>NC_048595.1:306207265-306547960 GCF_003668045.3 Cricetulus griseus | reverse complement strand
TCTGATAAGATAAGTCTTATAAAATATATAGATTTATGATAATTAAGACTGAGCTAACAGATGAGAATCCTAGTCATTGGCCAAGCAGCATTTGTACCTAATACAAGTTTCTGTGTATTCATTTGGGCCCTAACTCAGGCGGGCGGTTGGTGTAAAGCACACATGTGGCAGTGGGATTCGAAGGCTTTTGACAGAAAGATTTATCATAACAACCCTCCATTCCCCAGGTAGGGTAGGGCCCTCGAAAGGGCTCCCCAAAGTCCACCACATCATCCTTGGCAGGGCATAGGCCCTCCTCCATGTGTCCAGGCCAAGAGTGCATCCCTTCACATGGGATGGGCTCTCAAAGTCCCACACATGATGTGCCAGTCAGGAGGATGCAGGACTAGATTGAAGGATGCTGGAAGAACCTGGTGGCCATAGTCTCCTTTGATATATTAATATTCCTTTGCCCAGGGTTTACAACCTAGCATGAACCAAAATACTTTTTTATTATTATTATTTAACTTGTGGTAAAGGTACTTCAGCAATGGGAGACTTACTAATTCAAATTTTTACAGATTATACTGATTTTATACAAATAATATTCTATTACTTAGCTGCCAATAATTAAGTAAAAAGTCAAAAACTGATAATTGTATCCAAGCTGTTAAATTTATATGATTTGAATTTCAAAGAAGAGAAAACACTGATATAGTTCTCTAAATTCATATAGAAATGTTTTATTCTAAACAGAATTCTGCCAGCAGATTGCCCTCCCCCAACAAAAACAAAAATAGAGGAAATCATCACTGAGTCATTTAAATGCTTTTCTTTACTCTAAGAACGTATAAAGATATATGTAAATATAGATTTTTTCTTGTAATCAAACTCAAAGAATTTATAGATTCATATAATATTTATTGATTCTGATAAAAATACATTTTCAATTTTTTAGTAGTGAGTGATCCAAAATTATAAATTTGAGTGACATTCCTTGATGTTGCATGTGGAAATTATTTGTGAACATGAAGTGTACACTGTTCTATGTAAGTATCAATAATTTTAGCCCTGCAAATGCATCCTAACCCACTAAAACCACTGTCTCTATCTTCTTATAGATTTCATTAGGATGCTGCATATAAGAAAGGAGTTTTAAAAGGAAGCCCTGCCCATTTACATATTCACATAATGACTAAAGTGTTACTGTTCCTTGGGATTTAGCATGGAATAAAAGTGGAAAATGTGATATATTAATTTCCTGTGTATGATGACAAAATTAAATTCTTTTTACCCAATAACTTTGTGGATTTTTTTCCACTGTTGTGCCTTCAAATTCAGGATATAGTTTTAAGGAAATAACATTTGCTTTACAGTCAGTTTGTATGCTGCTCCAGGCTGAAACACATTCTAGCTTATTTCCATAGCTTGTATTAAGAACTTTTATTATTTTGTACATAGTGGTATGAGTCAGTCACTATAAACAAAATTGCCATTCATCATATTGCACTTAAAAAGTACCTGCAAACAATATGCAGAATATAAAATAAATGATGAACACAATTTTAAGATATTATCTTGCTTTTGTCTACATAACATTTTGTTCCTACTTTATTTTGGTTCTTCCTACCATGCATAACAACCATCTGAACCTATTCCTCTGTTCCTCAATATACTTTACAATTTGAGGAATAGAAATTAAGATTCAAACTTTAATCCCAGTACTTGGAAGACTGAGGCAGCTGCATGTCTATTAATTTAAGGTCAGGCTGGTCTATAGAGGTATTTCCAGGACAGCCAGTGCTATACAAAGAAACCTTTAATTGAAAAACAAAAATTATATATATTCATTATCACCATCTAATATATATTTCTTAATTAGCCTTATTAGGATAGATGAAATAATTGATTTAATTATGGTTGTTAAATTTAATATGTTTATTGAAAAATATGTTGTTTTTATATATGTAAAATATAAATTATCACATTATTATAACACGAGAGAAGTGGGTTTTGAAAAGTACATGAAATTTAGTGCTCACACCAAAACTTTTCAGTAGATTTCAAATAATGACAATTATTTGCCCAAAACAGTTTTACTCAAAGTATTCTAAATTTCAATATGCTAAAAGAGAAGCAAATATTTTTCAATGAACTTTATCTTAATTGGACCTCATGGAGATTTTATACTTATCAATATGTTATCAAACATATCAATGTAAATTCCAAAGAATCACTAAGCAAACTTACTAATTTTATGATTGATTTGTAATGTCATTTAACTTCAGAGGTTATCTGTTTAGTTTTTTTTTTCTGTATTTACTATCCATTAGTAAGAGTGGTATAGTAACATGAGAAAATAGATATGATAATTTCTATTTTTTAACTCTGCTATATGTACTATGTTGAATTTTTCTCATCATGCATGAAGTTTTCAACTAATATAGCTGAGCTAGTAATATAAATTAAAGTAAATATCCAGAAATCACTAAACTAGAAAGTGGGAAAATCAGTTAACTAAATTGTGCATCAAAACAAAGCCTCTTATTCTTTCTGAGAAATTTGCAAACAAATGATCAATAGATATTGTGGAAGTGTTGTAAATTATAGGCATGATGATGTCCTAATACAAAGTCAAAAGCAATGGTATACAACTGGATGTGTCTTGGATGGATATTGAGAAGCATTTTTCTGTCCAAGATAACAGGTGTTTCTGAAAATACACCACATATTCCAATCTTGAATATATAATCATGCCAAGATCAGATACAATTGTCATATTGGCATATGGTTATGTGGCAGACAAAAGAGTGGGTTATAGTGTGAAACTTGTTGTACACTGAGATTGACACAGAACTTGCAGGGTTAGGAATGATACATAATGTAGGAGCATACAGAATGTAGCTATCCCTACATTCTCTAGCCAAGTTTCCTGAAAGAGGTGTGAACTCGAAGTTGTGAAAGCAGTCAAAAACAGAGAGGGGAGACAATTATGCTTTGCGAAGACACATTCCCTCCAGATGTAGTCTGCAATGTAAGGGATTTAGAATCTCATAATTTGTGGGCCTGCTGTGTTTGAAAAGACAATATATGTACCCCAAATTGCAGCTAGCCCTAGAAGCAGGAAATAGCTGTCACAGCAGGTGATAAGATTGATAAAATTAGGCAGAGGGTGCCAAAGGGATGATTCAGTATGGGAACTTTTCACCGAAGGCTATCATTTCATACTGCCTTCAGACAATAACAATTCTTGGAAGGGAAAGGGGAATAGCTTGAATAAGGAAGCAAAAAATTGAAAACAGAAAACTTTAAGGCCTATGTTTAACCTGAGTTCTCAGCTGTAGTTACTTATATAGGAACCCACTGGAAGAAAATATCCTCAGAACATAATTGATCTGAAAAGAAACATTTTACAGAAATAACACCAATCATGGATTACAGAAGTTTATGACTTTCTGTCCCCCACCCAGATCAAAGCTTAGAAACTGCCCAGAGAGTCATTCTTCTCAAATTTCATCTCAAGAGGTCAAGGGCAATAATTGGTAAGCAAACTCTACCCAATGTTACAAAGAACAGAAAATCACTATAAATTGTGAGAACATTCGAAGTTAGCAAAAATTGGATATGGGACAGGAAGGGTTAGAATGTGTTCATAAAGAATACAAAAACAATATAGAGTTCATTATATACGTATGAAAATATGTTAAGACACATGCAAAAATAATTAATATTTGCTAATAAGAAAATATTAGAAATAATTGGGTCAGTATTTTGAGGGGATGGGAAAATGTATATGAGGGGAGGTAGCATGTAAATTTAACTAGAAAAAACAAGCTCATCTTATCCTCTACATATATCTGCCATTCTTCCATTGCCATTGTGGGACTTTTGTCCTTCAACTTTCCATACACTTCCCATTTCCTTAGTAATTACTCAAATATTTTGTGACATTCAGTCAGAAGAATTATTTTGTCCTTAGTTCCATATTTAATGTAAGGGTAATGACATCCTGATCTAACACATAAAATATATTTCACATATCCAAAGCCACTAGGTTGTTATCATTTGCAACACAAAATTACTAACAGTTTTAGTACTCCAATATGAAACAAGTCTAAAATCTCTACAGTTCATTTGATGGTTCTGGTAAAATATATATTTTTCTCTTTTAATTTCATTTGTTTTTTTTACCAGTGAATAAGTTTAAGGGCAATGACACTTCTTATAATAAACTAATAATAACATGTTAAAATTGCTATTCATTAGGTACTTCTACTAACGCCCCTAAACCTAAAATATTTATACTAAATACTTATAAAGTATTTAGTAATAATTCATGAATTCTAAAAATCTCTAAACTCACTGTGATATCTTAAAATTATTCATATTCTTTTTCACAAATAATGGAAATTTATTTCTCAAAACTTAGACATTAATAAGAATAATCATGGCATTGACCAAGTCTGTGATTTGTCAATTTGTCTCTCTTTTTTTATCATTTTTTATTTGAATTAGAAACAAGATTGATTTAGATGTCAATCCCAGTTCCCTTCTCCCTCCCATCCACCCCTACCACCACCCCCAACTAAAACACTACCTATCACATACCCTGTCTTCTATTCTTCACCTGACTCAAACTTTCTGCTCCCTCATGACCGCTGAATCCTTCCTCTTATTCCTTTCTCATTCTCGTAGCTCCCTTTCCCCCTCTTCCCATGCTCTCAATTTGTTCAGGGGATCATGACCCTTTTCCATTCTCCAGGGGACAATGTTTGTCTCTATTAGAGTACTCCTTGTTTACTAGTTTCTCTGGCAGTGTGGATTGTAGGCTGGTAATCATTTACTCTATGTCTAAAATCGACATATGAGTTAGTACATATCATGTTTGTCCTTTTGTGATTGGGTTACCTTACTCAGAATGGTTTCTTCTAGTTGCATCCATTTTCCTGAAAATTTCAAGATTCCATTGTTATTTTCCACTGAGTAGTCCTCCATTGTGTAAATGTACCACATTTTTTTCTATCCGTTCTTCAATAGAGAGGCATCTAGGTGGCTTCCAGTTTCTAGCTATTACAAATAGTGATGCTATGAACATCATTGAACAGATGTCCTTGTTGTATGAATGTGTTTCTTTGGGTATATGCCTAGGAATGGAGTTGCAGGATATTTTGATAGTCTGATTCCAGTTTTCTTGAGGAGTCTCCATACTGATTTCCAAAGTGGCTGTACAAGTTGGCACTCCCACCAGCAGTGGAGAAGTGTTCCCCTTTATCCACATCCTCTCCAGCAAAAACTGTCATTGGTATTTTTGATTTTAGCCATTCTGACAGTTGTGAGGTGGTATGTCAGAGTTGTTTTGATTTGCATTTTCCTGAAGGCTAAGGATGTTGAACACTTTCTTATGTGTATTTTTCAGCCATTTTAGATTCGTCTCTTGAGAACTGTCTATTTAGTTATATACCCCACTTTTTAATTGGATTGTTTGTTATTTTGGAGACTAGCTTCATGAGTTCTTTGTATATTTTGGAGATCAGCACTCTGTCAGATGTGCAGTTAGTGTATATCTTTTCAATGTCTGTGGGCTGATGTTTTGTTTTGCTGTGTCCTTTGCGTTACAGAAGCTTCTCAGTTTCAGGAGGTCCCATTTATCAATTGTTAATCTTAGTGTCTGTGCTACTAGTGTTATGTTTAGGAGGTAGTCTCCTGTAGCAATTAATTCAAGGGTATTTCGCACTTTATCTTCTAATAGGTTCAGTATGGCTGGATTTATGTTGAGGACTTTGATCCATTTTTACTTAAGTTTTCTGCATGGCACTAGACATGGATCTATCTGCAGTCTTCTACATTCCAGCATCCAGTTATGCCAGCACCATTTGTTGAAGATGCTTTCTTTATTCCATTTTATAGCTTTATCTCCTTTGTCAAAAATCAGGTGTTCATAGGTGTTCTGGTTACTGTCAGGGTTTTCAATTCTATTCCATTGGTCTACCTGTCTATTTTTTGTGCTAAAAGCAAGCTGTTTTCAGGACTATAGCTCTATAATAGAGCTTGAAATCAGGGATGGTGATGCTTCCAGAAGTTCCTCTATTGTACAGGGTTGTTTTGGCTATCTTGGGTGTTTTGTTTCTCCATATAAAGTTGAGAAGTGTTCTTTCAAGGTCTGTGAAGAATTGTGTTGAGATTTTGCTGGGGATTGCATTGAATCTGTGGATCGCTTTTGGCCAGATTGCCATTTTTACTATGTTGATCCTACCTATCCAAGAGCATGGGAGATCTTTCCATTTTCTGGTATCTTCTTTAATTTCTTTCTTTAGAGACTCAAAATTCTTATGGTACAGGTCTTTCACATTTTTGGTTAGTGTTTCCCCAAGGTATTTTATGTTGTTTGTGGTCATTGTAAAGGGTGTTGTTTCTCTGATTTCTTTCTCCACCAATGTGTCATCGGTATATAGTAGGGCTAAAGATTTTTTTGAGTTAATCTTGTATCCTGCCATATTGCTGAAGGTGTTTATCAGCTGGAGGAGTTCCCTGTTAGAGTTTTTTTGGGTCAGTTATGTAGACTATCATGTCATGTGCACATGGAACCTTCTTTAAAATCAACCACATACTTGGCAACATGGAAAACCTCAACAGGTACAAAAAATTGAAGTAACCCCCTGTATCTTGTCAGACCACCATGCTTTAAAGTTAGAATTCAACAACAACATGAAACAATGGTGATAGGAAGGCATAAAGGAGGAAAAATTCAACCTCTTTCATAATCTTAATATTTCATTCCTGAAGATTCTTTTCTAAGATTTTAATAATTAATTGAAATGCAGCTTTAAATTTTAATATTTAAAGTCTTTATTAACATAATTAATGATATATGATAATTACTTTATTGTCACAATGTCTTAGATGCATATATTTTCATGATATTTATTCTCCCATTATCCTCTCTTTCAAATTCCCTGTTTCTGAGCTCCTTCTTAGTAACAGACAGCCCTTTCATTGTGTGTGTGTATGTGTGTGTGTGTGTGTGTGTGTGTGTGTGTGTGTGTGTGTGTATGTATGCATACCAATGATTTTTCTTCTTTTTTATACAATATTTTTAAATCAGAAGAATTTTTTTTTTTTTTGGTTTTTCAGAACAGGGTTTCTCTGTGTAGTTTTGGAACCTATCCTGTCACTCGCTCTGGAGACCAGGCTGACCTCAAACTCACAGAGATCTGCATTCCTTTGCCTCCTGAGTGCTGGGATTAAAGGCATGTGCCACCACCACCCAGCTAAATCTAAGAATTTTTAACTATCATTATTTTCAAGAATCAGAAAAATATTAGGAATTTAAAAATAACTAGAAAAATCTTTTTTAAAACATGATTTTTTTGTTTTACTTTGTTTTGTTTTTTTAGATTATAAGGATCAGGCTGTTCCCTATCCTGTTTTCCATATTATGCAAAACAGGCTTATTCAGACTCTGTCTTGTTCTGATGGATTCCACGTGGAGACAAGCTTTTAGCTCCATAATAAAGATGTAGTGATACCATGCCCTGGATGAACATTTGAACACCACCCATGAAACTCAGAGTAATAAATAACATATTCCTTGAGCAGAAAGGGTATTTCCATAGATGTTTATGAAACTCTACAGGCATGTTGACTATTAAAGTTGAATAAAAAAAAAATACATGGCCAAAGAAGTTGTCAGATAATGATGGCCCTAAGCAGACTGTCATCTGATGATCCACTATATGTGTTAAATAACCAAAGACAAGGAACTCTAGAGGATCTTTAGGGTTTTACTGTGTTCATTCCCTGCTATTGACAAGACCTATGTACTGCCACATTTCTATGCCCCAGTACCCATATAGGCCTGCCATTCACTTCATTTCTTCATGTGAAATGAATCCTGTCCTTTGAATTTTTTTATTTTATATATTTTTATATGAGAATGTGTTTTTATTAATATTATGTCCTGGAATATAATATATATATATATATATATATATATATATATATATATAATTTCTCTGTATATACTCACTGACTATCTCTGTCCTATATCTGTCAACATCACCTCTACTTTTCTACCAATCCTTTGTCCAGATTCTTAATTTTGTCTTTGTATTGTAACCCATGTATTTTTAATGGCCATCTATTGAAACCTGATGTTGGAACTACCCATTGGAGCTCCATGGTCTCCAAAGAAAAATGTTTGTTGCCATTTTCAAAATTAAAAGTTTTCAGTTTGTTCATGAGTTTGTGATAATTTATATATGTTACATTTCTTCTATGATGTTTACAGTATTCATTGGGAATTTTAGATCTCTAATGGTCTTTTAAGTTCTGGATTTCTATGCATAAAATAAATATTCAGAATGAATGTACAAAAACTAGATCTTACATAAAACCTTAGGATGTGTTATTAGAATTAAGTGGGTCATTGTATTTATTAGCATCATTTTCTCTGTTCTTGTGAAAAGTCGTAAGATAATACATTTTCATCTGGCTGAGTAAAAGAAGGTCTCTTATTTCACTATCTCAAATGGTAATCTCTTTCCATTAAATTTCTTCTGCTAAACCAGGACAACTTATTTTACTTAAGGTCCAAATTATAAAGGAATTTGATGTTCATATCTTAGCTCTGTTTCCCTTAGCAATGTTGTGGTCATTCACTTTAATAGTTCTAGATTATTCAAAAATGCCTCACCTGAGAGAAATATTGAGCTGTTGCAGATGTATAATTAGTACAGTTTTTCAAGTAAGAAACAGTATAAAAGCTTTTGGCACTGTAAAAAAGCTGCCTCTCAGATCAGGCAGAATGCTTTGAATGACAGAACTATGGTAAACACGACAATTTCTGCTCTGTTCCTTAGAACTGCTAAAAGACATGCCATAAATCTTTCACTTCTGCCAAACACAGAATTTCCCTGTGGCTACTCTCAAGAAATATGCCAAGGCCAGGTACATTACAATATACAGAAAAAAACACTGAACAATGAAATTTAGAATATTCTACTCAATATTTTCCTTGTTACTTTAGTAAAACATGGGCAGCCATTTTAATTAGATGAATTGCTCATTCAATGACCCATGTCCCTTCAATTCCTTTGAAAAGATGTCTGGTGGAGGGAAGGCAACCAGTCACCACCCATCCTTTTGAAGCTCTTTCACATGTTTTCACAGATGATTGAAAAGAAATTAAAATGAGACAATAACATGAAGCTATATAAACAAAACCTTACAAGAAATTTAAAAAATGCAGAATTGAAAAACCAAATACAAATTGTGTAAGTGACTAAAATTAGATCAATTTGGTGACTTCAAGAACATAATACTTTGAACAACTGAGAAAAATCCCCTGTGTGCTAGAAGGGTGACAGTTCACAAGACATTCATTTCTGGAACATAACACACACTGGAGATATTTTGTGGTTCATTTAATGGAAAGTTCATTTCAGGAAAACAGGTTCCTTAAAATAATCATTTCTCAAGCTATTACTCCAGTGTGCCATGCATAAATTGAGATCAGTCTTCTCATGATTTGTTTCTAGATACACTTGGATGGAAACATTTATTAATGCTAATGGCCTTACCTGGTCTCTGTACCATTTCCTAGCAAGCAACTTTTTCCCCCAATTTTTCCTCCTCAATAAAACATTTGCTCATAGACAAGTATGCTTTTTCCCAGTCATCACATTTAAAATCCCATGCTCAAATCACACCAGTTTTTCAAAGGTAGGATACCATTTTTGTCAATTCTTTCAACTCAAAATGTCTTGGTATTTAAGGTCTTGAAATTTTTCTAGACAAATCTTCTTAACAGATGCTATATAACATATGTAAGAGCTAAAGACAAAAATGTTAAAGATACTACCTTAATTGCCATCATAGAGCTTTCATCCAGTAGCTGATGGAAGCAGATGCAGAGATCCACAGCTGCGAACAGGACAGAACCCCTGGAATCCAATTGTAGAACGAGGACCAATAATATGAGCATAGGAGTATAGACCCAGTTGGGAAAACACAGAAACAGTTGACCTGAGCAAGTGAGAACTTGGGGACTTTCTGTTTCCCAACATAGGCTTGACAACCTACATAAGGCTGAACTAGTAGGCCTGAATATGTGGGTGACAGTTCGGGGGACATCGGCTGTTTATTGGGCCACCAATAGTAGAAGCAGTATTTATCGCTATTGCATGAACTAGCTTTTTCCATTCACTATGAAGGGATACTTTCCTCAGCATAGATATAGGCTGGAGGGCCTTGACCCTGCCACAAATGAGGTGACAGCCTTTGATGATTCCCCATGGGAGGCCTCACCCTCTCTGAGGAGTGGATAGTGGTGGGATGAGGAAAAGGTGGGGGCGTGGGAGCCCTCCAGTAAGAGGGAACTGGGATTGGTTTGTAAAATAAAATGTTTTTTAAATAAAAATTATCTGTTCATTAAAAATAAGCAAAAATGTCAAGATAAAGTTATTTCATTTTAAACATGCTAACTAAAGGAACAAATGTATGTATATGAACACAGAAGTAATAATCTATGTGTTCAATCACAACAAAATACCAATTGTTTCAAAATATATCATTAACAAAATAAAAACTTCCTTTAAAGTATCTTGTTTTATAAAAGTATATTAGTAAAATGTGATGTTATTATAAGTACATCATAAATATTTATATAAAACTTACTGCATTTCCTAATTTCTTTTTCCAGCTGTATTGTTAAGATCAAGTTCACTAAATAACTGTACTTTTACAAATACAATGAGCAGTTTCTAAACATTACTTCATTTCTGTCTTGATAGGATGTGATTGCCTTGACAAGTTACTTCCTTTCAACAAATTTTTCTTTAGTTATTGATTTCCCACAGACCTAGTTTCAGTCATAGCTCAGTACTCATCTTAACTCAAATCTTAGTAAATTAAGAAGTGTTATAATTGTTAAATATACAAGTAATTATTATGAAAAACTAATAAAAACTTTCATCCACATTCAGGGGTCCTAGTTCAGTCTTATGTAGGTTGTCAACCTGTCAGTCTTGAGTCTCTGAGCTCCCACTTGCTCAGGTCAACTGTTTCTGTGGGTTTTCCCAACTGGGTCTATACGCCTATGCTCATATTATTGGTCCTTGCTCTACAACTGGATTCCAGGTGTTCTGTCCTGTGCATAGCTGTGGATCTCTGCTTCCATCTGCTACTGCATCTGCTTCCATCAGCTCCTGGATGAAAGCTCTATGATGGCAATTAAGGTAGCATCTTTAACATTTTTGTCTTTAGCTCTTGCATATGACATATAGCATCTGTTAAGAAGATTTGTCTAGAAAAATTTCAAGGCCTTAAATACCAAGACATTTTGAGTTGAAAGAATTGACAAAATTGGTATCCTACCTTTAAAAAATGGTGTGTTTGAACATGGGGTTTTAAATGTGATGATTACTTTTATAGGTTTAATACCCACAAGTGGGTTTGGACCTTTAACTCCACAAAAATACCATTTAGAAAATGTTTCAAATGATTAAACTGACCTGATTGTCTCTGTTAGGTGATATAAATTTTTTCTTAAAGAATTTAAATTTTTTTAAAATTAAGTTTTATTTAAAATAATCCTCTGTTACATAACAATCCCAGTTCCCTCTCCCTCACTTCCTCCATTATCCCCACTATTCCCCCATCTCACCACCTCTATGCACTCCTCAGAGAGGTTGAGGCATTCAATGGAGGATCATCAATGTCTGTCACATTTGGGGCAGTACCTCTGCACTCCCATATGTATCTAGGAGGAAACAGTATCATACAATAGGGAATGGGCTTCCAAAGCCCATTTGTGCACTAGGATTAGTACTGTTTCCACTGCCAGAGACATCATAGATGGCCCAGAAACCCCAACTGAAACCCATGTTCAGGAGAACTGGTTTAGTCCTATACAGGTTTCCCAGATGTCAAAACTGGGGTCTGTGAGCTTGCACTTGATCACGTCAGCTATTCCTGTGGTTTTCCCTAGCATTGTCTTGATTCCTTTGCTCATTAGTCTTCCCTCTCTACACTTGGTTTAAGGAGTTCAGCTCAGTGCTTAGCTGTGAGTCTCTGATTCTGCTTCCAGCAGCTACTGGATGAAGACACTTTGATGACACATAAAGTAGTAGCTACTGGATGAAGACACTTTGATGACACATAAAGTAGTAATCAATCTCATTATAGGGGAAGGTCATTTAAGGTAGCTCTCTCCTGTTGCCTATATTATTAGTTGGGGTCATCCTTGTGGATCCCTGCAGGTTTCCCTAGTGGAAGACTTCTCATTAAGTCCATAACAGCTCCCTCAATTAAAGTATTTTTTTCCTTGATCCCCTCTGTTCTTCCATCAACTCAATCTTCCTGATAAATTATATTTTCTTCTCCCTACCATTTTCTCCTCCTCTTTCTCCTACCTCCCTCCCTGATCCCCTCACATGTGCTCACAATTTGCTCATAATATCTTGTTCCTTTCCCCTTCTCTGGGGGTCCATTATGTATCTTTTAGTGTCCTCCTTGTTTCCTAGCTTCTATGGGGCTGTGGATTTTTGGCCCATTATCCTTTGCTCTACGTCTAATATCCACTTATAAGTGAGTACATATCATGTTTTTCATTCTGTGTCTGAGTTACCTCACTCAGGATGTATTTTTTTCTATTTCCATCTATTTGCTTGTGAATTTCAAGATTTCATTGCTTTGTTTCTTTCTGCTGAGCAGTGCTCCATTGTGGAAATGTACCACATTTTCTTTATTCATTATTTGGTCGAGGGGCATCAAGATTGCTTCCAGGTTCTGACTGTTACAAATAATGCTGCAATGAATATAGTTGAACATATGTCCTTGTGGTATGAATGTGCATCTTTGGGTATATGCTTAAGAGTGGAATTGCTGGATTTTGAGGGATATTGACTCCCATTTTCCTGAGAAACTATCATACAGATTTTTCAAATTGGCTGTACAAGTTTGCGTTCCCACCAGCTATTGAGGAGTGTTCTGTTTTCTCCATATCCTCTCCAGCATAAACTGGTTTTGGTGGTTTTGGTTTTAGCCATTATTGAGAATTCTCCACGTAGTTCTGTACCCAGTTTTTTTTTTTTTTTTTTTTTTTTTTTGGAGACAGGGTTTCTCTGTGGCTTTGGAGGCTGTCATGGAACTAGCTCTTGTAGACCAGGCTGGTCTTGAACTCACAGAGATCGTTTGCCTCTGCATCCCAAGTGCTGGGATTAAAGGCATGAGCCACCAATGCCCGGCCTGTACCCCATTTTTAAATTTGATTATATGGTGTTTTTTTGATGAGGAGTCTCTTCAATTCTTTGTATATTTTTGGAAATCGAAATCGGCCCTCTGTCAGATGTGGGGTTTGTGAAGATATTTTCCTAATCTGTGGGCTTCTGTTTTGTCTTGTTGACTGTGTCCTTTGCCTTACAGAAACTTTTCAGTTTCAGGAGGTCCCATTTATTAATTGTCAATATCAGTGTATATGCTACTGGTGTTATGTTCAGGAAGTGGTCTCAGGTGCCAATTTGTTCAAGGACACTTCCCAACTTTCTCTTCTAAGAGCTTCATTGTGGCTAAATTTTTGTTGAGGTCTTTGATCTGGTTTGGACTTACGTTTTATGCATGGGCATAGATATGGATCTATCTGCAATCTTCTTAATGTCAGCATCCAGTTATGCCAGCACCATTTGTTGAAGATACTTTCTTTTTTATTGTATAATTTGAGGTTTGTCAAAATTTGGTTGCTTATAGGTATATAGATTAATATCAGTGTCTAAAATTTGATTCCATTTGGTTTACTTGTCTGTTTCTGTGCCAATACTTCTCTGTCATTATTACTATAGGTCTATAGTAGAGCTTGAAGTCAGGGATGGTCATGCCCCCAGAAGTTCCTTTATTATGCATGGTTGTTTTGGGCACCCTAGCTATTTGTTTTTCCATATAAAATTAAGCATTGTTCTTTTAAGGCCTGCAAAGAATTGTATTGGGATTTTGATTTTGATTGCAATTAATCTGTAGATTGCCTTTGGCAAGATTGCCAATTTTACTATGTTGATCCTATCTATGCAAGAACATTGGAGATCTTTGCATTTTGTGACAACCTCCTTAATTTCTTTCTTTAAAGTCTTAAAGTTGTTGTCATGCAGGTCTTTCACTTGCTTAGCTAGAGTTAACCCCCATGATACTCTATGTTGTTTGTGACTATTGTGAAGTATGATGTTTCTCTGATTTCTTTCTCAGCCAATTTATTGTCTACATATAGGATGACTATTTTTTTTTTGAGTTAATATTGTATCCTGCCAAATTAATGAAGGTGTTTTTAAGTTGTAAGAGTTCCTTGGTAGAATTTTTTGGGTCACTCATATATACATTATCATATCATCTGTAAATAGTGAAAGTTTTTCTTCTTCCTTACCAATTTGTATCCCCTTTATGTCCTTTTGTTGTCTTATTACTCTAGCTAGAAATTCAAGTACAACATTGAAGAAATATGGAGAATGTAGACAGCCTTGTCTTGTTCCTGATTTTAGAGGTATCTCATTGATTTTCTCTCTGTTTAACTTGATGCTGGCTGTTGGCATGCTATATATTGCCTTCATTATGTTTAAGTATGTTCCTGATATCCCTTATATCTCCAAGACCTTTATCATGAAATGGTGTTGGATTTTGTCAAAAGTCTTTTTCAGCATTAAGTGAGATAATCATTTGGTTTTCCTTTTTCATTTTGTTTGTATGGTGGCTTACATTGACAAATTTTCATATGTCACTTACCAAAATTGAATTAAGAATAGATAAAAACTTACAAAGCTCTATAACACCTAATGAAATAGAAGCAGTCATCAAAAGTCTACCAACCAAAAAAAGCCCAGGGCCAGATGGTTTCAGAGTAGCATTTTACCAGAAATTCAAAAAAGAGCTAATACCAATACTTCTCAAATTGCTCCACACAATAGATGCAGAATGATCATCGCTAAACTCTTTTTACAAGGCTACAATTACCTTGGTACTCAAACCACACAAAGACACAACTAAGATTGACAAATACAGAACAATCTCCCTCCTGAACATTGATGCAAAAATACTGAATAAAATACTGGCAAATTGAATCCAAGAACACATCAGAAAAATCATTACCATGATCAAGTAGCTTTCATTCCAGAGAGGCAAGATCTGGACCAAAATGAAACAAAGGCATATGTCTTTCCTACTCAATGGTCCTGATCAAAGGTATGTGTTTTGTACCTTAAAAGTCTGGACTAGAATTGCACTCACCCCCTTGAAATTAACAAACATAATCTATCACAAGTGTGCTCTCATCCATTCCAGATATAGTCATGTTGACAGGCAAGAATAACCACCACTGGCCCAGTCCATTGTACTTGGGGACACCCCTGGGCTTGCTGTCCTAGGCTATATACAGAAAGCTGGATGAGCAAGTTATGAGAAGCATGTATGCATCTATGGCCACTGTATGATTTCATGCCTCTAGGCCCCTGATCTGTTTGACTTCTTGCCTTGACAACCTTCATTGATGGAATGTAATAAGGATGGATGAGTAAGATAATTTCTATACTTAGCATTTTGCTTTTGGTTATTGTCCTTTAATGCAGCAATAGAAACCCTAATACAAATAGTTAAGATCTGTTAATGTAATTAAATCGTGACATTTTAAGATTTGCTATCATAATAATATATCTTAATTTGTCCCCTGCATCCCACCCAACTCCTAGGATTTGTGACCTTGGCTTAATCATGCTGTGTATTCAGACAGTGTAGAGTCTGTTACTGGAGGCAGAAGCACAACTGTTTCTGATGATTGCCACTTTCTATGACTTATTAGAATAACATTATTGACCATTTTTCTCCCATCTAAATTAATACAGATGCTAGAGAATGCACAGTTTTTGTTTATATTCCCTGTGGTTCTAATATTCTTATAATCATGAATTAGTTCTGTCAGAGAGTTCTATCATTTGTAAAATTATATATCTACAAAATAGGACCTTTTACAAATTAATGGTACTAAGTCATGGTGGTTTAAATATAGATTCCATAGTCATAGAATTTGAAATGAATATGAATTAACTTAATGTTATTATGCATTAATAAATCATAGATGATAAATATTTCTGAATATTTGTCAAAATTCAGTGTGTTTAAGATTCCACTGTGGTTTGGTGCTTCATTAGAATATATTCCCCAAGCCTAATTCAGTGATTATGCTAAAATATTTAGTCATGCAGGCTGTGTTTCTGCACCCTGGAAAAAGATATAGACACTGGTGCCTATGAGACACATGAACACATACACTCATCAGTGTGCAGCTATTAAATAGCATGATTCCCTGCCATTTGGAAAGTTCAGAGCTAATTTCAAATTAACTTGATCCTTTTTATAAAGTCAGTTCCTTATATTTCAGAATGCAATTTCTATCTAGTGCCATATTTCTGCTGACCTAGACTACTACATGAACATTTGCGCAATTAAAATCTGAATTCCAAGGTCAAACAATGTTGAACTGTTTAAAATTTTTTAAAAACATGTATGTTACAAATTGAAATGACTTTAAAGAATATAACAAACTTCAATTATGAGGCAATGGTTATTGTTAACTGTAAAAATGGTAAATTAAGCTATGTGCACTCCATATTCCACCCTCAAACATGATTCATAGACATCATTAAGAAACAGAATACTTTTCTTCTCAAGGAAAATGTACTACCAGTGAAATCAAGTAGTGCTTTTATGTGGTGTAGTCATTATTTAATCATGTGGACTTTCATAAATAATAGAGTAATGAATAACCCAGCTGCAGAAACAAATAAAAAAGCTCGTTTCTTTTTTATTAAAATTATTTGGGTAAGATGCATCTAGAAAATAATAGATAGGAATTTAATAAGATCAATTATATTCAGTGAATTTGATAGAAAATGTTTGTGAATTTTTTAAAAAGGTATTTGAATAATCTTGTATTTAATTTGCTAGTGATTCTTTGGTAGGTTACATTTAATGAAAATGTCTTATTTCTTAATTTAGGTCAATATAATCCTACCATGAGTCTCATCAAATGCCAAGAATGGTGGAATTTAATGATATGATTTGATTAAATTTGGAAACTGAATTTTTCCTACCTTAAAGTGATACTTGTTTTCTATTAGCTTAGAGATCCTGACTGTACTTTAATATACTTAACCCAATGTAAGAATATTTTATAGGATGCAAAGGCCTGTTGCATTTCATAAGCACAATTAAACAAGATAATTCATATATTACCATTGAGAGCAATGTTCTCTTATAGTTCACAATCAAAATGCACAATTCTTCTATCTTCTGCGATTTCCCTTCCTAAACATTAAATCTATAAGAAAATTTATTAAAGTGTAAATCAAAAATATATAGAATGCATCTGAGAATAACATTTATATTACTCCAAAATTTATATTTGAAATTCATTTCAGACTGTTGCTAGATAAGATGTGGTTATGATTATATTTAATTTTTCAAAATATACAATTAGAAATTAAAGGCAAATATAATTTTGTCATTGGAATTTCATTTTGGTACTTATTTCAAAAGATTTTATTTTTTATATATAATACTTTCTGTACATATAATATTACTTCTATATATTATTTCAGGACTGGTCTTAGGTACTAGAAAACCAACTCATGTCCTCTTCTCCGAGGATGAACACACCTTCAACTCCCTGCCTTCCTTGATGGTCTATAGTTCTTTTGGTAAAAAGAACCTTATGGACTTTTCCCAGACAACTTTGCCATGTCAGTTGGTGCCATCATTGACCTTCTCATTCATATGAGAGATGTCATGTTGGTGAGATATTCATATATGTATATTCTTACAATAGCAAACAATGATAAATAAGGCAATAATTCTGAAAGAGAGTAAGAATATCTGTAAATGAGAGTTTTGAGGGAGGAATGGGAAAGGAAAATGAAATTATAATTTTAAAAATATAATAAAATTATTATATGCATTGTTATATAAAATAACATTGTTTCAAAATTTTACAGGAATTAAATGGATAATTTTTTCCCAAAAATATAATTTTATTTCTGTACATTTGTGTACCCGTAGAGATCAGAAGAGACTGTATTACACTGGAGCTGGAGATAGAAGTATTTAGAGTTACTACTCTATGGCACTTACTGCTACTCACTGTAGATGCTGGGAACCAATCCCAGGTATTCTGAAACAGAGGCAAACAATTTTAACAGCTGAACCATCTTTTCAGCTTCAATTTGATGCTTTTTATGAAGATGATTTATTGTATTTATATGTTACCATCAGATATATTAGCCTTAATAACTGCAACAAATCATACATTAACTTGTTGGTGAAGAAATATTTAATGTTCTTAATATGATTTATTGTAAAATATAACACCACATAGATGAAAATATAACATTTTCTACAT
The DNA here is from genome assembly GCF_003668045.3 of Cricetulus griseus. Taxonomy (NCBI): domain Eukaryota; kingdom Metazoa; phylum Chordata; class Mammalia; order Rodentia; family Cricetidae; genus Cricetulus; species Cricetulus griseus. The sequence continues at coordinate 306,529,554 of NC_048595.1, read as the reverse complement.
AGGTCAAATTGGTGGAAAAAGGAATAACTATACCATATCTTGCTTCTTTTGTTGGGCTGCCATTTCTAGATAATCATGATGTGATTGTCACTGAAAGTATGAGGAGGAATCAGTCGTCTTGCCCCAGCCTTTTCTGGAGTGGCAACATGGTTCTTTCTTATGCAGAACAGAAAAGAAAGATGAATCACTGTCAGTTAATATAAATCTTCACATATATCTGTATTTCCAGTTTCCTCTTATGGTATATTTCATACTTTGGGGAATTTAAAAACATTCATATCACTTCAGAACAAAAGAAATATTTGATCTGCTAAGGAATCACTCATCTTCTTTCTTTTATTTAGTCCCCTGTCTGGAATAGTGTTCTACTACAACATGTAGATAAATTGTATTTAAAACCTTAGTGCTGTTTTCTCTATCACATCATTGACTGCACAAAAATGAGGATCATTGCTCAATTGTGAATTGAGTAGCAGATAAAACATAGAACCAAGTACTGGAATTTTTTATGTAAAACCCCATTTCCCTCCAACATACAAATTAAGCCTTAAATAGATCTTTAAACCCAATTTTCTGAATACTCAAGACCAATGAATTCATAAACTCACAGAGTTGTGGTTTCTGGTACAAAATCTGCACAAAATCAAGGAATCTATATCCTTACATAAATATGTAGGGACACAAGAGTCCTTCCTCACTTGAATGGCTACTGAACATTGATAGCTCCTGAAGACAGAAGAGTGAGTTTCTTCTTACAAGTGTGGCCCTCAGCAGAGCCAGGATGGTCCCAGCATAGTCCATACAAATACAGATCCAAGAAAATACAAGATCTTTAATTAGACTTGATGGATTGTAAACAAATAAGAAAAGAAAATGAATAAAGAAAACTGTAACACAAAAAAAGACCCAGGGAGTTATATTGGGGTTCAGTCTTCAAGCTGAAGATCAGAAAAGCCAAGCAGCCAAGCTAGGAGATTGTGCCTTTACCCAGATGAAATGGCTGATCCTGTCTCTATGAGTTCTCATCAAGCCTCAGAATGCTGCCTCTCCTCAGTGTAACTAGAGAATCAATCCACATGAGACCCTTTGCCTTTTGTACCTCCCAAATTGTAGAACTGAAGGCATGTGAACCCAAGTGCTGAGATCAACATTGCATATGCTGGGTTTTTTTTTTTTTGGAATGGATAAATTCTGTGTAGTCAGTGTGGCAGTGAACTAACAGAGATCCATCTACCTCTTAATCCTGAGTGCTGGGATTAAAGCTATGTGTGTAGATTCTATGGCTAACTATATGGCTGTTTTGCTGTTTTCATCTCTGGTGTCTTTAAAAAATCTTAAACAATATATCACCACAGAAAACAATTGGGAGAGGGAGATTTTGTGGGAAAAATCTAGAGGAAGTTGGGGAAATATGATTCAGTGTGGTGGTTTGAAAGAAAGTGGCCCCTCAGAAGGTCATGTATTTTCAGGTTTACTCAAGTGATTAGCAGTTGGGGAAAAGGACAGTGCAGCATGATGAAGAATATTTGTTGCTGGATGTGGGCTTTATGGCTTCAAAAGCCCATGCCAGATCTGTGTTTATTGATCTCAGCCAGCTTCCTGGGGATCCAGATATAAAACTCTTAGATTCTACTTGAGGACCATGCTTTTCACATTGTGGCCACACACACTGCCAAGATGATAATTCTTTAACATTCTGAAAGTGAAAGTGAGCCACCAATTAAATGCTTTTTTATAAGAGTTGCCTTGGATACAGCATATCTTCACAACAATAGAACAGTAACTAAAGCAGAAGGTGGTGAATTTTTTTCAAATAAATTAAATAAGTACATTAAATTTAAAAGAATAATACAAGTGCTATATTTTTAAACATGTTAACATTTTAAGTTAATAAAAACTGAAATGTGTTTTTTTGTAATATTTTTATTAGTTCAAATTAGGAACAACTTGTATCACATGTCAATCCCTTCTCCCTCTACCTTCCCCTCCCCCTACCTCATACCCATCCCCCAGGACCTACCCCCCAAAATATCCACCCTCCACTCCCCAGGAAGGGTAGGGCCCTGGTTGGGGGCTCCCCAAAGTCCAGGACATAATCCTGGGCTGGGCCAAGGCCTTCCCTCAAGTGTCCAGGCCAAGAGTGCATCCCTTCATGTGGGATGGGCTCTCAAAATCCCTTCTTACACCAGTTAAAAATAATAATCCTCTACCAGGGGCCCCCTAGATGAAAGAAAGGGAAAGGGAAAATCAATTATTAACATGTTAATTTTAAAAATGATTAAAATTAATTTAAAATGATGTTTTACAAATTTGACAAGAGCACACATATTATAATTAATGATAAATTTTATTATTAAAATTACTATCACAATCAGCAATTTTGACTGTAGAATACAATTTTGATTTTTTGATAGGAACTTAAAATTAATGCATGTTGTAGAGGTTTTTTTTTTTTTCAGGAATATCTTATCCAGACTATACTGTATTGTGACTTAAATTCAACTCTTGTTTAGGAAAACATGTTTAGAATAGCAGCTATCTAGTTCTCCATCTAAACTGATGACCTTCAAGATGGAGACCTTCCACATGGCTTACAATCATCTTTACTAAGGTTAAATGGTATATACCATGTGACTTATATCTTAAGATGACCACTTGGCCTAAAGAAACAACTGTAAAATTTCTTAGTCTCTGTCAATGTATCTCTTTTTAGACTAAGGAAGCAAAAATAATTTTCAAATAGTTTGTATTAATATGAATTTGTGTATGATAATAAAAATTTAATATTATATTTTCTACATCATATTATAATTGTGGTTTAGAATATCCTGTATATGATGATAAACTTTTAAGGTTAAAGAGGTCTATTATAATTAACAATATCTGATTTAAGAAGTGTGTCTAATTACTTATATCTTTGCTAAATGTATAATACCAAGCTACTAGAAAATTGAGATATTTAACAGGTTTGGCAAATATGATATATCTGATACATAAGATTTATTTCATGAATGAGGAATATTTGATAATTCAAAGTAAAAACATTTGCTTATAACACATCCTGCAGAACACTCTTTTAATTATGTTGGGAAAACACATTTTACAATAAATATTTTTGAGTAAGCAAAATCAATTATTCAACCATTGGGTCGAAAAGTAGGTCAAACATATGGGGATTACCAAACAAAAAAGGAATAAATGGAAATTCATGAAGTTGATTGAAAGTTAAACAGCACAAGGTAAATCTGTCATTGGAAAATTATATTAATTATATAAAATTGATGTATGTATTTGCAGATTCATCTTTAAATGGTAATTTAAAAATAATAAAATATCATAACATATTTGTATATTATTCAAATACATTCCATTAAATTTTAAGATTTTTCCCATAGTAGAATTTCATAGTGATCATTTTGTCTCCCTTTTATGAATAGTATTCTGTGAGATGAATGTTCTTCTTGTTCCTACTCCAAGAGTACCACCTATATACTTGAAGTCTCAGTTTCCTCCTTACATTTGCAAACTATGGGCATTCAATCCCAACCATGTGAACCAAAACACAATTCTGTTTGCTCCTCTCACACAACATATGTGATTTGCCTCATGATTTATTTGATTTTTTTCTTACTGGTTCATCAAATTCGTTAACTAGTGGTGTTTGCTTCACTTTTTGTTATATATCATGTAATATTAATAGACTCCTTACAATAACAAGATTTAAGTCCCCACTACCCTATCTTTGCCTCATTAGATCAATCACATTCAGCCATTTTTGATGCTTTTGTAGTTGTTACCATTCCTTTTAAGGTACTAAATATAGAAAATATCAATTGACTTCTCCATGCTCTGGAGAGTGTTCTAATTTAAAAGTCAAAATTTTAATCTTTTCTATCCTTCATTTCAGTAAGGTGATGGCAACAAGTGCCTCTCTAAACACCAAGCAAGACAAAAGAGGTATCAGAGCCTTTTATCAGTCAGTAAAATTTAAGCTGACAGGGAGCACTAAGCCTGGAAGGGGATTAGCAGGCTGAATTACCTGAATGTGTATATGGCATCATTGATCTTATATACAGAAAACTTTCAGCTGTTCTTATTATACTGATAATTCAAACTTACACTCAAAATATGTTCACATTCTTATAACTGTTTAAAATTAATTATCTGTATAAAATTGTCTTATAATTCAGATTTCCTCTCATCATTATTTAACATTTGCTATTTCCATTTAAACCCCGTTTGTCAAAAGTCAGATAATAGAAAGCCATCTGGTAATTGTTAATATTTTGTTTTCATTGATTATCTTTATCCTGAAAACTTTAACCCTCATTATGTACTGGGGTTCCTACATCTTGGCACCAAAGCACATTTATTTTCTTAACAGAAGTTCTTTATTGTCACTCTAAGTCAGCCAGAAGTAATGATTCCTTTTCTTATTCAATAATTCATTGGTATTGTTTAAAATCCTTTTTAAATTTGTTTTCAAGACACTATTCATGGGGCAGGGGTACATTGTCAGAAACCTTTCATATGTGAAAATATCTTTCTATTTAGTAAATTGGCTAGATGTTGAATATTCCATCAAATATTTTTCTCAAAAAAAGGACAATTAATTCTCAAATATTGTCAAGCACTGTTTTTGAAATATCCAGAGAGTTTCAAATTATTCTTTTCCTTGAGATTAGCTTTTCTCTCTCCCTCTTTTCCTCCTTGAGTTTATCATTTTCGTCTTTCCTTCCTTCCTTTCAGTTCTTCATAGTTTCATTCTTTCATTTCTTATAATGTCCTTCCTTCCTTTCTTCTACTGATCTTCCATTCATTGGTATCATTGTCTTTCCTATACTCCACAGTGCCTTTAAGTTACTCTCTGCATTTCTACTGTTTAAAAGATTGCAATGGTATAATTTGATGGGGTTTGCATAGTACTTGCCATGGAAAACACTATCATGAATCATAATTTGTGAATATTTTTATTTCAACTTTAAATTAATATTGTTGTCTTAGTTAGGGTTTCTATTGCTGTGGAGGGACACCATGACTAAACATCAAGTTCAGGAAAACTGGTTCTTTGGATTAAACCTCCACATTGCTGTTCATTATTGAATGAAATCAGGACAGAAAGTCAAACAAGGCAGGATTCTGGAGGCAAGAGCTGATGCAGAAACCAGTGAGGGGTAGTGAGAACTGGCTTACTTCCCCTGGTGTTTTCAGCCTGCTCGCTTATAGAACCAAGAACCACCAAGCCAGGTGAAGCCCTGCTGGATCTCATGGAAGCATTTTCTTAACTGAGGTTACTTGATCTCTGATGACTCTAACATATGTCAAGTTAGACATGAAACAAGCCTGGACAAGTACCATTCAATATGCTAAACATTACCTCCCCTAAATATCAATCAAGACATAACAAAATAAAAGACACAAACAACAAAAAACAAAAGAAAGAAAAAACAGACAAACAAACAAACAAAAAAAACAAAAGTGAGAGGGAGCTCCTAGCCATGGTAGAGAAATTGTGAGCTATATTACATGAATGTATTATAAGTCATCATTGTTTTTACACAAAAATGTTATCCAATTGTTCCTAATGTAATAACATGATAACTTAAAATTAATGAAAATTATTTAATTGATAGTAGGAAGATAATGTAGCATAATTTGGAAAGTAAGACAACTTATCTGATAATTAAAGATAGGAGGACCTTGTGAGGAGAAATTTTGATTACATTAAGGAACTCAAAATGTTCAATACCTCTAGGTGCATTAGACAGGGACATTTTGGTTAGTATACTCTATAATTCAGCTATGAAATTTACACACATTTATAAATTAATTACCTCTTGATTACCTAATAATGCAATGTTTAAAAAATCATTTTGGTATTATTTTATAATACTAAAATTACTCTTAAAATTTATTTTCTCTAGTGTTATAGCTTTTTAAAACCTCATATGTTTCTATTACTTCACTGTATATGTTTTCATCTGCTAACATTTAAAGATCTATGTATTTGAAACTAAAATGTTATTTTTGTAATTCAATCTAAGTACTATTATCATTTAAGAATATTAATTTAACTATATATGTTTAAATAGAAATAAATTAGAATGAAAAGGAGATACTTATGTTCTATTATTGAAGTAATGATAAAGTTGGGAGCAAACGAATAAGTAAATATAACAAATTATTTTATTATATCAGACCTTATTATGCTACAAAAATCTAATCTTATAATGACAATGCTTTGACCTGAACAAAAGGTCATTTGCATTATACTATGTGTTCATAAGTAACTGCTTTTACATACAAAAATTCATGAGCTTAGTTCTAAAAGACTTTGTCCAACAACATCAATCTTGAGCAATTAAGTCACACTTCCTTTCTTACTTCTACCTTTAGACAATGGCTTAACTGTATCAACAATTGTGGACTATTTTAAATCTATAAAGGGATTTTTATTAAATTGTACACATTTTATTTAATCCTCTACACATTTTATCTGATTTTATCACAACAGTAATTAAAAAGATATAATCTGGAGATGAAGCACTCTTAAATTTTTTCATTACATTTTTAAATTTTCACTCAAAAGAGGAATTCATGAAATCTTCAGAATTAAATGTGTGACTTACATCTTAGAAGATTTGGAAGCCTGCCCTTCATTCAGGGAACAGTCCAGAGAATCTGATATCAAAGTCTGGATGTAAATTCTAATTTCTAGTTTACAATTTTAAAGTTTCCCTTTTAGGTCAAAGAATGACTCAGAAGGTATAAACACTTGTTGTGTGAGCTTGATCATTTGACTTCATTCCCTAGAAAACACAGAAATAAGCAAATATCTTTTCGAAATCTATAGGCTGTCATTTTGACTTGTTGATTATGTCCTTGGCCGTAGAGAAGTTTCTAAATTTCAGGATGTCCCATTGATTAATTGTTGTTCTCAGTGTCTGGGTTACTGGTGTTATGTTCAGGAAGCAGTATCCTGTACCAACTCATTCAAGGGTATTTCTTAATTTTTCTTCTAATAAGTTCAGTGTGACTGGGTTTATGTTGAGGACTTTGATCCATTTAGACGTAAGTTTAGTGCATGGTGATAGACATGGATCTATCTGCAGTCTTCTGCAGGGCAGTATCCACTTATGCCAGCAATATTTGTTGAATAAAGATGCTTTCTTATTCCATTGTATAGCTTTATCTCCTTTGTCAAAAATCAGGTGTTCATAGGTGTACTGGTTAATATCAGGTTTTTCAACTCAATTCCATTGGTCTAACTGTCTATTTTTGTGCTAATACCAAGCCGTTTTCAGGACTATATCACTGTAATAGAGCTTGAAATTAGGGATGGTGATGCCTCTGGAATTAGGGATGGTGATGCCTCCGGAAGTTTTTTTTTTTGTACAGGGTTGTTTTGGCTATCACAGATCTTTTGTTTCTCCATATAAAGTTGAGAATTGTTTTTTCAAGGTCTGTGAAGAATTGTGTTGGGATTTTGATGGGGATTTCATTGAATCTGTAGATTGCTTTTGGCAAGATTGCCAATTTTACTATATGGATCCTAACTATCAAAGAACATGGGAGATCCTTCCATTTTTTGTATCTTCTTTAATTTCTTTCTTTAAAGACTCAAAATTCCTATGATACAGGTCTTCCCCCCCCCTTTTTTTTTTTTGGTTAGCATTACTCCAAGATATTTTATGTTGTTTGTGGCAAATGTAAAGGGTGACAATCCTATGATTTCTTTCTCAGCCCAACCCCAACTCCAACAGAGGAATGATCTCCAAAATTTACAAAAAAATCATAAAGCTAGTCTCCAAAACACCAAATGATCCAATTAAAAGTGGGGTACAGAACTAAATAGACAATTCTCAAGAGAGGAATCTAAAATTGCTGAAAGACACATAAGAAAGTGTTCAACATCCTTAGCCATCAGGGAAATTCAAATCAAAACAACTCAGGGATACCATCTTACTCCTGTCAGAATGGTCAAAATCAAAAAGACCAATGACAGTTTATACTGGAGAGGATGTGGAGAAAGGGCAACACTCCTTCACTGCTGGTGGGAGTGCCAACTTGTACAGCCACTTTGGACATCTTTATGGCAATTCCTCAGGAAAATGGGAATCTGTCTACCACAAGATGCAGCAATTTCACTCTTAGGCATATACCTAAAAGAAGCACATTCATAAAAGGACATCTGTTCAATGACATTCTTCACAGCATTATTTGTAATAGCCAGAAACTGGAAACAACCTAGATGCCCCTCAACTGAAGAATGTATAGAGAAAATGGGGTACATTTAAACAATGGAGTCTACTCAGTGGGGGAAAAATGGAATCTTGGAATTCGCAGGCAAATGGACTGAACTAGAAGAAATCATTCTGAGCAAGGTAACCCAGTCACAAAGAGACAAACATGGTATGTACTCACTCACATGTGGATTTAAGACTTAGAGTAAAGGATTATCTGCCTGCAATCCACACTGAGAAGCTAGTATACAAGGAGTTCCCTAGAAAGACAAACACAATCCCCTGAGAAGCATAAAGAGACAAGATCTCCTGAGCAAATTGGGAGCAGGGGGAGGGGAGGGAACTAGGATAATCAGAAGGGGAGAAGTGGAGGGGTGAGGAAGACATGATGGGGAAGGGAGGCTGAGTTGGCAAAACAGAAGAGAGCAAGATAAGAGATAATATAATAGAAAGAGACATTATAGGTTTAAACAGAAATGTCTGGAGAGTTACAAAGATGACACCAACTATCAATCTAAGCAACAGAGGAGAGGCTACCTTAAATAATCTCTCCTGACAATGAGATTGATGACTAATTCATTTAACAAGGTATAGCCTTCATAATATCTGGTGGAAGTAGAAGCAGACACTCACAGCTAAACCTTGACCTGAACTGATATCCAGTTGCAGAGAAGGAGGACTGATGAGCAAAGGGTCAAGACTTGACTGGTGAAACACACAGAAAAAGATGACCTGAACAAGGGAGAGCTCTTGTTCCCCAGACTGATAGCTAGGAAACCAGCATGGGCTGATCCAGACCCCAGCCCATCCCACATGGAGGAATACTCCCTGAGCCTAGACACAATGGGGTGGGCCTAGGCCCTATCTCAAAGAAGAAGACAGACTTTTAAGACCCCCTATGGAAGGCCTTACCCTTCCTTGGGAACAGAAAGGGTATGGGGTAACTAGGGTGTTAGTTATGTGTGGCAGCAGTGGAGGGGAGGGAAAGGGACCTGGGATTAACATGTAAAATAATTTTCTTTCTAATTAAATAAAAGTAAAAAAAAAAAAAACAAATAAGCAACTGACTTACCAAAGCTGTTTTTTGACATCCAAACACATGTTCTGACAAGCTAAAGCCTCTGTTAATATACACCCTCATTCACATACCAACACACAGCCACACAAAGAAAGTAAAATAATAATAAAAAAGTAAAATTTACAGGTTTCCCATAAAAAATAAAAATTTAGGTAGACTAAATTACATGTAGGGCAAATTAATCTCAAACTTAAGACCCTTCTGTATCTAGCTCGTTAGATATTGTAGGTATGCATATACACTCAGGATGCAAAAGGATCTTTAACATAATTACTTCAAATTCAAAGCTGCATTTAAATGCTTCCTTAAAGACAAGGCTGTCCACTCTCTCCATACCTCTTCAATATTGTCCTTGAAGTCCTAGCTAGAGTAGTAAGACAACAAAAGGAGATCAAGCGAATACTAATTGGAAAGGAAGAAGTCAAACTCTCACTATTTGCAGACGATATGATAGTCTACATTAGTGACCCGAAAAACTCTACCAGGGAACTCCTACAGCTGATAAACACCTTCAGCAAAATGGCAGGATACAAGATTAACTCAAAAAATCCATAGCCCTACAATATACCCATGACACATTATTACAAACAATGCTACTATGAACATGGTTGAACATATGTCCTTGTTATATGAATGTGCTTCATTTGGGTATATGCCTAGGAGTGTAATTGCTGGATCTTATGGTAGACTCATTCCCATTTTCTTGAGGAGTCACCATACAGATTTCCACAGTGGCTGTACAAGTTGGCACTCCTACCAGCAGTGTTCCTCTTTCTCCACATCCTCTCCAGCATAAACTGTCATTGGTGTTTATAATTTTAACCATTCTGAGAGAGTAAGATAGTATCTCAGAGTTGTTTTGATTTGCATTTCCCTGATGGCTAAGGATGTTGAACACTTTCTTATGTGTCTTTCAGCCATTTTAGATTCCTCTCTTGAGATTGTCTATTTAGTTCTGTACTCCACTTTTTAATTGGATTGTTTGGTGTTTTGGAGACTAGCTTCTTGAGTTCTTTGTATATTTTGGAGATCAGCCCTCTGTCAGATGTGGGGTTGGTGAATATCTTTGCCCATTCTGTGGGCTGCTGTTTTGTCTTGCTGACTGTCTCCTTTGCCTTAAAGAAACTTCTCAGTTTCAGGAAGTCCCATTTATCAATTGTTGACCTCAGTGTCTGTGCTAATGGTGTAATGTTCAGGAAGCAGTCTCCTGTGCTGATTAATTCAAGGGTATTTCCCACTTTGTCTTCTAATAGGATCAGTGTAGCTGGATTTATGTTGAGATTTTGATCCATTTTGACTTAAGTTTTGTGCAAGGTTTGGGTCTAACTGCAGTCTTCTACATGTCTGCAACCAGTTATACCAGCACCATTTGTTGAAGATGTTCTCTTGGTTCCATCATATAAATTTGGATTGTTTGTCAAAAATCAGATGTTCATAGGTGTGTGGGGTAATATCAGGGTTTTCAATTCTATTCCTTTGGTCTACCAGTCTATTTTTGTGCCAATACCAAGCTGTTTTAAGGACTATAGCTCTGTAATAGAGCTTGAAGTCAGAGATGGTGATGCCTCCAGAAGTTCCTTTTTATAGGCATGTTTTGGCTATCCGGGTCTTTTGCTTCTCCATATAAAGTTGAGAAGTGTTCTTTCAAGGTCTGTGAAGAAATGTGTTGTGGTTTTGATGGGGATTTCATTGAATCTGTAGATTGCTTTTGGCAAGATTGCCATTTTTACCATGTTGATTCTACTTATCCAAGAGCATGGGAATTCTTTCCATTTTCTGGTAACTTCTTTAATTTCTTTCTTTAGAAACTCAAAATTCTTATGGTACAGGTCTTTCACTTTTTTGGTTAGTGTTATTCCAAGGTATTTTATGTGGTTTGTGGCAATTGTAAAGCGTGATGCTTCTCTGATTTCTTTCTCCACCAATGTGTCATCTGTATATAGTTGGGCTACAGATTTTTTTTGAGTTAATCTTGTATCCTGCCACTTTGCTGAAGGTGTTTATCAGCTGTCAGATTTCCCAGGTAGAGTTTTTCGGGTCACTAATGTAGACTATCATATCATCTGCAAATAGTGAGAGTTTGACTTCTCCCTTTCCGATTTGTATTCCCTTGATCTCCTTTTGTTTTCTTATTGCTCTAGCTAGAACTTCAAGGACAATATTGAAGAAGTATGGAGAGAGTGGACAGCTTTGTCTTTTACCTGATTTTAGAGGAATTGTATTGAGTTTCTCTGCATTTAATTTGATGTTGGCTTGCTGTATATTGCTTTTATTATGTTGAGGTATGTTCCTGTTATCCCTGATTTCTCCATGACTTTTATCATGAAGTGATTTTGGATTTTGTCAAAGGCTTTTTCAGCATCTAGTGAGATCATCATGTGAATTTTTTTCCTCAGTCTCTTTATATGGTGCATTATATTTATGGATATTTGTATTTTGAATGATCCTTGCATCCCTGGGATGAAGCCTACTTGATTGGGATGGGTGGTTTCTCTGATGTGTTCTTGGATTCGATTTTCTATGATTTTGTTAAATATGTTTTCTGCAACTTTGAGTTGGATTTCTTCACCTTCTTCTATACCTATTATTCTTAGATTTGGTCTTTTCACAGTATCCCATATTTCCTGGATATTTTGTGTCAGGGATTTGTTGGACTTTTCTTTGGTTGATGAATCTATTTCCACTAGTGTGTCTTCAACTCCTGAGAGATTCTCTCTTCCATCTCTTGTGTTCTGTTGGTTATGCTTACATCTGTAGTTCCTGATCATTTACCCAGCTTTTCTATTTCCAGTATTGCCTCAGATTGGGCTCTCTTTATTGTCTCTATTTCGGGTTTTAGGTCTTGAACTGTTTCTTGTATTTTTTGGTTTGTTTGTCTTCAATTTCTTTAAGGGATTTTCTTATGTCCTCTTTGAGGTTTTTATCATTTTCCTGAAAACGTTTTTAAGGTCATTCTCTTCTGGTTCATCTGCATCGTGATGTTGAGGTCTTACTGGTATATGGTTCCTAGTCACTTGCCTCAGATGACTCTGACATCCTACCTGGGCCGGTGGATGGAGGCCGGGCTGCCTCTGGGTGTTCGGTGTTCAGAACCCACCTCTGGTGCCGAACTGGGTTGATTTATTCATGTTTTTTAAAGACCTCTATCATCATAAAGTTGTTTTCTTGAGCTTCAGCTGTGGTGGAATATTCAGCGCTTGCTATAGTATGATGACTGGGAGCTGATGTTGATAAATTGCCCTGACTGTTCTTGAATAAGACCTTAAGACCTTACATTGATATTTAGACATCTGAATTTATAGTGATTATAGGTCTAGCTATGATTTCTGGTTTTGCCTTTGTTGGACAGGTGTTTTCTTCCTTGGTTTCTGTTTCCTGTTTGGTCTTATGGCTGGAGTGACCTGTAGCTGAGTGTTGAGTAAAGGTCTCCACCAGAGTTGGTGTCTGGCTTTCTGAAAGTCTTAATGACTTCTGAACCAGTTGGAAGTTGGTACCCAAGCTACAGGCTGGAGTTCTGGCCATGTGTATATCTTCTCATATGGCAGTGGGTATTCTAGGTATCAAGAAGCTGGCCTGGTTTCTTGTGGGGTAGAAAACATCTACATGATTTTCAGGGAGTTGGCCTGGTCTCTGGGGTTCTGGATTCTAGTCAGTACTCTAGTAGGTTAGGATGTTCCCACCAGAGGTATGGCTGTGATACAGTCATAAGAAGAGGAGGGAAAGTTTGAGTTCTGCTGAGCAGGAATGAGCAGGATGGAGGGCAGTCTTAGCTGGGGTCCAGCTTGCTTGCCTGGCCTCTTGTGGGGTAGGAAGTTTCCTCCATAAATGTAGGGTGGAGTATGATGAGGAGCAGAGGAGGGGTGTAGACAGGGCACGGGTGGGGTTGCCAGCAGTCTTACCTAGGATTAATGTTGTTGGCCTGCCTTCTGGTGGGGGAGGATGCTTCTTTCAAAGGTGTGTGCTAGGGTATAGAGGGGTGGTTGGGGTTTTGCTGAGAAGGATATGCTTAGTGACTGGGATTTATAACACATTCGGCTGTCCTATCTGACCACAGTGGTTACGTTTGTAAATTTACACACCATCAATCATTGTCTATTCATTGTTTCTTGTAGGCAATATGTGTTGATTTCCTTCATTCTGCCACTTTCCAACTTTTAGTAAGACTATGTTCATTTTTTATGGTCAAGTTGTGAGTATTTCCCCTCTGTATTGTTAAAGTGTGAGCATTTTCACTATGGAGCCAATTAATGTACTTCTATATATTTTATTTTCTGAACTCAGAAGGTCATGTTTGATTTTGTTTAAGAAATAACATATTTAGTGAAAAAATGACATGCATTTCCCTTTTTCTGGATCTTGTATTTTAACAAATATTTGTCACCATGAAGCTGGATATTTGTGCAAGGCATATTTATAGTATGGAAAAAAGAAAACAGAACTGTTGCTACACAAATGAGCTAGTTTGCATAAATCATATTTTTGTTGCTTAGCTTTCTACTTCTAAAATGAAAGACTCAGTTAATAGAGTCTTTGGGTATTTTCCAGCTCTAAAATTAGGTGACTTTGAATCAAGTGATACTGTTAAGTAGAATTTTATATTATCCTAATTGGCCTTCTAGCTAATTTACTACATTACATATTCAATCATCTGTAATTAAAAATGCACCCAGAACATAAGACATATGCTGAATTCGTTTACATTAAATTCTTTTTCAAATTGGGCTAAATATTACTTCTGACAAAAAGCCTGCAATATGTGATCACATTAACCATTTAACTGCTTCCCATCACTTACCAAACTACTCACAATGCACACCATGTAGGAGTATGTAAGTAACTAACTTCTTAATAACAAAATGTCTAAGTCATAAAATATTCATTATCATTTCTTGATCTGTCTGTCAATTGCATGCCCTTCATGGCTTCCTATATATATATATATATATATATATATATATATATATATATGCCTTTAGGTTGATCATTCTATCTGGAAAATACCCACAGTGTTAGAGGAAAGGGCAAATACTGAATTCATCCTAGAAATTAGAAAAATTCTGAAGCAGATTTCTTATTATAAACTTTATAACTTTATAACTTGTCTTTAATTGCATCATTTTGTTAGTAAATTCAATGCCTTCCTTGCTTAGCAACAATCCTATACTGTTATAGGATTATTCTTAATATTATAAATATCATGCATACAACTGTGCACACCTCTAATTTTGTGGTCATCAAATAAACAATCTGTTTCAAAATTCTTCATTATGTGTGTGACTTAAAAAAAGTAAAGTAGAAGCAATGTAGTACTTGTACATGATCTAGGCAGTCAGATATTAATTATATTGACCATGTTAGAATAATCAAACAGAAAGTGTCTCTGTCAATTCTAGATCTGTATATTATCCTTTTGAGGTCTTTGATGGAGTTGAAGACAGATTGTTATAGTTATGGTTTTCCTTAGTTATGTTAAAAGATAAGTTAGATATAAGATTTTAGGCTTACAAAAATAGGAGAGATGATAAAATATTTTCTTTAAAGTTTGACAACGGTTAATGGGCTAAATATTGTTAACTGTAGTTCTTACTTGAAACTGTTTTGTTATATATAATTTTACTATGTTAAAGTTAAAACCTTTCTTTTTATTTAGACAGAAAATTGGACATGGGTGATGTCCTTCTGTGTTTAGGTTTCTCTTATTGGTTGATGAATAAAACACTGTTTGACTGATAGAGGCAGGGAGATAGGCCAGACTAGAAGATGAGGAGAATTCTGGGAATGGTAGATAGATAGATAGATAGATAGATAGTAGATAGATAGATAGGCCACCCTTTGCTTCTTTACCTTCTGATCATGTAGGATCCTGAAGCCATGCCTAAAGGGGTGTAGCCACTTACAAAAATCATTGACAAGGCAGGATGCTACTACAGTTTTCCTTTTAGTCTAAAGAAGAAGGTTTTAAGCCTGATGCAAAAACTATATGCAGTGATAACAAGTGTCAAATATATTCCAGGAAAAGGAAAGGTAAAAAATACACAAAGTAAAACCTACAACCATGATTTTATTGAATATGTTTTCTGTGCCTTTGAGTTGGATTTCTTCACCTTCTTCTATACCTATTATTCTTAGGTTTGGTCTTTTCATAGTATCCCATATTTTCTGGATAATTTGTGTTATGGATTTTTTGGACTTAAGATTTTCTTTGGTTGATGAGTCTATTTCTCCTAGTGTATCTTCAACTCCTGAGAGTCTCTCTTCCATTTCTTTTATTCTGTTGGTTATTCTTGTGTCTGTAGTTCCTGATCATCACCCAGCTTTTCTATTTCCAGCATTGCCTCAGATTGGGCTTTCTTTATTGTCTTTATTTCAGTTTTTAGGTCTTGAACTGTTTCCTTGAGAGATTTGTTGATATCTTGTATTTTTTTATTTGTTTCTTCTTCCATTTCTTTAAGGGATTTTCTCATGACCTCTTTGAGGTGCTCTATCATTTTCATGAAGATGTTTTTAATGTCATTCTCTTCTGCTTCTTTTGCATTGTGATGTTCAGGTCTTGCTTGTGTATAGTTGCTAGTCTCTGGTGGTGTCATATTGAGTCTTCTTTTGTATAATGTGCTTTTATATTGACCTCTTCCCATCCTTTCTTCTGGTGGGTACAGCAGGAGTCTCTTCCTTTCCTCGTGGGTATGGGAACAAGGTTTCCTTCTGGTAGATGCAAACAGTTCCAATATTCTGATGTCTGTCCTCTTCACATCGGAAATCAGTATGGCAACTCTCCAAGAAAATGGGAGTTTTCCACTCTTAGGCATATACCCAAAGGAAGCACATTTACACAACAAGGACATCTGTTCAACGATGTTCATAGCAGCACCATTCCTAACAGCCAGAAACTGGAAGCAGCCTAGATGTGCCTCAACCAAAGAATGAGTAGAGAAAATGTGGTACATTTAAACAATGGAGTACTACTCATTGGAAAAAAAAATAGAATCTTGACATTTGCAGTAAAATGGATGGAACTAGAAGAAACCATTCTGAATGAGGTAACCCAATCACAAAAAGACAAACATGGTAAGTACCCACTCATATGCAGGTTTTATACATACAGTAAAGGATTACCAGACTACAATCCACACTGCCAGAGAAGGTAGTAAACAAGGAGGTCCCTAAGAGAGACATACATGGTCCCTTGGAGAAGGGGAAAAGGTCAAGATCCCCTGAGCAAATTGGAAACACTGGAAGAGGGGAGAGGGAGCTAGAAGAATGAGAAAGGGAGAAGAGGAGGGATGCAGCAGACATGAGGGAGCAGAAAGATTGAGTCAGATGAAGAATAGAAGATAACAAGAATGGAAATACCATAATAGAGGGAAACATTTTAGATTTACAGAGAATTCAGGCACTAGGGAAAGGTCTGGGGATCTACAAAGATGACACCAGCTAACAATCTAAGCAACAGAGGAGAGGCTACCTTAAATGCCCTGACAATGAGATTGATGACTGAATATATGCTACCCGATAGCCCTCATCCAGCAGCTGGTAGAAGCAGACACCAACAACTAATCACTGAACTGAACTAGAATCCAGATGCAAAGAAGAACGAGTGAAGAGCACAGGTGTCTAGATCAGGCTGTTGAAACCCACAGAAACAGCTGAACTGAACATTGGGGAACTCTTACTCCCCTGACTGTTAGCTTGGATACCAGCATGGGAATGATCCAGACCCCAGAAACATGGCTTTCAGTGAGGAAACCTCAGAAAACTATGGGACCTGCTCTAGTACTTCAGTACTTTTCTCTACCATAGGTGTGGACTTTGAGAGCCCATTCCACATAGGGGAATACTCACTGAGCCAAGACACATGGGGGTGGGCCTAGGCTCTATCCCAAAGGTTACAATAGACTCTGATGACACCCTTTGGAAGCCTCACCATCCAGGGGGAGCAGAAATGTTATGTGATAGTTAGGATTTATTTGGGGGTTGTACAGGAGGTGAGGGAGAAGGGAACTGGGATTGTCATGTAAAATAATCTTGTTTCTAATTCAAATTTTAAAAAAAATTATGAGAAAAAACCCTACAACCAGCAAAAGCAACATTGGGAAATAGACACATACCACATGTCCAATTTCTGGGTAATGGCATGGCAGAGATTACTCCAATATCTGTCATATTCCTGAAAGCCTAAGTCTTTTATGCAGTATTTTCTATCTAAGAGAGGATATAGCTATGACTGCCTAGTCTTCAACCTCCTCAAAGTCCTGAGACGGAAAATAACATTACCAAGGGTACACAGAAAGTGAGAGTGTTTGACTTCCTGGAGGTACAAGCAAAGACAGAAATAGCAGGCTGCCTTAATAGTCACCCAAGGTCTCACATCAATGTCAGGGCAACCAGCTTTGAATGAGGCCTAAAGTATCAGATGGACCATCTCAGAATCAGGAAAATTGAAAGACTGTCTTACCCTAATTTTTCAAGGATCAGCAGTCTCTTTAAGTTTTTCTCCTGCTAGCCCAGTTAGGACAGCATGTCCAAACTCTCTAGTCAAAGTGGAGGCAGTTCTATGCCAAAAAGGTCAGTAACCAAAGAGAGAATGAATGAACTACAAATGGAGTGACATCCATACCCATCATACTCGCAGGAATAGCTCGGTGCTGTCAGGAGCAATTGTGTCTCATGTCATGGGAGTTCTAAATTAAAATACTGATTGGCCAGGCAGGAATTATGAGTGGGACCATGAGAGGAAAGAGAAGGAGAGAGACAGCCAGAATGGGATGCCATGTAGAGACCAGGAGGGATAGGATAAATGAAGCATTCTCTAGTAAGATAAGGCCATGTAGAAATACATAGATTAGAAGTTATAGGTTAATAACTAAGACAGAGGTAGCCAATAAGAAGCCCTGGTCCTGGGCGAACAGTGTTACAATTAATATGTGCCAGTGTGCTTATTTGGGAATGAGGGTTGCAAGAACTGGTGGAAGAGAAAACTGAAGTAACAAAATGGCATCTCTTTGTGGTCTCCCTCTTCCTATCTTTCCCAAAATTCTCCTTGTCTCCTAGTCCCGCCTCTATTGGCCAAACCGTGTTTTAATCATCAATCCATAAGAGAAACAGATATACAGATGGATGACCCCCATCAAGAAACACAAAGTACTTAGTTATAGTCCAAGCAGCTAGATATTGGAAATGTGATTCTATTAAGACTCACTCACTGAGTAAAAATTGATGATGGTTAATTATTGACATGCTTAAAACTGTTTCTTCAAAAGTCTTTTACTGAAATATTCATAGTCTAATGATCCAAGTAGGACCTGGAAACTTTCAGAAACAATTAAGTCACATGGCAGTGCCATCATGAATGACCTTAGATCCTGTTATGGTCTAAATCCCCTGTTCTAAATCAAATACGGATACTTTTGAAATATAAAATGTTAAATTTAGAAGATGAATCATAAATGAAGGGAGATCCTCCCTGAAGTGAATTAATGCTAGCCCTCCCTGTTTGTTAAGTGAGTCATCTGCTTCTACTATGTGGGCGTATTTGAAAGTGTTGTTTTAGAAGTAGAGAACAGATTCACAAAATACCAACCTGTGAATAATTTGGCAATGGACTATGAGATTCTCATATTGTTAAAAGTAGATTGATGGACATTATGAATTATCCAGATTCAGGTCTTTTGTTACACTTGTACAACCCAAGATAATGTTTCTATGAAGGAGGACTAAGTGAAACCCTGCATCTGTTCTACATTTTGCAGTAGAAAGAACAACAAGGAATTGGGGAGTTTGCATATGGGGATATATGCTTACATCTTAATCTGATGCTTTCCGCCCTCCAGGAATGCCTTCAAAGATATCTTATTATCTATATCTTAATTAGTCTATAACATGTTGTTACAGTGGTCCTAGTGAAACAGTACTCTAACCTTTTGTTTCTAAAAGTAGAGTCATAATAATCTTCTTCTTTTAATGCCATGGCTAGTTCTCATTTGTAGTAAATAAGTCAAAATTTTAACTGTCAGAGAATTTCCTTGTTTATAAATATTGTAGTTTCTGAGAAATATAAAGCAACTGATTAACAAATGGAAAAAAGAATTATAGTGAAGCTTTACCCAAATAAAAGTGCAATAGGAAGTGAACCATTATGCAATGTAAGGTACAAAAGTATCAAGGTACCAAGAAAATTCTTGAAGAAAACCTCATTGTCTTCAGGAAAAATGTAGACTGGGAAACTTCAATATAATAACAATAATCCAACTACAGTAGTCATGATTTTTCTAAATCTGTGCCTTTTTTTAAAGCAGTGTTAAATCTTATATTGAAAATTCAATATAATGATATGAAACAAGAGACATTTTAACTATGGAATGTAAATATATGAGGGGCTGCACTCAGGATTCATTACAGAAGAAATGCCATTTCATGTTTCCTTTGTCAGAGCTCATCCCCCTTGAATGGATATGACTTGGACTCCTTTACTTCACACAGGGTTTAGGTGTCCATGGCATATCCCACCACTTTAAAACCTTGTTTTTCCATTAAAAATGTATACAGGCTCAAAAAGGTCTAAACAGAAGCAACACAAATCTATTTAAAGAAATAAGATTCTTCAGCAGATTTCAGAGTACATCTCTCACACACACTAAATTAATTAATGACTTGGAATTTAAATATCAGTCAAATTTATGTGTGAAATATTTAATTTCCAAGATGTTGTGGTATTGGTGGAGTGGAAACTTAAAAATAAATAACTTTTCATTATAATTTGATTTTCTTAGATAGTTTTATGCTAGTATATATTTCACTGTCATACCTACTAACTACTAAAGCAGTTATTTTATTTTATTTTATTGGTTTTTTGAGACAGGGTTTCTCTGTGTAGCTTTGGAGCCTATCCTGGTACTCGCTCTGGAGACCAGGCTGGCCTTGAACTCACAGAGATTTGCTTCCCAAGTGCTGGGATTAAAGGCGTGTGCCACCAATGCCAGGCCACTAAAGCAGTTCTTAATGAAACAAAAAAAATGATTAAGGATGAATCAGAATGTTGACTTATAGAAAATAAGTAGAAAATAATGTTTTTGTGTGTGTTTGCTCACTCACGCGTGGGCGCATGTGTGCACTAAGTTTTCTTTCAGGGCAACACACTAATAACTGAAGAGAATTTATAAATTTCCCACCTTGGATTTCTTAGGCAACTGCTAGAAATATACTTCTATTAATCATAATTTATTATCAAATTTAAAGTGGTTTATCATTTAATTATTGGCACTTGGTTGAGCTATTTCCTTAAGATCACATATGTACCTTTGTTGGCATAGCATTGTTGTCTAAGACCAAGTGATTGAAGAAAAAAATATATAAGGGCCATCTTCACAGATGAACCAGATCAATTAATTTATGGCAACTATGAAACAGGAATATTCTTGATATAAATGTGACTAAAATGTGACCAAATCATTTCCTATCTTAAAATCATTAAATTTTCAATTTTCTCTGGAAATATCAGCAGACTTACATAGGATTATATGTATCTTCATAAGATATATTGATTATGATTACAAAACTAGATAAATTGCAATCTAAGAGGTGACATGTAGATTGGCTCGTGAGAAGGCAGAATTAAATACTTTGGTTCTCACTAAAGTCCCAAGATAATTCATCTT
Organism: Cricetulus griseus; assembly: GCF_003668045.3. Classification (NCBI taxonomy): domain Eukaryota; kingdom Metazoa; phylum Chordata; class Mammalia; order Rodentia; family Cricetidae; genus Cricetulus; species Cricetulus griseus. The sequence continues at coordinate 306,508,582 of NC_048595.1, read as the reverse complement.
TCATCTGGAATACTGTAAACAGTCAAAGAATGATGTGTACTAGAAATCAACCAGAATTTGTTTTTTATTTTTATTTTTTTTATTGTGAAGAGACACCATAACCATGCAACTCCTGTAAGGGAAAACTTTTAAGTGGGGTTTGCTTGCAGTTTCTGGTGTTTATTTCATTATCATCATGACAGGAAGTTTGGTAGTGTGCAGGCAGACATGCTGCTAGAAAATGAACTGAGAAAATGATCTGCAGGAAATAGAACAAGACAGTCACACTAGTTATAGCTTGAGCATATAAGACCTCAACACCTGCATCCATAGTGACACACTTCCTTCAACAAGGCCATACCTACTCCAACAAGGTCACACCTCCTGATAGTGCCATTCCCTATGAGCTAAGCATTCAAACAAATAAGTTCATGGTGAGCCATTTCTTTTCAAAATGCCACATTTATATATTTCCCCAAGTAGCATCATCTCTTAAGAAAGGAGTAATTTTGAAGTAAAGATATATGACATTACAACATAAATATCTTATGGCCCTATCATATAAAAACATACCTGCTTCTATCTTGGTTAAGAATAGATAGAAATATTTTACAATGCCTTATATGTTAAGTTCTCACATTTGTTGGAAAATCTAGTCAGTGAGGGATGATTATATCAGATGAAGTGATTAACCAATGAATAATATAAACTTTGTTAATGAAGATGGTAGAAACTTTCATATGCAGAACTTAAGTGAAGGAAGTCAATAACAATAGGTGAGTTTTGATTGCTGTGTCTTTCCTAGACCCATTCATATCTCCTTCGTTGCTTCTTGGCTACCATGAAGCCATACACTTAGAGCTTACCATATGCCTAGAGTCTATGGAGCCTTCTAGTCATAGGCTGAAATTTCTCAAACTGTAAACTGAAGCAAATGCATCCTTCCATTACATCATTTCTCTCATTGATCCATACATCAGCACAATATTATACACAATGATAGTGTTGGAATAGTTTCTTTAATGTAACTGATATTTTAGGTCAGGTTTACTTGATATTTTAGCTGGAGATTTTTGGTTCTATAAATGTAGCTTGTGGTCATGAAGCATCCTTCCTTCCAAATAAAATGAGCTGAAATAGACGTTTACTGTAGCAGAGATTCAAGAATGGGCAATGATAGACTATATAGATGAACTTTAGGCTCTAAAACCTTATAACATGAGGACAATAATCTCTCTGATTAAAGAATTATATAAACAAATGTAACAACATGACACATTAGGCAGGGCAGAATTAATGTGAGTAGATGTTCAATTATGCAAAAGTAAATACTGTTGACACCATCACTGTCCAAATATACTTGGCATTTTGTTCACTTTCTGCCCACTGTTTCTGTAGTGTGCACAGAAGAAGCTCTTTGCAAGATTTCTCTGGCGGATAAAACTTGCTTAGAGTACAATAAAGACAAGTTGATTTGCAGTTGGAATTAATTCATTCAGCCTTAGAGAAGTTTTAGAATTTAGACTTTGATAAATGTCTCAGTTTTCTATAGTGAGGAAGTTCTTGAGGCATATTCGAACAATTTTCCAGGTGGATTAAAATGCAACACTTGATATCAGTAACCTCCTGAATAAATCATCATTTGCTGGAATTCTTCTGTCTCCTTTCTCTTCATCCTTTCCTGATCTTTTACCAAGCACATCCATTATTCTTAAGTCCAAACCCATTCTCTATTTCTAGGAAAACAAAAAATTATGGCAGGTTTCCTGCCTTTAGCTAACATTAATATAAATCCAATTATGTTTCAATATTACCCTGGGTACCATTTTCTTCCCATGAATCTTGCTTTAATATCCTAGGGCTGCAGTAATACTGTTATCCTCTGAAGAACTATGGTATTGTGGCACATATTCTGGCCTCTCCTCAATAAATACCACACATTATCCATTCTTAAAAGCACAGTTAAATTTCTTCAATGGTTTTATCCTATTAAATTATATACATGGAAACAATAAAAACATACAGAACTTTATCAACTCCTGCATCCTTAATTAAACCCTTGGACTATAATTTTCTGTCCACTGTGTTTGCATCAGAATTGTTTCATGGACATAATGTCATTTACTGTACTTTTGTACTGTTGGCAAAATTCAAGGTTAGTGATTTCTGACAAGCAAATATATGCATGTGTTTTCTTCTGAACAGGTTTGATTCAAACATTGATAAGAATATCTGGAATCCAGGTATTTTATTTATCTAAAATAAGCTTACAATGTTGTGATTACTATATGAACCTATAGCATGAAGCTAAACTATAACCATAATGCCAGTTTGGACTCTTTCATCCTATAGCAATAGAAAATGTTACCAATTGCTCTAAATGTAATGTTTTCTATTCAAGCAAAATAAAAATATTACTTCACACTTCTGATTTTCAAACATTGCTTTTTCTAGCAAGCCTTTCTCTTTCTTTCATTTTTCCTTAAATGACTACTTTTTTGCTTTTTTGTTACCTATCTCGTGTTCTAATTCTATAAGTCTCTCTCTCCTCTATCTATCTCTTTCCTCTCTGGTAATCCACAAATTTGTATTAGACACTGTAAATTGTATGGAATATTATCCACCTCCATTGGTTCTAGTTTAAAACTTCCTGGGCTGGAGTGGCAGTGTAATAGTGAATTTGTGTTCCATAGTTCTATGATCTTCATGGTTGTATTTTCAGTGACAGGTAAAGAATGTGCTGAGTAGTTACTTTAAATTGTTACATAATTGTCTAGCAGTTTATAGTTTTGTATGCTGTATTCAAGTACTTGCAGGACATCCTGTTGACTAATGATTGAAATGTTCTATTTTGAAAAATTGGTGATATAAAGCTGAAATTTTTCATTTGTGTTACAGCAATGTCCAAGAATTCATCATAGATTTCACTTAAAAGAATCACTTAGAACTTAACATATCAAAAAGCTTTAGTTTTATTTAAATGGATAAAAATCATAACAAAAGTATGGAGTGTTTTAAAACCATGGTTGAGCATGAATCAAAGGTCTCAAAGCTTCAGTAAAGCAAATTTGGTGATAACCAAATTTTATATAACAAAACTAATTGGCTCAAATTTAAAAAAATATTGAAAATAATTTGTATTAAGCATCAAATAATATATATGAAGCTTAAAGTCTAGATAATACACTATTGTACTTACAATGAAAATGTCTTTGTTATTGTTCTATTGCGTTGAAGAAACACCATGACAATGGCAATGATTAGAAATTAATTTGGAACATACTCATAGTTTCAGAGGTATAGTCCAAGATCATCATTGCAGCAAGCAGACAGCCATAGCACTGAAGCAGAATTTGAGGGTTTTACATCCTGATTGTCTTAATTATATTCCTATTGCTGTGAAGAGATACTAATACACAGCAACTGTTATAAAGAAATGCAATTAATTGAGGCTGGCTTATATTTCAGAGATTTAGCCATGGCAGTAAGTTCGGCAGCATGCAGGTAGACATGGTACTGGAGAGGTAGGTGAGTGTTCTACATCTTATTCTGCAGGCAACAGCAAGTAAACTTTCACACTGGGTATAGCTTGAGCATATACTAGACCTCAAAACTTACATCCACAGTGATATACTTCCTCCAACAAGGCTACAACTACTCTAACAAGGTCACACCTCCTTACATTGTCACTAGCTATAGACAAAGCATTCAAACACATGAGTCTATGGAGGAATAAGTATTCAAATCACCATCCTGAACTATAGGCATCAGGCAAAGAGAGAGGGAGACGGAGAGATAAAGAAAGATACTGAGCATGGTGTGAGCTTTTGAAATATCAAATCCTTCCCCAAGGCACATACCTCTTACAACAAGCCAACACACACTAAAATAAGGCCACACCTCATAATATTTCACAAATAGATCCACTAACTAGGAACCAATCATTCAAATATATGAGCCAATGAGGGCCATTCTCATCAAAATGGTCACGGCAAGAAAATTCAGGTGTTTTTCTTCTTCACTCCCTGTTTTTTCTTCCTGTCTTTCCTTCTCACACACTCTCTGTCCTTCCTTATTCTATCATCTTTTCATTTTTCTTTATCTTATTCCTTTCCTTTCCCTCATCACTAACCTTTCCTTCTCCTTTTTGTCTTGCTTCTTTGAGTTACTGCTTACAGTTTAGAGCTACCATATTTTTAAGTTGATTTAAACACCAAGATTAAAAATACACTTGTACTTACAGTAAAAGGAACTAATACTGAATATTAATATTTAAATATCACTATTACAATCTTTGATCATGTAAATTCTTGTGTTAGTATTTTGCAGCTGAAAAATTAATGACCACATACATAGAAGTGAGAAGTATTAATAGGATATTTTATGTTTGGAGCTGTCAGAAATTCTGTACAATACCTGACACACATAGTAAGCCTAATTTCATTCTTTATTTGCTCATTAGTAGAATTCAGTATCTTCTTCTCATATGACTAGAATTCCTGGTTGCTCTAGTTATAGAGCAAAGGACCTCTGTAAAAATTTCATCTTCAGTTTACTTCTCTATTATACTCTAGTCTTTCTGCTAAAGCTTCATATTATTACATTTTGAATCAAATGATATTCCTAGAGTCTCCATATATCAAAATTCCTCATCTTTATTGAATCCTTAGAATCTCTTTTTTTTAGCACCATCTTGGCTCCTTTGCTCATCCCTCCTCCCTCTCCACAATTGGATTCCTGGAGTATGGTTCAGTGCTTAGCTGTGGACTTGACCTAGTGAGAGCATGGAGATCCTAGTCATAAAGCTGGGAAAACATCATTGGACCCAACCAAGCCCTCTGAATGTGTGTGCCAGCTAGGGAGGCCAAGACAGTCTATGGGAGCTCTAACAGTGGTGCCAGTCTTTAACCCTAGAGCACAAATTGACTTTGGGAGCCGATTCCCTATGGAGGGATACTATTGCAGCCCAGATACAGCAAGGAGGGCCTCAGCATTCCCCCAAATGATATGACAGACTTTGAAGGTCCATGGTGGAGGGCATCAGTATCCCTGAGGAGAAGTTGGAGGATGGGTTTGGGGTGGTTGGTGGAGAACATGGGAGGATGGGGGGTGAGGGAATGGGGAAGTAGATATGTAAATATGAGTAGTAATTAAAGACTTTAAATTTAAAAAAATAGTTTAAAAATCTCTTTTTCTATGTAAGATAGCCATGATAGTTAATACTGACTGCTAACAGGATCTAAAATCACCTTATAGACAAACCTCTGTGAGTGCCTGTTAGATATTATCTAGATTAAATTAACATCTGCATGTAACTACATTGATGAGAGAAAATCTGTTTTAAATAGGTTGGGATTATAAGCTGAATAAAAGGAGAAAGTATGCTGAATGATAGCATTCTTTGTTCTTTGTTTCTTGACTATAAATGCAACTTAGCCTACTGCCACCATTAACTACTCAGTGTGAAGGTCTTTTCCCTAAACCCATGAACCAAAATAGACCCTAAATTCAACAGTCTGTCTGGTACTTACTTTGTCCCAGAGATGTATGAAGTATGGAATAATGTAATATTCACATAACATAGGAAATATCACTAGTCTCACAATGTTAGATTTATAACAGCACATAACCTATCAGCATTAACTACAAATTATATGAATTATGTATGCCAGTTCAAATTTGAGATGAAATGCTTCAAAGAGAAACAATTGTTATCATATATTAGATTTTTATTTGAGAATTTCATATGCATATCCCTCTACAGTTGACTTTGGGAGCCCATTCCCTATGGAGGGATACTATTGTAGCCCAGATACAGCAAGGAGGGCCTAAGCTTTCCCCCAAATGATATGACAAACTTTGAAGGTCCCTGGTGGAGGGCCTCACTATCCCTGGGGAGGAGTTGGAGGATGGATTTGGGGTGGTTGGTGGAGAACATGAGAGGATGTTCACACTCACAACTTCATGTCTTCTTCGTTTTCCTCCTCCTTGTTCTTCTCAGTGATCCATAAATACCAGCTAGTGCTATGTATATGGACATGTGTGTAGCCCATCTTCTAGAGCCTACAATTAACCACACTCTCAAAGAAAAACGATACACCATGTTTCAGCTTCTATCAATTACCCTTATCTCCTTATTAAGGGGTGGAATTGAGAGCCTGTCTCCATACATGGTGGAACTTTTTCTTGATTGTTCTTGTATGGCTATTTTGCAGGTAATCACAGATGTATTGAACTCCAGAGTACAATAGTAAAATATTCCCAGAAGACAGCATTTCACCATAATAACCTTCCTGTTGCACTTGTATTATTTTTATTTACTTTATTTTCATATCAAATTTAAAAATGGTTGACCTCTCCAACTGCTCCCAGGTCACTCCAATCTCCCTATCCAATCAACTTCATGTAATTTTTTCATCTTCAACCCCCACCACCAAAAATAAACATTAGAACCAAAACCCCAATTAGACAAAAATTACCAAAACAAAAGGTGCACACACACACACACACACACATACACCACACACACACACACACACACACACAGAGAGAGAGAGAGAGAGAGAGAGAGAGAGAGAGAGAGAGAGAGAGTCAATTTTGTGTTGCTCAACTACTCTAGGCTATAGAGCTTTCCCTGAAGTATGATTGATGTCATATTAGTGAAAACTAATTTTCTTCTTCATACCTAAAGGTATGCATTTCAATTATCTTCTTGGTTATGGTTTGGATTTTATGCCTACTTTCCACTCACAATGGTGGAATTTGGTCAAGTTTGAAAATAACTTCTTGAGCCGTAAGAGAAGGTTTTGATGAAAATGTCTCAAAGTCTCTCACTCCCATCACATTCTATAATTGTGGATCTCTGTTTATCTACCACCTACTGAAAGTACAACCTTTCTGACAATGGTTTAGAGAGGCATTAATTTATGAGTATAGTAATGTGTCATTAGAATGTGTTTTACCACTATGTTCCTTTTTGTTTTATATTTTTTCTACCTATTCTGTGATATTTGCTGACCATGGGCAGGGGAGTTAATAAATATGTTCAATTTAGTACTGAACACTCAGTCATTGATTACTAGAATGGTGGCTAGTTATGATTCTTTGCATTGACTAATGCCTACTGCTAAAGAAAAACTTCTCTGATGAAGGTTGATTGCAGTGCATGTCTATGGTTATAAATTTAAAAACCTAGAAATTATGTTGACAACATAAACATTTGGTAAAATAACAATAGCAAGTTTACCCTTATATGACCTCCTTAGCTAGAGGCTTTTTGCCATGTTTTTGTTACCAGACATAAAACTATCTTCTCAAGAGTAGGCCTCAATTTCAATATTAAAGGAGATGATTACTCCATAGCAGCCATGAGATGATTGCCCAAGTGAGTATGATCTGCCCAGGAAGCAATTATTGTATCTTCCAGGAGCCAATGCAAGGTGAGAACATTGTTTTGTTTTGTTTTTTTCCTAACCAGTATTCTACACTGCACCTTCAGGTGCTGTTAATTCTATTAAGCAGGAAGGAAATTGTTTTATTAGTTTGAAATAGTTTTTCATGTGTTCTATAGGGAAAGTGGGTAGAATGTTTAGAAACAGGTTTTTTTCCAACTTTTTTATTTGAATTAGAAACAAGATTGTTTTACATGACAATCCCATTTCCCTTCTCCCACCCGGCCTCTCCTACCCGCCCCCCCCCAAACTAAAACCTTATCTGTCACATATCTTTTCTGCTCCCCCTGGATGGTGAGGCCTTCCATAGGGTGTCATCAGAGTGTTTCATTTCCTTTGCGATAGGGCCCACCCCGTTGTGTCTTGGCTCAGGGAGTATTCCTCTATATGGACTGGGCTCCCAAAGTGCACACCTATGCTAGGGATACATACTGGGCTTCTACAAGAGGTCCCATAGATTTCTGAGGTTTCCTCACAGAAACCCATGTTCCTGGGGTCTGGATCAGTCCCATGCTGGCATTCCAGCTATCAGACTGGGGAGCATGAATTCCCAGATGTTCAGTCAGCTGTTTCTGTGTGTTTCACCAGCGTGCTCTGGACCTCTTTGCTCTTCACTGGTCCTTCTCTGCATCTCGGTTCCAGTTCAGATCGGTGATTAGTTACGGGTGTCTGCTTCTACTTCCACCAGCATGTTTCTCTTTTTGGGATTGGGTTACCTTGCTCAGAATGGTATCTTCTAGATCCATCCATTTTCCTGAAAATTTCAAGAATCCATTGTTTTTTTTTTTTTCCACTGAGTAGTACTCCATTGTGTAAATGTACCAAATTTTCTCTATCCATTCTTTGGTGGTTGAGGGGCATCTAGTCTGCTTCCAGTTTCTGGCTATTACAAATAGTGCTGCTATGAACATCATTGAACATATGTCCTTGTTGTATGCATGTGCTTCTTTTGGGTATATGCCTAAGAGTGGAATTGCTGGATCTTGTGGTAGACTGATTCCCATTTTTTTGAGGAGTCACCATACTGATTTCCAAAGTTCCTGTACAAGTTGGCACTCCCACCAGCAGTGGGGAAATGTTCCCCTTTCTCCACGTTCTCTCCAACATGAACTGTCATTGGTGTTTTTGATTTTGGGCATTCTGACAGGAGTAAGATGGTATATCAGAGTTGTTCTGATTTGCATTTCCCTGATCTCTAAGGATGTTGAACACTTTCTTATGTGTCTTTTAGCTATTTTAGATTCCTCTATTGAGAATGGTATATTTAGTTCTGTACCCCACTTTTTAATTGGGTTGTTTGGTGTTTTGGAGAATAACTTCCTGAGTTCTTTGTATATTTTGGAGATCAGCCCTCTGTCAGATGTGGGGTTGGTGAGTATCTTTTCCCAGTGTGTGGGCTGCCATTTTAGTTTTTTACCATGTAGTTGTTGGGGAAATATGGACAGTGGGGTAAATTCTATGCCCTCTTGACCTAACAATTCTGAGGAGGTTATCTCTTTCCAAGCAAAGATTTTTCAGTTAAAAATCCATGCCTTTTAGGAGTGATAGTATCTACCTATTTGGGTTATTATTGTTTAATTGATCTTGGAAAGTTTATTGGGAATACAATGAATTCATAGATGGATTTTAGTACGACAGCCATTGGGAAATGTTTAATTTTTCTCATGCATAATTAGGGTCACATTTTACATTTTCACCTTTTCCATTATCTTTCTCGGTTTCTTTATTTTGTTTCTTAAAAATTTAATGGTAGATGGCTTATATTTCATTTGTTAGTTTTTTTCATGGGTATTTTGATTTTGTGGTCATTGTAAATAAATTGTTTACCCAATATTTACAGTATATTTGCAGATGAGAGGTTGATGAGTTTTGCATGTTTTTTGAATCCTACCATTGTTTGGAGGATACAGGGGAACCTTTTCAGACCTGCCACATATTATATTTTAAATGCAAAATAAAATTAGTTAAAATATTTAAATGTGGTGAATATCATCTTAGTTTGTTCACTATTAGCAATATATAAAGCTTTTCTTGAATTGTGGGATTAAACAGTATGTCTAAATAGTTCATTAATAATATCAATGTATCTGTAACATTTTATATACCTCAATGAGTCCATGCTTATCTGTGCTTATAAACGCTTGTATATAGATGTGTGTAAATATCTGGAGAAAAAATACATAGTAATATATACCCATGTATGTTTACAAGTATGTATACATAATGAATAGTGTAAATGTCAGTTGACTGTTCTCTATAGAAATGATAAATAATTAATATTTTGAGCTAAAATAAGAGATAATAGCTTTTTAAAGCTATAGTTATTCATATATGATAAAGAGTAGTAATTATCAGTATTTCAAATATTCATCAAATATGGAATAATTTTTCTTTATATATTTTTTTAAAATACAACTTTAAGTTATGTCATAAAATATTCTGACTTATGAGGAATTCTATTTCTGGTACTAAATGACATATTGACTACATTTTTCATTTTCTTCATTAACATTAAGAGAAAATTTTTTGAAATGTTCTGAGTTTTTAAATTATTTTCATAGCATTATTTTTATATGTTTATAATATTATGAAAAATGCCTGTATTAGAGTTTCTTACTAAGTATTTAAATATCTGACATTTCTCTTTTTTATCATACAGAGATTCTCTTAACATACTAACATGCTTTAATTAAATTAAGCCTTCAGAATTAAATTAATGGTAATATTTGGAAATTAATTCTATGATTATAGGGATATGATCTATCACACAGGTGAAAGACCAAGTAATTAATTACTAACTTGAAGTATATTTTCAAGAGTCTTTACTTATAAGATGTAAATATATAGATATATTCTTTAGTTTAAAGCACTTGTAAATAAAATATAAAAATGATTATGTGAAATAGTTAATGATTTCTTTATGTTTAATGAAGTAAACTATTACAAACTATGTAAATTAATTATTATTGAATCGTGTAATACCATTCTTATTTACTTAAATTTAAAATTCAATGTATTGAACTCTATATTGCAACCAAAATTGTATATATTTGTGTATACACATTTATGTTTATAACTACAATTAATGAATAAAAAAGGTCATATATTCTAAAGAGAGCAAGGAAGAGTATTTGCAATGCTTTTACAGATAAATGGAAAGAGAAGGTTATGTAATTATATTATAATCTCAAAAAACTTTTTAGTTATTAAAAAGCTAAGGTTATTACAAATAATGCTGTGAACATAGTTGAAAGGATGTTTTTGTGGCATGACGGTGAGTCCTTTGGGTATATATATAAAGTGGAATGTTGTGTCTTGAGGAAGATTGATTCCCATTTTCTTGAGGAACCAACATACTGATTTCCAAAGTTTCTGTACAAGTTTGCATTCCCACCAGCAATGGAGGAGTATTCACTTTTCTCCACATCCTCTCTAACATAAGTTGCCATTGGTATTTTTGATTTTAACCATTCTGATAGTATCTCAGCGTTGTTTTAATTTGAATTTCAACATGTGTTCAGCTATGTTCATAGCAGCAGTATTTGTTATATCCTGAACCTAGATGCCCCTGAACTGAAGAATGGATAAAGAAAATGTAGTTCTAGACAATGGAGTACTACTCAGCAGTAAAATACAATGTAATCTTGAAAGTAGCAGGCAAATGGATGGACCTAGAAGAAACGATCCTGAGTGAGGTAACCCAGACAAAAAGAAACATGGTATGTATTCACTCATTAGTGGATATTAGAAATAAAGCAAAGGATAACTAGCCTACATAATCTACAACTCCAGGGAAGTTAGAAAACAAGGAGTACCTAAAAGAGACATACCCCTAGAGAAGGGGAAAGGGACAAGATCTCCTGAGAAAATTGGGAGCTCAGAGGAAGAGGGGAATGTGGTACGAGAAAGAAGAGGAAGCTAGAAGGAGAGGAGGAGGTGAACATGAGGAATCAGGAGGATTGAGTTGGGGGAAGAACAGAGAAGGAGAGCAAGCAAAGAGATACACTGATAGTAGAGAGCCATTATGGGCTTAATGAGCAATCTGGCACTAGAGAAATCTCCGGTGATCCACAAGGATGACCCCCACTAAACAATAGTGAAGAGGCTACCTTAAATGCCCCTCCGCTATAATGGAAATGATGACTACCTTAAACGATATCATAGAGCCTTCATCCAGTAGCTGATGGAAGCAGAAGCAGAGATCCACAGCTCAGCACTCCTGAAATCCAGTTGTAGAGAGGGAGGGGTGATGAGCAAAGGGGTCAAGATCATACTGGGGAAACCTACAGAAAAAACTGACCTGAGCAAGTGGGAGCTCACTGACTCTAGACTAACAGCTGGGGGACCTGCATAAGAAAGATCCAGTCCCCCTGAACATGGATGTTTGTTCTGAAGCTTGGGAAGTCTATTGGGCCCCTGGCAGGGGAACCAGTATTTATCCTTAGTGCATGAATGGACTTTTGGAGCCCATTACCTATGGGATATTCTCTCAGCCAAGATACATGGGGGTGGTCCTCAGTCCTGCCCAAAAAGATGTAACAGACTTTGATGATCCTCCATATGAGGCAACACCCTCTCTGAAGAGCAGATCATTGGTGGGATGGAGAGATGGTGGGAGGAGTGCGAGGAAAGGAAGGAGAGGAAGCTAGAATCGGTACATAAAATCAGATAGTTTTTAATTTAAATAAAAAATTATTTTTGAAACAACTAAGGCAAAATAAGAAAAAACATAAGAGCATATATTCTAATGATACACTATGTCCTTAATATTCCGATTTGGATCGACCTGTAGCATGTTCTCAGCAAACCAGTTTTGCCCCTTATTCACCTCATGTATCACACAAATATTGAAGCAAATATTTTCAGTTCTGAAAATATACTGTGAAATATGACAGACAAACGTACTTTATTACTTTTTTTCAAAATGTGTCCTGAAATGAGTGACATTGAGCATTTTTTTTTTTTGCAGCAGAACATTAGCAACATCAAAAAGCTTTTGGCTGCCACTACTTTATATGTAAACTCCTAGTGTAAGTTACAAATCACTCATATTCATTGCTATAAAAAGGCCAATGTCATTTATTTATTTTTATGTTGTACAAGAATGTTTTCTACCTTATCACAGGTTCTTTGATATTGCTTAATTATGTAGTTCCATGCATATAGATATGTACTTATTCTTTTAAAATTATATTTTATGTTTATATATGCCGCAGACCACTCAGGAGAATCAGGGTCTTGGTACTCAGGTTGGGACCAATTCGGCATGACAGACATACACAAACACGAGAGGTTTGATGCTGCTGCAAAAATCTTCACTTCATCACTGTAACTTGTACAAGCAATACGGGAACTTCAGCTTTGGCTTGAGTACAAAAAAAAATGTGTATTATAGATATTATTAGTTCTAAGTAAGTGTTAAACCGAAAGTACAAAACAGGAAGCAGTTTTAGTCAAAATTATCTCCGTCCCAGACAGTGGTCAAGTTGCTGAGCTGGGTGTGACTCTGAAAATATGATCTTGCTGAACTAATCTTTAGTCCAATTTACAAATTTCAAGAAGCAATCAATAAATTCCTTTTTCTCCCCTGTATGTCTCCATACAAAGACTTATGATTGATAATGTAAATAGCTATACATTTGCCATAAAATCTCTCTTTGTCATCTAAAGACATGACACATCAAGGTGGTCTTGGTTTTTTAGTTTCTCCCACCAGCTCGATGATATATACAATCTCTTTACACCCCCAATGACAACTCAGCGATTAAAGTCTTTATCATAAGCTCCTGTGTATGGCAAAGGGGCAGCTGTTGTCTTAGAAAAACAGGGGGCTTCTAGTACAAATATTCATATCCTGAGCCATCCTAACTAGGAACTGCTCCGCTGGGACCAGGGGCACAAAGGAAACTTCAATGATGGCATTTTATAAAAAAAAAAAAAAAAAAAAAAAAAAAAAAAAAAAAAAAAAAAAAAAAAAAAAAAAAATTGCTGGTGAGGTGGTGAGGTGCTTTCAGTTCCTGGAACCAAAACATTTAGAGGTACTCAATCTTTCTTCAACCCACACCTGATCATCTCCTGATGCTGACAAAGCCAGACCAGTCATAAGATAAAAGACAAAAGCAGAAAACAACCCACCACAGATGGCAAGACACCAGAGACCATCTTGTCCTTTTGGGATCCTGCGAGTCCTTGCTACGAAAACACACACCCAGGCCTGGACATGTTTTTAGCAATAATTGCCTCATGTCACACAGACTCCACTAGAGTGGGTATGGCATATATACACATATATACAAGCATGTACATAGTTTGGCATTATGCATGATGCTTAGACATATGAGAATATAATAAAAATTTTTATTGACCTTCATTTTTCATAAGCAATATATTCATTTTCATTTTAAATGCTTTTTACAGTTCATAATTTAAAAGTATATTTTCAAGAAAGACAGTATTCAATTAATATTCAAACTATGGCATAATATATTTTGAAAGGAAAAATATAGATGGGCTATTTAGAAGACAGACTATATTCTTAAAGACAAGAGTCTACTTTTCACCTAAGAAATTCGGTTCTTTATACTCATTATCATTTAAGATGTCCTGGAGATCTGTAGGAACTCAAGGCATCATAGAAAGTGTTCTTGATTTACAGAGTGTTTGCCTGATTTAATTAAGGATCAGAGGACTTGGCCTCAGGCAGCACTAAATCTTACTGATTATTGTCTTTTGTTTTTTCAAGAAAAGGCATTTAAGGAAACCATTTACCAACTGCACCACATTTTTTTTTGATGTCCCGTGTCCGAACTTCACAAAGTCTGACATATGAAAACAAGGATGATGGCTGTGGAGGAGAAGCTGACCCATTGTGACCTCACAGCATAAGGAAGGGTGAATCAGGAAAAGGACATTGGAATCATATTTCAAACTACAGAAATGATAATTGATTTTACTAAGTAAAACTATTAGAAAAATCCAAGGTTTTTGGTCTGTTTTATTTTTATATTTTACTTTTTTATCAGATGTGCTGGTAAGATGCATAAAGCCACAAAAGAAGGCACCATTCAACTTTCTCCATATTATTATTTCTGGTATTTTTCCTTTGTGAAACTTTTACCTGTGTTCTTGGTCTGACTGAATAGTTTGAAATTTTCTTACATATTTATGGAAGTTTACTTTTCCTACATTTGAAAATAATTTATCCTTTTATGCATACTATAATTGCTAATTTTAGCACAGATTACTTTCAACATATTTAAATCTGTGTTCACTCTAAAAATTTAATTTTTATTTCTAAATATATTTTAGCTTCATTTGACTCTTTATTTTCTGATTCTCTTAAGTTTTAGCTAGAGGATGTATTTCATTTTTTAATTTGTCACGGGGAAACTCCTATATTATAATAGCATAAGCAATGTAATAAATGAGGTCAAGTCCTTTACATATGGCTTGGATATCTGTCCTTAGAGATGTAAATTAAAATGTCTTTTTAAAAGTAATGAAAAAATTATGAGGGTTTCCAATTAATGTCTGCTCCAGCTTGACAGCCATACTGTGAGAGGGAGCTTACCCCTGACAATGCCTGGAGGGTCAGGACCCACGGGCTGGACATCCCAGAGGCCTAAGATAGAACTGAAAATTATTGCTAAGAAAGAAAAAGAAAATTCAGTGAAATGATTGTTAATGATATTCTGTTATAATCATAGGTCATGCCTCGCTTAATTGCCTTCAGAGATTCTTCACCTAACAACTGATGACAGAAGATGCAGAGACCACAGCCAACATTAGGTAGACCTCAGGAAATCATGTGGGAGACAGGGAGGAAGGATTATGAGAACCAGAAATGCTAAGGGCATGATCGGAAAACACAGAGTCAACTTACCTGGGCTCATGGGTACCAAGGGAGACTGAACTGCCAAGCAGAGGACTTAAAAGTGACTAACTTGGGCTCTCTGTGCGTACAGCATATGTTGCATCTGTTTGGGTTGGTCTTCCTGTGGTAGTCCAGGAAGAGGGAGAGGGATCATAGGGAGTGTTGGGGAGGTTATTCTGACTCTGTTGCCTGCTGTTGAGATACTTTGCTCTTGCTGGGTTGCCTCCTTCAAACTTAATTGGAAAGGAGGTGCCTAGTCCTGATACAACTTTATATCCCATGGCTGACTGATATATATGGAAAGCCAGCATTTTCTTGAATGAAAAGACAGGACTTATTTTTTTTGGGGGGGGAGTTCAGGAGAAGGAGCTCGGAGGAGAACCAGGAGGGAGGGGAAACAGTGAAGAGGTTGAAAAAAATTTGTTGATTAGTTAATAAAAATATTAAAAGATATCCTTTTGATAGCTTTCATACATTAAGCAACTTATCTCTGTATGTGAATTTTTGTCATTTTTTCTCCTTGATATTTGGCTTTTGAAAATAAATTTTAAATAATAAACAATTATACAAAATATAAATTTTGCCAGTAATATCATTAACACTTTACATTACTTGCCAAGGGATAGCATTTTTAATTTGGTGGGTAGTGCACAAATAATTGAGACACATGTATTCAGTCTGGGACCATACCATCTATACAACACAACAGTATGAAAACATGTTCATATTTAAATCCTATGCAGCTTTTTAGATACCCTAAAGTTTCAATAGGTAAAACAAATGTTATACGAGTGTATTATTTACTTCTCTGTTTCTGAGACAAAACAGGACCAAAGGCAACTCAGTGAGTTTTCCTGATATTTTCCAGAGGGTTAAAAGTCTATCATGGGTGGTGATGGTGGTGTTGAGGGGAAAGCAAGTGGTGGGGAACAACCAGAGGCACAGCAGAAGACAGGCAAATTAGGGCTCTGAGAACATGTTTAACTTAATGAAGGAAGTATAGAGAGTAAACAGGAAGTAGGGCAAAGCTATATAATCTCAAAGCGTTCTCCCACTGACATACATTGTGGAGCAATGCTTCAAGACCTAAACTTCTGTAAATAACACCACCTGGGGGCAAAGTCTCCAAATATCCAAGCCTATGCAAGTATTTCCCATTCAAACCAACACAACGTGTTTCAGGGCATATTGAAGTAGATATGAAAGACAGCATGAATTCAAATACGAAATGTCCCATACAACATTATATGAAATTGTGGCAAATATAGTTATAGTAGCATAAAATGTGTTTATATATGTTGTTATACAGTTTTATCTGAAGAGCCATCCCTTAATTTAAAAAGTATATTCAAAACTACAAGAATGACATTACATTGATATTAAATCCAGTATGACTTTATAGTTATATCAGGGTTTTAAGGAAATAAGAAATATAATGAACATACAATTAAAATATTTGTTTAATAAAACAGTTTCAAACAAATTAAATATCCCTATATTATTTATAATTAATTCTCATATTTGTTAAATTAAAAATAGTGTTAAGCATCTTTGGAGACTAGTTTATTGATTGGAGGAGTATAGTAGTCTTTCTTTCTTTCATACTCCAGCCTTATTAGCAGTTTGTATTGTATTTATTATTCATTGAGGATGGATAAACTGAGGCTAGAGAAGTGAAGTTGTATTTGATTTATAATTAAATTCTCCAATTAAAGGCTTCAAACACTGTGTTCTTAACAACAAGTTCTTATAAGGATATTTTAAAAGTAATAACATCAAGACCTTTTTCTTAGTTTAGGACTCAAGAAACATAGGGAATATCAACTCATGGAAAACAAATGCTGATCCATAAAAGAATAACAGCATATGACTACATTGGTGGGAAATGTAGTTACAAAACATAGAACATTCACTGCAAAAGCCATGATTTAAGACATCATTAAACTATATTAAAATATATTAAAAAATAGTGTTACAACTGCCCAGGGGTATGAACCAAACATAAATATACTAGAATGACACAATTTGCATCACTGAATTAAAATACACAAATATTGATGAAAATAATCCATAATATTTAATAGTATCAACACGTTTTTTAAAACAGGCATCAATTATTCCATGTTGTTCTCAACTTTGCTCTGTAGCCTAGGATGGCCTTAGTCTTATGATCACTTTACTTCTATTTCCCAAATCTTGGGATTACATCTGTGTGTGTTCCTACACTGCATTTATGCAATGCTGAAGGCAGACACCAGACATTTGTGCACACTTCACAAGTAGTCAACCCTTTGTGATACATCGCCAGCCTGCATATGAGTTTAATGTCTTCAAGTGGCTTAAACTCTTAAAAGACCATACTTATACTTTTATTACCTATTAATTTAGAAAATACATAGTATTAAAATCAATTACAACCTTATCATTGATTCAAAGATGACTATTTCAACAGACAAAGAGAAATATGCAGTTAGGAGTTAAATACAAGTGTACTGAAATTTCTCATATATCAACATAAAATTCTTGTTCATATAGGTTTACCAAATCTTCAAAGTGATGGTTAAGTTGTAATTTTAAATTAGATATTTTTGCTGTTAGTTAAATATAGCCACACTATATTTATATATATACTATATTTATATACACTGATTGATTGAAGAAAAGATTACCAATGACTCAGAAGTAAAAATTCTTTGGTATAATTTTCTTCTATCTAAAAAGTTTTATACATGCCTTGAAAATTTAGCAAGAGATACTAGAATCATTTACTTTTATCACACTTTGCTTTCAGATGGTTCTGCTTCTAAAAGTTGATTTCAGATCATCTTTTGGTGTCTGTTAAACCAATACCAAACTTTCATGTTTCATAAGGAATCTGCTTTTTGTTCATATGTGCAAACCTAATTTCTTAGGGATACATTTTTGTATAGCAACAACAATCAGCAAATTGGCCCACACATATAAAGCCACATGTTTTGGTTAGAGTAATTGGCAAAGTACTGACATTTTATCTTCACTGGGTAGTAACTGTATTTCATACAGAGCTATAAAGTTGGAAAAATGAAAACAAATGATATTTATTAAAACTTGTACATATCAATGTATCTCATAAATAAATTTTCTGAAGCTGCCATGCAATGAACAAAAATATGCAAATACATTCATTAAATTTACTAATAAATTATATAAAATTATGAACCAAAGGATAAGTTGTGTGAGTGCAAGTAATGAATACATTAATGAAATTTACAAATTATGTATGAGAATTATTATTAAAAATAATAAACATTTACTCTTAAATTTTTGAAAAACAGTATTCCAATAATTATTAATTGTTTTCAGGTTCCTTTGTACTACATATATTATTTAGACAAGAGTATTTATCATATTTGACAGTAGTAATAATCTACCCAATTTTTATCCAAATATCAGTGTGGAAATACAGTCAATGAAAACCTACTTTGGGATATACTGATACTGTTTTACTGTTTGAAGAAGAATCCTCTTTTACTTTCATATATTAATAATTACAAGGACTTGTAAATTACCTTCATAGACAATATATGTGCTTTAAAAGGTAAACAAATATTAAGACATAAAATAACCAAATTCCAATTCACTCTACATCAAAAGGTATCTGTTGAGTCCATCAGGAATGTGTCTCCATAGCTATTTTATGTGAAAACCTAAAACTCCTTTCTTCAAACAGAGTTCTAATTAAAGGCCTTTATTTAACTTTTCAGAATTTTATTTGTTAGACACAGGATGATTGGTGTTAGGAGGTTATTAATGTGTCAAACTGTTTTTGAACAAAATTTTGTTGCTAAGGAAACCTTTCTTTCCTTAAAAACCAGATTCTTGTCATTCTTTTTTGTGAAGGAAGTTTAACTCTAAGCCAAAATATATAGGAATTTAAAATCATTCCACATATAGATCATATATAACTAAAATTCAACTGTGTATTAGATAAATTAATATATGGACACATTAATAAAAATTTTAAGATCTGTTTAAGTCATTTTATTTTTTATTTTTGTTACATTTGTTTATTTTAGAGGCAATCATATTTACATATTCATCCCCACATTCCCTTACCCTTGCAAATTCCCATGTTCCCCAGAATGGCTAAAATAAAAACACCAACAATAGTTTATGCTGGAGAGGATATGGATAAAGGGAAATACTCCTCCATTGCTTGTGGCAGTGTAAACTCATGCAGCCACTTTGGAAATCAGTATGGAGATTTCTCAGAAAAATGGGAATCAGTGTGCCACAAGATCCAGCAATTCCACTCTTAGGCATATACCCAAAAGAAGCATATCCATACAACAAGGACCTTTGTTTAGCTATGCTCATAGCAGCATTATTTGTAATAGCCAGAACCTGGAAGCAATTTAGATGTCGCTCAATTGAAGAATGAATAAAGAAAATGTTATACATTTACACAATAAAGTACTACTCAGAGGGGAAAACCAACCAACCAACCAAACAAACAAACAAACAAACAAACAAAAAACACAATGGGATCTTGAAATTCAAAGGCAAATGGATGGAACTAAAAGAAACCATCCTTAGCAAGGTAACCCAGTCACAAAAAGACAAACATGGTACATTCTCACTCATGTATCGATTTTAGACAGGGCCAAGATTTACCAGCTTTACAATCCACAATGCCAGAGAAGGTAGGAAACAAGGAGGACTGTAAGAGGGACATACATGTTCTCTCAGAGAAGGGAAAAGGGACAAGGTCTCCTGAGCAAATTGGTTGCATGGAGGAAGGGCAGCATGAAATAAGATAAAGCGAAGCAAGAAGAGGAGCAGAGAGGAGGACATGAGGGATCAGAAGGTCATGTTGGAGAAAGAATGGAGGAGAGCAATAGAAGAGATCCCATAATAGAGGGAGCCATTATAGGTTTAAAGAGAAATCTGACACTAGGGAAATGTCCAGAGATCTACAATATGACACCACCTAACAATCTAAGCAATAGTGGAGAAACTACCATAAATGCCCTTCTCAAATAATTAGATTGATGACTATCTTATATGCCATCCTAAAGCCTTCATCCAGAAGTTAATGGAAGCAGACCCAGACACCTACAGTTAAACACTGAACTGAACTCCAGCAATCCAGATGCAGAGAGGGAGGAGTGATGAACAAAGGAGTCAAGACCAGGCAGGTGAAATCCACAGAAACAGTAGATCTGAACAAGGGGGAGCTAATTGGCTCTAGACTGATAGATTAGAAACAAGCATAAGGCTGATCCAGAGCCCCTGAGCATGGGTGTGAGGAGGCCTTGGGAATCTACGTGGCCTCTGGTAGTAGTTCAGTACTTATCCTTAGCATAGGAATGGACTTTGGGAGCCCATCCCACATAAAGGAATACTCTCTCAACATAGACACATGGGGGTGGAGGGGAACCTAGTTTCTGCTCCAAAATATGTGTCAGACTTTGAAGATCCCCAGTGGAAGACCTTACCTTCCCTGGGGAGCAGAAAGGGATAGGATAGGGAGTTAATGGCCAGCAGGGGAGGAAGAGAGGAAGAAGGAACAGGAATTGACATGTGAAACATTCTTGTTTCTAATTTAAATAAAAATAGAAATAAACACAAAAAAAGAAAAGAAATACCATGTTGGTTGAAATTCGGATTAGAAGTAACTCTTGGTGTAAATTACTAAAATGTGAAAGTTTGGAACAAAATCACAAATGTAAAACGAGCATTTTTAAAATGAAAGAAAAAACAAAAATGTTTCTAATTGTTATACATGTCTTCAAAACAACTTAATTTCCAAGATCTATACATACAGATGTTCAGTATATTATTACTTATTTGATGAACTCATAGCATACTACTAATCAAGTATCTTGAAATTTTTATTATCTGCATTTCTCTACTCTTCAGTAATGTATTTCTTTATTTTTGCAATGTTTGCAACCTATTTTCATGTCAGAGTTTGCTTAATTCTTAGAAGCATGACTCACTTAACTGTGATCACATCACTGAATGTGGGATCACAAATAATTTGGCAACCATAAAATGTTACTGAATATTCAACAACCAAAACTTAATTCATAGTAAGAAGGGCTGGGGAGTTTCTCCAGAAGTATGAACTGATTGGCTTTGTAGATTTCAATGAAAACTTGCTTTTGAACACAAAATTTACTTTCTTCCTTTCTTTTGCCATCACATCCCTCAATGTGAGCAAAAACTGCCTAAAACTCCTGGAGTTAATATTTGAAGCTATTAAATGTATGACATGACGTGGTTTTAGTGTACTGAAGAGTTTCTTTTTTATCTTGTAGAATCATTAAGCTTTAAATACATAAAAGACAAAGCCATCACTTTATTATCATTTTTTTTCTCAGCAGTATCAAACTAGATTTAGTAATTAAGTAATCAAATTTAGGTTGAATTGTGATAAATCCAGCCCTACAGAAAGTTCTGGAAGGAAAACTGCAACACAAGGAAGTTAACTACAACCAGAAAAATATAGGTGATAGATAATCCCACTTTACCAACAGCCAAAGGAAAAAAGGGGCAGAAACCCACACATAATTTCACCACCACACCAAATCCAAATCAAACAAGAATGAACAATCAATGGTCATTAATATCCCTCAATATTAATGGTCTTAACTCGCCTATAAAAAAGACACAGGTTATCAGAATGGATAAGAAGACAGAGTCCATCCTTCTGTTGCATATAAGAAAATAACCTCGACTTCAAACGCAGATGTACCTAAGAAAACTGCACACAATTATAGTGGGAGACTTCAACACCCCATTCTCACCACTGGACAGGTGCACCAGACAGAAACTTAATAAAGAAAGAAAGGAACTAATAGAAGTTATGGCCCAATTGGGCTTAACTGACATCTATAGAGAATTACATCCAAATACAAAAGAATATACCTTCTTCTCAGAGCCAGTGGAAATCCAAAGAATCAACAGGTCACACTTTGAAAACATGTATTCTTAAAAAATCGAAATTCTAAAGGAAATGGACAATTTTCTGGATAGGTTTCACTTAACAAAATTAAATCATAAACAGATAAGCAACTTAAATAGACCTATAATTCCTAATGAAATAGAAGCAGTCATCAAAAGTCTCCAAACCAAACCAAAACAAACAAACAAACAAACAAAAAGCCCAGTGCCAGATGGCTTCAGTGCAGAATTCTACCAGAAATTCAAGGAACAGCTAATACCAATTCTCCTCAAAGTATTCCACAAAATAGAAGCAGAAGGGTCATTGCCAAACTCTTCTTATGAGGCTTCAATAACCTTGATACCTAAGCCACACAAAGATACAATTAAGAAACAGAATTTCAGACCAATATCCCTCATGATTATTGATGCAAAAATTCTCAATAACATACTGGCAAATCAAATCCAAGAACACATCAGAGCAACCATCCATCATGATCAAGTAGGCTTCATTCCAGGGATGCAAGGATCGTTCAAAATAAGAAAATCCATCAATGTAATCCACCATATAAAAATTCCAAGAAAAAAATCACATGATTATCTCATTAGATGTGAAAAAGCCTTTGACAAAAGCCAAAACCACTTCATGGAGAGATCAGAGGTAATGGGAACATATCTTAATATAATAAAAAAAAACACACAGCAAGCAGGCAGCCAACATCAATTAAATGGAGAGAAAATCAAGGCAATTCCTCTAAAATCGAGGAGAAGACAAGCCTGTCCACTCTCTCCATACCTCTTCTATATTGTCCTTGAAGTTCTAGCTAGAGCAATAAGACTACAAATGGAGACTAAGGGAATACAAATCAGAAAGGAACAAGTTAAAATTTCCCTATTTGCAGATGATATGGTAGTATATATAATTGACCCACAAACACTACCAGGTAACTACTACAGCTTATAACACCTTCAGCAAAATGGCAGGATACAAGATTAACTCAAAAAAATCAATAGCCCTACTATATACAGATGATACATTTATGGAGAAAGAAATCAGAGAAACATCAACCTTTACAATTGCCATAAACAAAATGAAATACCTTGAGGTAATTAATGCTAACCAAAAAAGTAAAAGACCTGTACCACAATAATTTTGAGTCTTTAAAGAAAGAAATTAAAGAAGATAGCAGAAAATGGAAGGATCTCCCATTTTCTTGGATAGGTAGGATCAACATAGTAAAAATAGCAATCTTGCCAAAAGCAACCTACAGATTCAATGTAATCCCCATCAAAATACAGGCACAATTCTTGACAGACCTTGAAAAAACAATTCTCAATTTTATATGGAAAACAAAAGACCCAGTATAGCCAAACCAATCCTGTATAATAAAAGAACTTCTGGAGGTATCACCATCCCAAACTTCAAGCTCTATTACAGAGTTATAGTCCTGTATACAGCTTGGTATTGGTACAAAAATAGACACTGGAAAATAGTTGAAAACCCTGATATCTACTCACACACTAATGAACACCTGAGTTTTGACAAAGAAGCTAAATTTATATGATGGAATAAAGAAAGCATCTTCAACAAATGGTGTTGGCATAACTGGATGCTGGCATGTAAAAGACTGCATATAGATCCATGTCTATTGCCATGCCTAATTTTAAATAATTCTATTTCAATTACTCAATTGAGTTTCATAAAAGTGTTGTTAAATGTGTTTTTCTATCATTAATAATTTCATGTATGAATATAATAAACTTTGGTAATTTCATGGTCCATTACTTTCTCAAATGTACTCACACACACTCACATACAAACATATAGGTTGTACAAACACACACTTCAACACAAGCATACAAAAGGAAGTACATGTATGTACACACAATCACATATACACACATGCAGACACTCACTCATGCATCCTCAAGCACACTTTTGCACACCAGGTCACATATGCAAAAAGCTGTAGGTATTTACACAGATATGTACAAATTAAGAATAACCAAGGAAATCATGACATAATTCTTTGTGAAATTCAATCAGATTGATGAATCTCTAGCCTGACTGATTGAGGAATAAAAGAAACCACAAGTTATCAGCTTGAGGAATGAAAGAGGTGAAACAAAAAATCCAGGCAATATTCAAGGGTTATAAGGGAGACTGTGAACTATTTAATATATGTATACATTATATATATACTATGTATATGTATATATATGCTTGATATTTGAAGAAAATAATTAACAATTTCTTAAATGACAATAAACATTTTTTAAATTTTTTATTACCTATTGATGGGAAACAGCATTCTCAATATTGATTATTATAAAATCAAGAGTGGCCAACTCTAAAGAACATTGAAAGTGTTCTCTGTCCTATTTTATGGAATATCTAAGAATGATTGAATTCTTCATGTAAGAATAAGCGTATGTGACAAAGAACATCTAAAGGTGCCACTGAGTTCATTTTCTGTTGACCACCGGCTGCTAGACAAACAGGCTATCTTTAAGAGTAGTTTGTTTCCACAAAATGACTCCATTGTAGAAATCTAAATTTTCATTTATACGCCATTGTTAATTGGAGATTGCTTCTGAGATAGGAATGTGTTTGTGTATCAATTTCTCCTTTCAAGTCAAGCACCAAAATTGGGGATGACCTGTGCAGACCCTATATATGCTACTTCAGTCTCTTTGAGTTCATACTTGTATTGATCATAATGATTTAAAGGGCCTTGTTTCATTGTTATACTCTCTTCCCTCTGGTTCTTGCACTCTGTCCACCTCCTTTTCCATGGAGATCTCTAAGCACTAAAGGAAGAGATTGGTGGAGACATTCCTTTTAATGCTGAGTGTTGCAAGCTATCTGACTCTGCATAATGCCTGTTTGTGACTCTCTGTATATTTTCCTAGCTGCTTAAGAGGAACCTACTCTGAAGACAGTTGTGTGGTGTCAGGTCACTGCCCTTCTCTACTTAAAAATTGTCTTATAATGTTTAAATTTTCATTTCAAATCATATGCATATACTTACATGAACATATATAGTGTAATATGCATGTATAATGTAACATATGTGTGTGTGTGTATGTGTGTGTGTGTGCGTGTGTGTGTGTGTGTGTAAAATCTCTTTTTACCCTATAGGTATTTTGCTATATATATATATATATATTATATATATATATATATATATA
The DNA here is from genome assembly GCF_003668045.3 of Cricetulus griseus. Classification (NCBI taxonomy): domain Eukaryota; kingdom Metazoa; phylum Chordata; class Mammalia; order Rodentia; family Cricetidae; genus Cricetulus; species Cricetulus griseus. The sequence continues at coordinate 306,483,160 of NC_048595.1, read as the reverse complement.
TATCCTCACATTTCAGTGTTTTTATGGGATTCCTGAGTATACAAATGAGTGGGTCTTTATGTCTATGTCTGCTTCTTTTGCCTTCTGTTTGGCTCTTTTCCTTCTATTTGTTTTGTCCAATTCTGATATGTAAGTTTTTGTATTATATTTTGTTTTGTTATTAGCCTTTAGGAGAAATGGTGGGAAAGAACTGTGGCAGTAGTGGGAAATTTTAATCAAATACATTGTGTCAGAAAAAAATCAATAAAAGGCAAAAAGTAAAAGCATATATGTTATTAATATAGAAACAACATTGGACTCAAGATCTAGAATTGTATTATTTGGAAACTCAACTGTTATGAAACACATATGGAGTTATGAACTATGATTTATTATTACTTGTCTTCATTTTTATAATGCTCTATTAAAATTTGTTAATCACATTCTCATACAAATCATACTGACTGAAGGCTGTGTGGTGGTGGTGCATGTCTTTAATCCCAGCACTTAGGAGGGAGAGGCAGGTTGATTTCTGTGAGTTTGAGGCCATTCCAGGCTAGAAAGCTACACAGAGAAACCCTGTCTTGAAAAACCAAAAAAAAAAATCATATTGAGTCAATATAGTTTTGTTCATATGTACATGATGAGGGGGTGCTGACCACTTAGGATGGTGCAAACTATCAGGGAGCTCATTTTCTCCCTCTCTGTGTCTATAGGTAGGACCTTGTGAAATATTCAAACACACATTGGCATGTGTGTTATCATTATTCAAGCCTTGGTTAGTAATGAAACTATTAAAATTTTATCTTTGCAATTTTCCTGTCAAGTCCAAAATACACTATCTCCAAGTAAGTGTCATGGTATTCTAGCTCTTAGAATTTTTCTGCTTTAGATTTGGGATTTGCATTTGTAGATGTGCCAATTGGGGTAGAACATTTCAAGATCACTGTAGTTGTCTTTATCTGCTAGAATTTTTTTGGATGTGGGATAAGAATTCTACTTATCTTTGGGTGTAATTATAAGTATTTATTATAGTTGTAAATTATATTGGTTAATGAAAAGTGAAGCAATGTGTTTCTGCTAAGATCTATTCCCTCTTCAGCCATAGGTAAGTGGTTAGGATTACAGTACTGGGGATGAAGTCCTTCTTTTTTGAACAGCCTATATGTAATGAACAGCTGTCAATTACCATCAAAATATGTGATATTACTTTGCACTATTATAGATACCTTCCCTGGCTGATTATTTTTGTGGCCTTGACATCTGGAAAGTACTATTGCTTTTCTTTCTAGACAGCTTTCACAGCACCCTCAAATACTATGAAAACTAGTTCCAAAATAGCAATCATATTCTCTAGATTTTCACTAATAAGTGAGCAATTCTTTCCTAGGAGAGTAAATGAACTGGTAAAATTCCAAGAATAGGTTTGACTTTTGTTTTGATGGATGAGACAAAAGATCAAAGCATTACTCAATTTGAAGCTGAGTCTAGATCAAGAGTGTATGCCAGATGCAGTGACCTATGCTAGCTCAAACAGGACCCTATCTTCCTATTTTGCATAGATGTTTAGAATGTTTCACCTTTTCTTGTTTATGACTTTGTTCAGCTTTGTTTTCATTAGTTTACATTTAGGGTTTCTCACTGTGCCATCATATTTTAGTTAAACTTGCTTGACACATGACTATTCGGTGTTGCTTTCAAATACTGCCCTTATGAAAATTAAATTAGTGAACTGATAAAAAAATATTGAATGAAACTCTGTTGGTCAGTATGTGATGTCAAAATGTGTGAAGAAATGCTTTATCTTAAGAAAAAAATAGAATGGTAATTCTACATGATATATGGTACATCATAGTAACTAGCATTGATACCACTTGTATATTTGTGAAAATTGCTATAAAAGTTAATTTTAGGAATTCTGACTTCCGAAATGGTAAGTAAATCAATGTATGCATAAACAGTTTGGTGTATTTATTTTATTATCTGTAAGTGTCAAAATATCATATGTATGCTATAAATACATGGTATTTATATATATATATATCAATAAATGTATATACAAGAGAAAGAGTGGTGCAAGGCTCATATCTGTTTAGTCACTTTCTTTTCCTCCAAGAGTGTCTGAAAGAGGCCCAAGAGGAGCAATAATATTTAAATTTCCCCACATACTTTAGCTAGTGACTGATTATTTTGTAATTTCCTTCAAAATAACTTTCAAAATACCTTTATACCTATCTAATAAATGTATTTTATTTCTATAATTGTACTAATACTTAAACAAAGAACTGTTTTAACATCTCTCTAATCAACAACACTGTTGAGTATTCTTAATTCTAAGAATGGCCAATCAGGGCCAGTCTTATACTTTAGATACCTTCAAACCTTCAACATAAAAATTGCTGAGGAAAAGTTTTAATGTTGATGTCAACTCAGTCTTACTACTCTAACCAATAACCTCCTAAAGCTGTCCTATTTGTGTTTCACCTCTAAAATCAATTGTCCCATGACATGCTCTTACCTAAAAGCTATTGTCTATACAGAGATTCCTACCTCCCACTGTATGTATATTTTGTTAACAATCTTCTCATTATGTTCAAAAATAATATTTTATTACAGCATCATTTCTTAACAATGGCTCAGAAAATGTTCAAAATGTTTTACTTACATTTTTCTGTACTAAGTTTACTATTTTAGAAATTAAAGCCTTCAATTCTATAGTCTACCAAACAAGCCATTATTTGTTGTTTCTGTGGTAGCTTATGTCATATAAAATAAAATTTCACAGGAGTAATCATGAAAATGTAAATTATTATCCATCATGTTGTTCTAAGCTGTCATGTGGATATTTTTTCTTTTTCTTTTCTAAACTTGCAATTTGTCTTACTGAAGACATGTTTTCTAACTTTTTGGATATTTCTTTAAAATTTTATTTATGAAAAAAACAAGTATTAACAATATTTAATTAAATGTGTAAATTCACATAATAGTGAAATGTTAAATGAAATTTAAAATAATAAAATTAAAAATATAAACACCAAATTTTAAGCAGAAGTTTAAATTTTTCAATAAAAATTTTGAGAAAATTCATGCATCCTTGAAATGAAATTATTTGCATTTAAATGAATTTATTCTTACTACTTAGTATATTTTTCACTCAACATGGCACACATGGTTCTATGAAAGATGAGAAGTCAAGAATCTTATGTCAACATAATTAATTATGTTGTTGAGGAGGAAAACAGTTGTTAGGTTTCTTGACATATAAATGGATTAGATTATAGCCATAGCATAATACCTTATTTGAGGAAATTACAGGATTTAAAATAAACTAGTCATTATGCATTTATCAGTATCAGCACATGCCAAAGTGTGTTGGAAAATTTCTAAGATAGTCAGACATTTTCTTAAAATTCAGTTGAATCTCTGATGATAATGAACATATGTGTATGAGCCAATGTCTGCAAAGAATGAGACAAATGCTAGACAACTAGTGGACAAGACCAGGATGGTGAAACTCACAGAAACAGATGACCTGAACAAGGGGGAGCTCTTGGCCCCCAGTCTGATCATGGGGAAAACAGCATGGAACTGATCCAGTCCCCTTGAATGTGGGTGTCAATGAGGAGGCCTCAGAAATCTATGGGGCCTCTTGTAGTAGATCAGTACTTATCCCTACCATAGGAATAGACTTTGGGAGCCCATTTCACATAGAAGGATACTTCCTGAACTAAGACAGTGGGGAGGGCTTAGGCCCTATTCCAATATGAAGACTCTTAAGACTTCCCCATGGAAGACCTCACTCTCCCTTGGGAGCAGAAATGTTATGGGATAGGTAGGGTTTTAGTGGGGGCTAGGGGAGGGAGAGGGAACTGGTATTGCCATGTAAAACAACCTTGTTTCCAATTTAAATAAAAAATTGGAGGAAAAAAAACAGGTGACTAGAAAAAAAGCAGCAAAAAGAAACTTTCATGGCTAACAAATAGGAAAGACCTTGGAAAAGTGGATTTGGAGACTTCTGTGGTTCACACTTCTGTGGTTCACATGAAAGCCAAATCTGAACAAACTTTTAAGGGAGTTTAAATTTTGAGCTGAAGAATATGATATATATTGCCTTGAAAAAGATGCAAGGTGGAACCTGCCTTGTTTCTTACATATTAAACCAATCAGCATGTTTCCTTTTTGTTGTTTTTCTTATTCTAATGCTGTTTATCTATTTTCTAACCAAAGTTCTTTAAGAATATATGCCATGCTATTTTCTGATTCTTCTTTTATATATAATTTTATTGTATATTCTCAAAAATTTATTTAATTCATTTGATACAGGGATTTTTTTGTGTGTAACCCTAGCTGTCTTAGTATACTCTTTTGTAGAACTGGATGGGCTTGAACTCAGATATCTGCCTGTTTCTGCCTCCTGAATGCCAGGATTAAAGGTGTGCTCTACAGCTGTGTGGCTTGTGATTTGTTTGTTTGTTGTTTGGTTGTTTGGTTGGTTAGTTTCTTTTGTTTTTCTGGAACTTGCTCTGTAGACCACAGTGACCTCAAACTCACAGGCATACATCTGCCTATGTCTCCCAAGTACTCCCATGATCTATTTTTTAAAGCCCTTCAATTTCCCAATTTTAGGATATAGCTCATGATAAGATTTTACATTAATCATTCCCTGTCACGTTGTATTTGTTACACCTCATTTTGTATGGTTCTACAAGTACTTTGAAGACCATGATAAATGTCTAACATAGATTCCTTGTGGGATGGGAGAGTCCTGTCCTAGAGTGACTGCAGTACTTGTGTTTAACATTCTACCATAGAATGGGTGACTGTGTTTTCCTTTGTCCTGTTTATAGTCCCCTTCCTCACATTTTCATTACCCACCAGCAAGAACTATCCCCGGTGTGATTTCAATTTTATCAGAAAAATTGTATGCACTTGTGTCTGCGTATATACTATTATTTAAATAATATTATTTCTTAAAACAATGAAAATTTTTTCATACTTCACAGAGCCAATTTATGGACAACTTTCTCACAATATTGAAGGAAAAGATAAAATTTCATTACAAATTTATTGTGGGTAATTTATGGATGGAAAAACAGTTTATTAATTTCATTAATAGTTACTTGATTTCAATGCCAGTAGAGTACGTAAATAATATTTCATTAATACTTCATAGTCTTCATTAGAGCTTTGGTCCTCTAGGTAGTTCTGATAAGGTATTAATGCTGATAGTTACATTAATAGTTTAAATACCCATTATTATGTTTGTTTTTAGATGTCTCTAAGTATTGATAAATAATTCAGTTCTGAAACTTAGTGATCTACCTAAGATATCTTCCTGCTTCTGCATACAATGTGCTGGAATTAAATATGTGTGCTACAACTATCTGGTTTGTGATATATCTTTTATGTCCTTCAGTTCCCCAATTTTAAGAAATATCTTATCGATTAGACTTCCTGAGATACCACCGCTTCCCAAGGGTGGTGCGGCCTTCCATGTGGATCATTAAAGTCTGTCACATCATTTGGGAGAGGGCCTGGGCCCTTCTCCATGTATCCAGGCTGAAATAGTATCCATCCATAGGGAATAAGCTCCTGAAGTCCATTTATGTACTAGGGATAAATACTGGTTCCACTGTTAGAGTTTCCATAGACTGCCCAGGGCTCCTAACTGGCACCCACATTCAGAGGGTTTGGCACAGTCCAATGCTGGTTCCCCAGCTTTAGGACTGGGGTCCTTGTGCTCTTACTAGGTCAGGGCAGTTATTTCTTTAGGTTTCTCCCGAATGGTGTTGACTCCTTTGCTCATCTCATCCCTCTCTAAAACTGGATTCCATGAGTATGACTCAGTGCTTAGCTGTGGGTGCCTGCTTCTGCTTCTATCAGCAACAGGATGAAGGCTCTAGGATGGCAATTAAGGAAATCATCAATCTCATTATAGGGGAATTATAACGATAAGTCTTTACTACATCCACTTGGGCAGCCAGAATAACACACAGAGTCTTATACTTTTGACACTGCTGCTGGCCAATTGACTATGATTTCTTATATGCTAGCTCAGTTAATTATCAACCATAATCATAAGACTTATCTTATGGAGGATGTCTTCTGCTGGCGTCCTCTTCCCGGGCTCACATGGCGGTGCCAGAGAGAAGAGAGCAGGAGGAAGAGAGAAAGAGCAAGAGAGCAATTTCCTGCTTAAATTCTGAGTCTGCCTGCTATGTCACTTCCTGCATGGATCTTTTTACTATATGCCCCAGAATCCCCCTAGACTCCGAGTCCCACCTGTCTTGCTTTCCTATTGGTCAAAACTACTTTATTCAACAACAAATAAGATAAACAGAAGGACATTGCCCATCAGGGAAGGGCATCAAAGGTGCCCTTTCCACTACAGCCTAGATTTTTAGTTGAGGTCACCTTTGTGGACTTCTGAACATTTCTGTAGTTCCAGATTTCTCTTTAAACATATACAGGCTTCTCTATTAAGGTATCTCTTTTCTTTCTCTCCTCTATTCCTCCCCATCTCAGTCTTCCTGATCCTTAGTGATGTAACCCAGTCACAGAAAGACAAGCATGGTATGTACTTGTTCATATAAGGATATTAGACACAGAGCAAAAGACTATCAACCTACAATACACACCAACAGAGGAAGTAGGGAATAAGGAGGACGCTAAAAGAAAAATACATGTTCCCCTGGAGAAAGGGAAAAGTTCAAGAACTCTTGAGCCAACTGGGAGCATGGGGTCATAGGAAAAGCAGGTGGGGAAAAAAAGAAGGGGAGGGGGGAGACCTTGGTAGTTCTTGATGTTTGAAGAAAATATACATGTATAAGATTTTGTGCATTTATATATATATATAAACTTACCAGTAAGAGTATATAGCAAGAAATATTTGAGAAAGATCTTTCACCATGGTTTTTCTAGCACAGTGCAGATACAATAGAACTTTTTATGCATAAGATATATTCTGTGAAGCATGATACTGCATGTGATGTGGTGCTGAACCCTATATATGGTGTGGTGCTAAATCCTATATACTTAACAACCCTCTATATAAAATTTGTTATATTTAATATAATATACCTTTTAAAAGTTTAATCTAGTGCCATGGACCGCCTCTCGTGGAGACCACCGACCGAGGGAGAACAAGGGAGAAGGCTCAAGGAGAAATCAGGAATCGGCGAGGAAATGACAGACAGACACACTCAATGTAGTTGAATATGCTGCTGCAACTTTACTTCATCTCAAGCAGTGCTTATATACTATTACAATCAGGGAACTTGGCAAGGGGGCTACATCACCAGATCATACAACAGAAAGAAAAAGAACAGCATAATTGTTTATAGATGATCTATTCTAAGCATCAGATTGTGGTCATTGCCCAAGGACATGATCTAAGAGTTCTCCAAAATCTGTCTCATACCATCAACCACGTCTCTACCCATTTCCTGATTCTCAGGACCTAGATATCTTTAGGTCCCAGGGTCTTAGTCTCCTGTAAAAAAAGCCTCATAAAATTCTTCTACATCATGAAATCTATCAAATTCTTTCCATAAAGTCACCCAGGATTTTAATGCTGGCTTCATGTTTTCTAATACTTCTTTTCTCTCTTCTTTATCCAATATACACCAGGGCTTTCTAGATCTAGCTAATCTTTCCCAGGAAAGGCAAGTCTTTCCAAAGCTGTCTTTTTCCCTCATGATTCACCCATCTATTCCCTAAAGTGGCCAGTTCAGCAAAGGCTTTGATAAACGGTGGGGCAGAGTTCAGCATGTCCTCAGATGTTCCTTTAACATAAGCGCAGTTTGCTGGCAAGATACAAGAAATACACAGAACAAAAAGACAAGGAAGAAGAGGCTGCAGTGGCACCAAAGACAGCGGCTTCGAGTTGGCTCATCGGGCATCATGATCGCAGCTGATTGCCAGGGAACCGCCTGGGGCTCATCTCCAGGGAGCGCAGACCCCAACCCATCGGCCTTAGCCCACCTTAGTGGCATCTTCTGCTACACCGGCGTGACCGCCGTGGGCGTAGCCATCTAGGAAGTAGGCACAATACAAATTCATCAATATAAAATGGTAAAAGTTATCATACACAGTAAGAAAAGTTAGGTGTACATGGTCTGTCCTAAACTATCTTAATCTATTTTACATTTTTACTATGCCTTTTTAATATATTTTTATTCTGATTAATTTATATGTTTGGGCTCACAGCTAGGCGAGCATCTCTTTCTACTCATACCCTCCTCAAGTCTCAGAGATCATCATAGAAAGAGTGGAAAAACTATAAGGTACAGGGGATGACAAAAAGTCATATAAAATGCTGTATTAATTCAACTTCAATCTTATAATTTAACATAAATTAATTATCTATGGTTTGTTTGTATATGAATTTAAAACATGAATAATTTTGTGCTTTATACCCATTAAGGAGTTAAAAGAAGAGTTATTTAAATTATTATACTGCCACCAGAGGTTTTCTAACAGTTGTCATGGCTACACATGAAGGTAGTATATGTAGTATGGCTAAAATTCACAGTGACATAATTCAAATCCACAATGACAGAAAGAAGAGTGTGAGAGTTTTGTCCTGTTAATCAAAGCATAACATGTTAAATGGAAGAATTATTTGTGCTTTGAATTTTCTCTTTATTATTTGCAGATATAGGTTCATTATGAGTGATGGAAACCGTGGAATGTGCACCTGTGCGTAAGTAATAGCTACGCTGTTGTTAACTTAGGGTGAAGTTAACTAGGGTTGAGAAGGAGCAACAGTAATTTGTGCAATTCTGCAATTGCAAGTCATTATCCCTACTGGATATTGACCAAAGGAAAACACTTTATCAAAAAGCAAGTTGAGCATTTTCATTAGAGACATTCTTAGAATTCCCTTCTTTTAAAAGGCTCAAGCTGAATAATGAACCTCATAAATAAGTACCTTCCTCATTTTGCAAAAGAAAACTCTCATGAATTCCTCTTTTTCTGAATGCATGGGTTCATTAAATGTACAACTATAAGACTCTGAGATAAAAACCAATTAGGAAAGAAAATATAAGTTTTTAGTTAAGCTATATATACACAAAATATTATTGAAAAAATTCTGGCTAGGAAGGACAAAGGAAATTTTTAAAAAGCATGATTCCTCTCATATGTAACTGAGATTTGAATGACCATAAAATAAGAGGAATAGTGACGGTAAACTAAGAAGACTATGATGAGTAGGAGTGGTTGCGAGCTGATGGAGGTGAGTGTGAGTGCATTGTTATGGTCCACATATAGATGGTCAGAAGAAAACACATTAGTCTGTGTTTACACACACACACACACACACACACACACACACACACACACACACACACACACATATATATATATATAATATATATATATATATATATATATATATTAAATTGATCAAATCTTATCCTGGCTTACTTTGTCCTATAATTTATTCTGTTTTTGAGTGTTGTGTCAGTGGGCTACTCTATACTTTGTTAAAATAAAATTTATAAAATCCATGCAGCCATTTCAAATTCAACACTACCAAAGCATTTAATATGTTAACTGTATTGTATTCATCACTCTGTATGATTCCTTGATATTTTGGTATTGTACAGGAAATCCAGCTCCTCCTTGAATAAAAGCATTGGATTCCCACCTTAGTCCTTTAAGAATTACCATCTTCTGCCTCTAAAAACCTACCTGTTTTGGTTGTTTCATATAAAATTAGTAATGTGATATTTGTCCTTCTGTTTTCTTTCATGTGGCATCATGTTTTTGAATGTTTTTATGAATATGTGCACTTCTGAAAATATGCATACTTCTGAACATTTATGATTTGGGGGCATTTTGCTAAATACTAGCTGGCTATTCATCTACTTTTTGAAACCACTAATACTTAATTAGAAAAGAAAAAATTACTATCAATTTTGTTAAAATATAATATATAGCTTAAGAGAAAAGCAATCTTGTGTACTATATTTTTGTTTCATACCTCTTTTCACAGACTTTATTATTTTATTGTGTCTATGATGCTATATGCAAAAAGTCATTACACTGTTCTTATTTATATATACATAACAGTCTGTATCTGCTTTATTAATTGCATATTTGTACCTGTGGTGACTTTAATAAAATATGTTCTATCTATGTTCATGTATTTGAATATCTGGACCTCCATTCTTGGTCCTGTGGGGGTAGGTTTGGAACTCTTAGAAAATGGAGCCTCCCAGGGGGGCAGGGGAGTGCTTCACAGGAGGTAGCATCTGAGAGTCAATAGCATCACTCCATTTCTAGTTTGCTCTCTGTTCCCTGGATCACAGTTGAAAGGGGATCACCCAGATTCCTGCTCAGAGCACTTTTTTCAAAGGCTTCTGGGCTCATATATACTTTCATTCTGTAACCATAAGTCAAAATGGACTTTCTTCTATAATTGCTTTTGTTCATGGTATTTTATTACAGCAACAAAAAAGTAACTAAGACTACATAAAACAGGCAATTGTCAGCTCATATCATCTTTTTATATTCAACATTTAAAGACATCGTGACCCATGTCTTTTAAATATTCATAATATGCTACAATGCTGAGAATTTGAATTTTTTTCATTTCTAACATTTTTTGTCACATCTCCTATTTTTACAATGCTTTTCTAATGAAAATATAAAGTGGTATTTGATGGAGCTTTTTTATTTATTTATATAATTAATAATTTTGAATATGTTTTTGTGGGTTGATTTCATGCACATAAGAACACAAATACAAATAGAACTTACTTGGAGAGAGGCTTGTGTTTTTGAGATTCAATTTCTTGAATACTCAACAGACTAGGTAAATAATTACTTCAATTTGAACTGTTAAATTGATTTGCAAACATGGTGTGTATTTTACAGATTTATTCTATTTATTTTCATCTATTTCTTATTTTATTACAGACATATTATTGATATCAAGCACATGATTTGGTTGTATAATTTGACATTATTTGAATTGGAATTAAATTATATTCAAATTTCCTAAATAAGGATCAAATGTGTTTGATTATGCATATCTTGAAAGATCAAACAAATTAGAGACTATTCATGGATTAACAGTTGCAGCTATCTATTTATATTTTCTATATTTTACCAATGTTTTTTATCAATGAACAATACATACATATAGCTACATAATGATTGTTACATGAATACATGAATGACTACTAGGGTGAATTGAATGAGACAATTGGCCAAATACATGATGTGTGTATTTCAGAAATTTTACCAACAAAAAAAGACATTATTAGATCTATTTTCAAAATTAATAATTTTGGACATAAAATAAATAAGACCACTTTTCTTTGATATATTCTTTATATCACAAGTATGAAACCATTTTTTTTCATTTTCAAAAGCATTTATGCCACAATAAAAATGCAAGGATTTTTCTCCTATGTTTTAGCAGTTCAGAGTTTGGCTGTGGCAGTGTATTGTAAAGAGAGCCTGAATAATTCTAAAAGAAAACTAAAAGAACATATACTATAAAAGGTTTATTCAATTGGCTTAAGGGAAGAAGACATGTAATTGGCTGGCCCTGCCCCTCATTGCCCCGAAGATAGGAAGATAGCTGCCTCTTCCACTCAGTGGATATTAAGGCAGGAGAGCATGCTCCAGCAATCAGGAAAAATAACCACACTGCTCACAACAGGTGTGAACCTCACCTGGGAAGCACACTATATCTGACCCTGTTATTGGGGTAGAGGTGAGCCAGCCTGAGAGCAAGGACTGACCTTGTGATCACTAGAGTTGTTGAAACAGCCTTGTCCCTCACTGGCTTTAGCACACAGGAAATCAGGCTCTGCACCCCACCTAGACAATAGACTCGAGCTGACCTTGTCAGGCCAGGCTCATGTGAGCTGGCCCTGAGTGCATGAGAGATGGAGAGATGATCCTGCCCCTCCATCTGCTAAATAGTGGCATGAATGAGGGAAAGATGCCCTCTTGCCCACTACCACTGCCTGTGAATGCAAGAGAATTGACCCCAGTGTCCTTAGAGTGGTAAATCTATTCCTGCTCTTCACTATCAGCGGTATACAGGAAAGTGGCCCATGCATGTGCTAGGTCAGCACACTTAGAGGTAAACCTGTTTTCAGGTGTGTAGGTGAGTCAATCCTAAGGGCATGAAAGCAGGCAAGATGAACTCCAAATAATTCTCTGCCCTTCCTGTGCCTTCTACAGCAATTGACAGAGAGGGACCTGAAGCTTGCCTGGGAAAAACAGAGGAGCTTGCCCTGGTAGCATGAGTGGGAGTGTGCAGGACCATAGGGCCTGAGAGCAAGGCCTTGTTCCTTGCTGCAGGCTGTTTTGGGTGGGCTGGTGGAGGCAGTACTTGAGAAGTTAAAGAGGTGGTAATGATGACAGTGACCTGGTAGCCTGACCATCCTAGCTAGCAGCCAAGCTCAAAATCAGGGCTATTTTTGACCCTCCTCAATATGTACCTCATCTATGAACTGATGGAGCATTTTAAGTGAACAAACCTACAGATCCAAAACTGCTGGATCGCCATGATACAGGACAACAGCAGGATGTACAAGACGAGCCCCAGTGACAGCCCATTATCGATGGTGTAACAAAAGCCAGAGGCCTTAAACAAGACCAATGACTCATTGCAATGAACACTTGCAAGTGAAGATGAAAGGAGTAAAGGATCAACTGTGTAATTCAAAAGGCCACACTACAGCTGCCATGATAAATTTCTTCTTTGATGTTGTCTTTTTGGTTTATTTGTTTGCTTTTTGTTTGTTTCACCTTGCTATGTTTGGTTATTGAATTTTTTTGTTAAGTATTGTTCTGGGGGGAGGTTTCAAGGGATCTGGGCAGGTGCAGGGGGATTAGAAAATGGGTGCAATCATCTGGATATGTGATGTGAAATCTGAAAGAATCAATAAAAGTTTTTTTTTTAAGTACAGCAGCCCAATTTGAACTTTTCACTTTCCTAATCAAACATGTGCTTACTTTAAAAATGGAAATTTTCAGGTTGAGCAGATGGGTCACAAGGTAAAGTGTATAAATTTAAACCTCCAGACTCATGTAAAGATGGGCTTCATTATCTGTGTCTATAATCCCAAATATATAATGATAACATGCTGTGTGCTAGTTTTATCTAAACAAGACTCAAACCATAGTCAATTGGGACTTAAGTTTAGTGCATGTTGATAGACATGGATCTATCTGCCATCTTCTATAAGGCAGACTCCAGTTATGCCAGCAACATTTGTTGAAGATGCCTTCTTCATTCCATTGTATAGCTTTGGCTTCCTTGTCAAAAATCAGGTGTTCATAGGTGTGGAGGTTTTCATCTTGATTCCACTGGTCTACATGTCTATTTTGGTGCCAATACCAAAATGTTTTCAGGACTATATCTCTATAATAGAGCTTGAAATCAGGGATTGTGATGCCTCTGGAAGTTTCTTATTGTAAAGGGTTTTTTTGTTTGTTTGTTTGTTTGGCTATCCTGGGTCTTTTGTTGTTCCATATAAATTTGAGAATTTTTTGCAAGTTCTGTGAAGAATTTTGCTGACAATACTCAACAGAGGAATCTAAAATGTCTGAAAGATACCTAAGAAAGTGTTCAACATCCTAAGCCACCAGGGAAATGCAAATCTAAACAACTCTGAGAAACCATCGTAAATCTGTCAGAATGGCTAAAATCAAAAACACAAATGATAGTTTATGCTGGAGATATTGTGGAGAAAGGGGAACACTTCTCCACTGCTGGTGGGAGTACCAACTCGTACAGCCACTTTGGAAATCTGTATGGCAATTTCTCAGTAAAATGGAAATCAGTCTACCACAAGATCCAGTAATTCCACCCTTAGGCATATACCCAAAAGAAGCATGTTCCTACAGCAAGGACACCTGTTCAAATATCTTCATACCAGCATTATCTTTATTAGCCAGAACCTGGAAACAACCTAGATGTCCCTCAACTGAAGAATGGATAGAAAAAAATGTGTTACATTTACACAAAGGAGTACCACTCAGTGGGGAAAAAAAGCAATGGAATCTTAAAATTTGAAGGCAAATGGATGGAACTAGAAGAAACCATTCTGAGTGAGGTAACCCAGTCACAAAAAGACAAAAATGGTATGTATTCACTCATATGCAGGTTTTAGACATAAAGGATTACCAGCCTACAATTCATACTGTCAAAGAAGCTAGTAAAAAAGGAGGACCCTTACAAAGAAAAACACAGTCCCCTGAGAAGCAAAAAGGGACAAGATCTCCTGAGCAAATTGGGAGCATGCAGGGATAGGGAACTAGGAGAATGAGAAGGGGAGAAGAGGAGGGGTGAAGAAGGCATGATAGGGCAGGGAGGTTGAATTGAGAGAACAGAAGACAGCAAGATAAGAGATAATTATAGGTTTAAAGGGAAATGTCTAGAGAGCTACAAAGATGACACCAACAAACAATCTAAACAACAGAGAAGAGTCTACCTTAAATATCTTCTCCTAATAATAAGATTGATGACTAATTCATATGCCATCGTATAGGCTTCATCCAGCAGCCAGTGGGAGTAGAAGCAGACATGCACAGGTAAACCTTGAACTGAACTGATATCCAGATGCAGAGAAGGAGGAAGGAAGAGCTAAGGGGTCCAAACCAGGCTGGTGAAACCCACAGAAACAGCTGACATGAACAAGGGAAAACTCTTGGCCCCCAGACTGATAACTGGGAAACCAGCATGGGACTGATTCAGACACCCTGAATGTGGGTGTCAGTGAGAAGACCTTGGAAATCTATGAGGACTCTTGTAGTGCATCAGTACCTATCGATACCATAGGAATGGACTTTAGGAGCCCACCCCACATGAGGGATTCTCCCTGAGCCTAGACACAAGAGGGTTGGCCTAGGCCCTATCCCCAAAACTGACAGAATTTTAGGACCCCCTATGGAAGGCCTCACCCTTCTTGGGGCGTACAAAGGGTATGGGATGGGTAGGGCATTAGTTGGGGGGGTAGGGGAGGAAGGGAGGGAGAGGAGACTTGGATTGACATGTAAAATAATTTTCTCTCTAATAAAATTAGGAAAAATGAAAATAAAGAATAGATGAGAAAAAAGAGTAAAAATGGTGATTAGGGAAGTTTTAGAAAGAAGAGTTTGATAATGATTTAGAGAGTCCCACAAACATAAAATATCTTGGGAAAATGCTAAGCAAACAAGTAAAATACCTGTACAGCAAGAACGTTGAGTCTTTTAAAAAAGGAAACTAAAGAAGATACCAGAAAAGGGAAGGATTTTCCCTGCTCTTGGATAGGTATGATCAGCATAGTAAAAATGGCAATCTTGATAAAAAGCAATCTACCAGATTCAATGCAATCCCCATCAAAATATCAACACAATTCTTCACAGACTTTGAAAGATCATATATTCAACTTTATATGGAAAAACAAAAGACCCAGGGTAGCCAAAACAACCCTGAATAGTAAATGAACTTCCTGAGGCATCACCATCCCTGACTTGAGCTCTATTATAGAAGTATAGTCCTGAAAACAGCTTGGTATTGGCACTAAAATAGACAGGGAGAGCAATGGAATTAAACTGAAAACCCTCATATCAACTGAAACACCTAAGAACACCTGATTTTTGTCAAATAAACTAAAATTATACAATGGAATAAAGAAAGCATCTTCAACAAATGGTGATGGCATAACTGGATGCTGGCATGTAGAAGACTGCAGATAGATCCATATTCATCACCATGTACAAAACTTAATTTCAAATGAATCAAAGACCTCACCTTAAATCCAGCCACACTGAACCTCTTAGAAGACAAAGTGGAAGGTACCCTTGAATGCATTGGTACAAGAGATTGCTTCCTGAACATAACACCAGTAGTACAGACACTGAGATCTACAATTAATAAATAGGATCTCCTGACATTGAGAAGCTTCTGTAAGGCAAAGGAAACAGTCAAAGAGGAAAAAGGGCAATCCACAGGATGGGAAAAGATATTCACTAACCTCACATATGACAGATGGCTGATTTCCAAAATATACAAAGAACTCAAGAAGCTAGTCTCCAAAACACCAATTAATTGAGTTAAACAATGGGGTATAGAACTAAATAGACAGTTCTCAACTGAGGAATCTAAAATGGCTGAAAAGCACTTACAAAACTGATCAACATCCTTAGCCAACAGGGAAATGCAAATCAAAACACCTATGACATACCATTTTACTCCCATCAGAATGGCTAAAATCAAAAACACCAATGACAGTTTACGCTGGAGAGGATGAGGAGAAAGGGGAACATTCCTCCACTTCTGGTGGGAGTGCCAATTCATAAAGCCACTTTAGAAATCAAAATGGTGTCTCCTCAGAAAAATGGGAATCAATCTACCACAAGATCCAGAAATTCCACACATAGGCATATATACAAAAGATGCACATTACAACAAGGACCACACATAGGCATATATACAAAAGATGCACATGTACAACAAGGACATATGTTCAACCATGGTCATAGCAGCATTAGTTTGTAATAGCCAGATCCTGGAAGCAACCTAGATGCCCCTCAACTTAAGAATGGATGGAAAAAATGTGGTACATTTACACAATGGAGTACTACTCAGCAGACAATAAAGAAAAAAGAAAAAACAATGGCATCTTGAAATTCACAGGTAAATTCACAGAAACCATCCCAAGTGAGGTAACCCAGTTACAAAAAGACAAAAATGGTATGTACTCACTCATATGTGGATTTTAGATCTAGAGCAATGAAGTAACATTCTACAATCCACACTGCCACAGAAGCTATGAAACAAGGAGGACCCTAAGATAAACACACATGTTCCCCTGGAGAAGGGGCAAGGGACAAGATCTCTTAATGCAATTGGTAGGATGGGGGGAGTAGAGAGGGAGTTAGAAGAAAGACAAGTGGAGAAGAGGAGGGGAGAAGAGGATATGAGGGATCAGAAAGATCTAGACAAGGGAAGAATAAGAGAGATCAAGAAAAGGGATACCATAATAGAGGGAGCCCTCGTAGGTTTAAAGAGAGAAATCTGGCACTAGGGAGAGGTCCAGAGCCCTACAAGGTTGAAAACAACCATCAATTTCAACAATAGTTGAGAGGCTACCAAATTCCCTTCCCTGATAATGAGCTTGATAACTACCTTATATGCCATCCTAGAGCCTTCATCCAGTAACTGATGGAAGCAGACACAGACACCCAGAGCTAAACACTGAGAGAAACCAGAATCCAGTTGCAGAGAGGCAGGAGTGATCAGCAAAGGGGTTAAGAACAAGCTGGAGAAACCCACAGAAATGGCTCACCTGAACTCATAGGTTACTCATGGACCCCAGACTGATGGCTCAGAAACCAGCATAAGAGTGTTCCAAACCCCCTGAAAAAGGAGTTCAGTTTGGATGTCTGGACAATCTATGAGGGCATTGGTAGTGGATCAGTATTTAGCCCTAGTACACAGATGGACTTTGGGAGCCCTCTCCACATAGGGGGATACTCTCTCAGCTTAGACACACTGGGGAGGTCTAGACTCTGCTCTGAATGGTATGACAGACTTTGAAGATCTACCATGAAAGACATGCCCCTATCTGTGGAGCAGAAAGGGATTGGGGCAGGGTTCAGTGGGGATCAGGGGAGGAGGGGAGGAAGAGGGAACTCAGATCAATATGTAAAAAGATGCTTATTTCTAATTTAAATAAAAATAAATAAATAGAAAAAAGAAAAAGAAGAAATGATAGAAATATAAAAAATGATTACACTGAGAATATACACAGAGAACAATTAGAGTAGCAATGGACTTTAGCTTATCTCTTTTTAAGGTGAAAGGATATGTTTTTTATAAGAAATATGTTTCTGTTAATTCATGACACCAGAAGGGTTTTGGAATTAATATTTTAATTATTCTTCTAAAGGTTGTTAGTCGATGGAATAAATGATGATCCCAAATTCATCACTTTGATTAAACTAAAGGAGTATTAGTAAGTTTTTGTCAACAAATAAAATGACTTCCTATATATTTAAAAAAAAAAAAAACAACTGTGAGATTACCATCATACTACTATCCGAATGGCTAAAATCAAAAACACCAGTGAAAGGTTGTACTGGAGAAGATGGGAAGAAAGAGGAACATTCCTCCACTGAGAGTGGTAATGCTAACTTGTACAGCCACTTTGGAAATCAGTATGGCAATTCCTCAGGAAAAATGGGAATCAATCTACCACAAGATCAAGCAATTCCACAAATAGGCATATACACAAAAGATGCACATTCATACAACAAGGACATCTGTTCAACCATGATCATAGCAGCATTATTTGTAATAGCCAGAACCTGGAAGCAACCTAGATGGCCCTCAACTGGAAATGTGGTACATTTACTCAGCAGCAAAAAACAATGGAATCTTGAAATTCACAGGCAAATGGATGCAACTAGAAGAAACCATTGTGAGCAAGGTCACCCACTCATAAAGAGACAAACATGGTATGTACTCACTCATATATGGATTATCAACATAGAGCAAATGATTCACACTGCCAGAGAAGATAGTAAACAAGGAGAAGCCTAAGAGAGACATGCATGCTCTCCAGGAGAAAAGGGACAAGTTCTCTTGAGCAAATTGGGAGCATGGGGGAGGGGAGGGAGAGTTAGGGGAAAGGAGGGGAGAGGAGGACATGAGGGAACAGGATATTTGAGTCGGGGAAGAAGAGAAGAGAGCAAGAGAGATCCCATAATAGAGGGAGCCATTATAGGTATAAAAAGAAAACTTGCACTCAGGAAATATCCAGAGATTTACAAGGATAAAACAAACTAACAATCTATGCAATAGATTGGCTACCTTAAATTCCCTTCTGTGATAATGAGATTGATGACTACACTAAATGCCATCCTAGAGCCTTCATCCAGTAGCTGATGGAAGAAGAAGCAGACACCCAGAGCTGAACACTGAACTGAACTCATAGAATCCAGTTGCAGAGAGGGAGGAGTGATAAGCAAAGGGGTCAAGAACAAGATGGTGAAACCCACAGAAACAGCTGACCTGCAAAATGGGGATCCTAGGGACTTCAGACTGATAGCTGGGAAATCAGCATAGTACTGATCCAGACCCTATGAATGCGGGTGTTAGTTAGCAGGCCTCTACAATCTATGGGGGCTCTGATAGTAGATCAGTATTTATCCTAGCATGCAAATGGACTTTTAGAGCCCATTCCACATAGAGGTATACTCTCTCAGCCTAGACAGATGGGGGGTTGTCCCTTCTTCAAATGATATGACACAGTTTGAAGATTCCCCATGGAAGGCCTTGCCCCCCTTGGGGAGCAGAAAGAGGATAGGATAGGGGTTTAGAAGGCTCAGGGGAGGAGGGGAGGGAAAAGGATCTGTGGTTGACATGTAAAACAAGTTTCTTTCTAATTTAAATAAAAAATAAAAGAAAAGTCCCTGATAGTAAAACATTTAATAGATGTTGCCAATCTATAAATGATTATTTTGACATTAACTTTTAAGAAAAAGTATTTGAAAATCATAGTTTTACTTGTACTATTTTAATTGTAATAGAAGTCCAACATGTTTCAATAGAATGTGTCCTAGATAAATAAAAATATAGATATTATAATTCTTTCTTTAAAAATTAAAGCATATGCCTTTGATGTTTTTCTCTTAGAGATATTCTCAGTTTGTACAGTGTCCTTGAATTTTTGGCTTTCCAGCCATGTTCTCCTATTAAGGATGTCTCCGTCTTCCCAGGCACATTGCTGAACTTGCAATGTTTTCCTGTGGATGGGTTGGCAATGGTAGCTTCAGATTAATACCAGCTCAAATTTCATTGCTTTTGATTAAGGTCCCGAGGTTAGAAAATTTAATTTGTCTTGGAAAGGTAGTATAGGAAGAACATGACAGCCATTAATCCTTTCTTTGCTGATGAAAATGACAAAATACTCCTTAATATCTTAATATCATTGCAATATTATGAAAGGCAAATTTAGTTTTATTCATGTTTGCTTGTAGGTAATAGTTTTATAACCTTATAGGGTTTAATGTTAAATGTTAAAAATTTCAATGTCAGGATACACATTAACATTCTTTTGAAAATTAATTCATAATCACTAACTAAAATTATGCTCTAATAGCATCATTTAATAACATGATCTAACACTAAGTACCTCCTAATGACTTGTCACTAAATAACTTTAATTTAGAATTGTGATATTCATCTAAAAATTTGACCATGACAGAATTTAGTTTCTATGTTTCTGAATTATGAGTAAAAATTACAATGAAGAAGGAAGAGAGATAAGAAAATGTATGTGTGGGCAGGTTAAAGGATGGATGGAGGATGGGAGAGAAACACACAGACACACAGACACACACGAGAGAGAGAGAGAGAGAGAGAGAGAGAGAGAGAGAGAGAGAGAGAGAGAGAGAGAGAGAGAGAGATTCCTTAATAATGTGAGAACACATTGAAAAGGCAGCCAGCTTTACCAGAAATTGAGTCCTTACCAGAAATCACTATTCTTGATATTGGACCTACAATCTCCAGAGCTGAGAAAATTACATATTTGCTATGAAGGAACATTGGTTAAACAAACCAAGAAGCCCAGTGTGTTAATGTTAAATAATTCTAAGTGCTTTCTGTATGTTATTGTCAAGGATATTAGAGTAGTATCATTAAAGGAAAGGGTCATCTTTTCTTTCTTTTTCTTTGTTTTGTTTCTTGGAACATGTTTTGGGCTTTTTGTTTGTTTGTTTGTTTTCTATGTTACAGCCTTACCTGTCCTGGAACTTGCTCTGAAGATCAGGGTGGCCTTGAACTCAAAGAAATCTACCTGCTACTCCCTTCATGTGCTGGGATTAAAGGCATGCACCATCAAAATCTGATTTAGGAAAGAATTTTTAAACTAAGTATGCAGTTGTTCTGGAGTTCTGAATTTAGGACACTATTACTTTGTTATAGAGAAAGTTTCCATTCTTACAACTCTGAAGCTTATTTTACTTAAATAATTTCTGGAGTAGATTAAGATAGAATAATGAAAAGTTAGTAATGTTTGATCTAAATTAATAACAATTAAATAACCCAACCTTGCATACCACACACAGTAATTAAGTTTCTTAAAAGATGGAGGAGTGCTGATGTTTGTAATTAAATTTTAACTTGGTGAGTTGAATCCTATCACTTTTTAACATTTTGATCATAGTTTTCTTGGAATGACCATGATATAATGTCTCATCAGAAGTGATTTTTTTCCCATCGATTATCATTTACACTGTTGAAAGTCTGGCAGCCTTCAAAACCACAATCTGCTGTCCTCTTTAATAGTATAATATTTTACAGTACTTCATTCCTTCTGTACTTGAGTACAAGCTGTGTGTAGAAACCAGAATAGCACATGATACAATCTTGCTGGCAATTTTGCTAAGAAACAGGATGAAATTTGTTAGAGTTTCAAATTCAATGTGTGCATTTTGTGCCTTTCATATTCATCAAATATGTCTTATAAAGGTTTTGATAAGCAAATCTTTTGTATCATGGCAAAACATATAAGAGCTGCATACTTTTTGGAGCAAAATTTTAAGAGGCAAATGTATAACTAATTAGGTTTTAATGGCATACTTCAATAGCTGAAAACTTATATATCTCTAACATTTCTAATGTTCTTACTTTGCCTTTCCCTATGAAAGATAGGACATTTATATTCACAGAGTAGATTATTTCCAATCTTGTATGTACATGGAATGTACACATATGAACAATTTACATGTTATTCTCTGGAACACTTTTGAGGATCATTCATATTCTTGCATGTATCAATATCATCATCATGGTCTTTCTATATTGTCCAAGCTCTCTTGGAATTTATAATCATGATTCACTTGGTACAGATGGTAGTAATACATTGTGATCTCTGCGTGTTCATAGGACCATCTTTTTATGTATCATAGTTAAATGATTACACAAAATGTTTTACTTTCTCATGAAAATCCATGTTTTTTCCATTTTTATTTAAATTAGAAACAAGATTGTTTAACATGTCAATCTCAGTTCTCTCTCCTTCCCCTTTTCCCTGCCCCCCACTAACAACCTATCCCATACACTTTCTGCTCTCCAGGGAGGGTGAGGCCTTAAATAGGGGATCTTTACAGTCTGTCATATCCTATCCAGTACATGTTTCTATAAGTTTTTGTAAATGAAAATGTCATTTTTTTACTATCCAGACAAAATGTATTTTCTTCAGTTTCTCCTCTTTAGTTTGTACCTTTTATATATCTATTCAACTATGCTTGTAGCAAAATTATTTATAATAGCCAGAAACTGGAAACAACCTAAATGCCCCTCAACTGAAGAATGGTTAGAAAAAATGTGGTACACTTACGCAATGAATTACTACTCAGAGGGAAAAAAGGCAATGGAATCTTGAAATTCACAGGCAAATGGAAGGAACTAGAAGAAACCATTCTGAGAGTGGTAACCCAGTCACAAAAAGACAGGCATTGTATATACTCACTCATATGTGGATTTTAGACATAGAGTAAATGATTACCAGTCTGCAGCCCAGGCTGCCAGAGAGGTTGCTAAACAAGGAGGACCATAAGAGAGACCTACATGGTTCCCTGGAGAAGGGGAAAGGGACAAGATCTCCTGAGCAAATTGGGAGCATGGGAGAGGGGGTCAGAACAAGGAGAATGACAAAGGGAAAAGAGGAGGGGTGAAGAAGACATGATGGGACAGGGAGGATGAGTTGGGGCAAGATAACAGATAATTTAATAGAGGGAGAATTTATAAATTTAAAGAGAAATCAGGCCCTAGGGAAATATCTGGGGAGCTACAAAGATGACACCAACTAACAATCTAAGCAACAGAAGAGAGGCTACCTTAAATGCCCTCTCCTGATAATGAGATTGATTACTAATTCATATGCCATCATCGTATAGCCTTCATCCAGCAGCTGGTAGAAGTAGAAGCAGATACCCACAGCTAAACCTTGAACTGAACAGAAATCAAGATGCAGAGAAGGAGGACAGTTGAGCAAAGGGGTCCATACAGTGCTGATGAAACCCACAGAAACAGATGACCTGAACAAAGGAAAACTCTTGTTCTCCAGACTGATAGCTGGGAAACCAGCATGGTTTAGACCCCCTGAATGTGGGTGTGAGTGAGGAGACCTTCAAAATCTATAGGGCCTCTTGTAGTGGATCAGTACTTATCCCTAGCATAGGAATGGACTTGGGGAGCCCAGACCACATGGAGGGATACTCCCTGAGCCTAGACACAAGGGGGTTGTGTCTAGGCCCTATCCCAAAGAACATGACAGATTTTTAAGACCCTCTATGGAAGGCCTCACCATTCGTGGGGAGCAGATATAGGATGTGTACAGCATTAGTTGGGGTAGCAGGGGAGGAGGGGAGGGAGAGGGATATGGGATTGACATGTAAAATAATTTTCTTACTAATAAAAAAAAACAAACAAACCAAAAACATGTACTCTGGTTGTTCTTCAGATTATATAATATTCTCTCTTAGTAAGTGATTTAATAATAGAGTATTTGTAGGGTATATTATGAAAAATATCACAAATAACAAATCAAAGAAATCAACACTTGAATTACTTAATGTAAAGTTTTATTTTTGTGTTGAGAAACTTCAAAATAGCAAACTCCTCTCATTCAATTATTTCAAGAATAGGAGATGAATTCCTGAAAACCACAGTTGTCATATTGCATGTACTATTTTTGTACAAAAAAGCAAACAATACAAAAAACTGACATATAATTGTCAGCTGTTGAGTGCTGCACGAGAAGCATGCTGAAAACACATGGCATTGCAATGAAATAGAACATTTTAATGTTTTCCAGAACTTTTATTGTATTATTCCATTCTTACCTCTTCTCCTCTATCTCAATTTGATTTATGTACCATGCTATATGTTTTGCAAATACTATCTGACTTTGGTTTCTGTTAACATTACTAGACACATCTGCTCAGTCATTTCTTCTGTATTTTGAGTTATCTTTCACAAACCACAGTTTACATTCAGAAATGCTATTAGGTCATTTTCTCTCTATGTATTGATTATATAAAGGTGTTTTGTGATTCATTAATAACCACATTGTGTACCTCTTAATGCTTTCCTGCTGCTCAGTGTTTGCCCTTGAATATCAAGATCTTTCATTAATGATTTACATAATATTTATGTACATATTGATGCATATGTATAAATATGCATATATAATTTCAGTTAGATTGATTACCTAAATTTACTATATAGGTAGTGTTTCCTGTCTCAAAAAATCCATCATCAATTACTTTTTTAATAATTTAGAAAGCACAAATATTTTCTTACTTGTTTTTATCCTTGAAGTCAACAATGGCATAGGTGATAACACCATCAATTTTGTTAACAGATTCTATCTACTCTTTGAATGACCAATAAGCACTCTGTCAATGATGACATTATATCATGTTAATAGAAAGTGACTTATTGCATACCAATGTTATGATTCTCATGAATATTAACAAGGCTTTTACCCGCTAACCCACAATGTTCAGTAAGTGATAAGTGAGAGAGAAAATAAAACAGGAGAAGAAAAAGTCATATTACTTCATTTTCATCTTTCTTAAAAATTGTCCAGAGTCAATGTCATTAACTTTTTTGGGATATAACGTTACTGTAGATGATATTCTGTGCTTTGTTATATATAACTAAATCATTTGCAGATATTCAGTTGTATACATATTACACATGATTTGACTAGTTCTGGTCAATTTTGTGTTATTCTGGATACTTCATGGTTGTTTTTCATTAGATCTAAAGACCACAGTGGTGTTACACAATGTGCCATCACTTCCTGTATATTTAATCTTAAGTAAGAGTATGTGTGTCCAGATGTACACATATGTTTGTCATTTGTAGCACTCTTCTGATGAGCATTTATCACTTAGTATGATGTGTGTGTGTTTGTGTGTGTGCATGTGTGCATGTGTATAACATGAACATATGTCTTCTGTTGTGTATGCTAGTGAGTAAATTCACAGGTCAAAAGAGAATTTCAGGTATACTGCTCTGTCATTCTTCAATTTAGTGCCTTGAGACAGGGCCTCTCAGAGAACCTGAAGCTAGTTTTATAGTCAGCACATATTAGCACTCCCCCTTTGAGTAGCACCATAGCACTAGCAATTACATGTACTTATGGGCACTGGATCTAATTATCTGTTCTCCTGCTTTTACAATAAAGCTCATACACAGAGTCAACTAAAATAACCTTAGTTATTTTAGAGAAATTAAATAGTATAAGCTAGAATTAGTCATATAATTCCTTCGTGTGTTTCAGTGTGACATTCTTATAAGAAAAAAATCACATTTTACTAAATAATAATCTCTGTAAATTTAGCAGTGCATTTAATATAAAATAAATTAGAAGAAATGCTGTTCTTTTTAATATGCCTATGATCACATCTCTTACAGTTCATCTTGTATTTATCCTTGAGAAAACTAGCAGAAAATTTAAATTTGGAATCGTAGAGGTGTTAAGGTATATTTGTTTTTTAACATAATATCCTAAAAACCTCTATACTAACAAAGATCAAGTGGGTAAAGGATAACATATTAAAACAAATCTTGTCAACACTGCCACACAGCAAACTAAATAAATAAAAGTAAAATAATCCTGAATTAAAAGCATCAATAAATATATTCCTCTTACACATTAGCTCTGAATATTATTAAAAGTCAAATTACTTTTGTGGTGAGGTTCTGTAAAAGTATATCATCATTGGGTGAATAATAGATAAAATTCAGTTTTATACTTTGAGTGCTAAATTGTTATAAAATTTTTAATAGGGCATATTATGTGCCAATATGGAGAAACATATATGTATACCATTACAAATTAAGATGAAATTCCTCCCATTATGTGAATTGAAGTCTTAAGAAGAACATTGTGTTCTGAAAGGATATTAATATCACAGTTATGTATCTTCTATTTCCAAAAGCAATTACATATTATTTTTGAAAGTTAAAAATTCTTGCTTGGTTAAAATAGCAAATGACTGGAAACACTAAGAAGCAGCTGTTAATTAGTGTGGGCTTTGATTGCATTGGCAGGAGATGGGAAACAGGAAGAGGTGATAAATAAAGACTGTGCTAGCACATAAATACTTTGATTCAGTAAGGGAGAAAAATTAACCACTGGGAAGGAAAAGGAAGAAGCTGCTTCTTCATAGCTTTAAGCCTTATTGAAAAATCAATGGAAGCAGTGTGTTGAACCAGTGATTATATGCAAGAGCAAGCTACATTAACTATGGCCGATCCAGAGGTGGGTAAGATGTGCTGGGACCCGTGTGTGTTCTCTTAACTCTGAAACTTTACTTGACTTTGATATTGGGAAAGATTTCCCAAATAAGGAGTAAGTGTAACATTGGGTTATTTAAGTAAATGAACATTTTTCTTACCTTTAGCTTTAATTAACTAAAATAAATTATAGGATGGAAATAATGAATGAAACCTGAAGTATAAATAAGATAAAAGTTACTATAGAAAAATTTATTTTGTGGAGGGACTGAGAACGGATTTATTTGACTTAAATTTCTACATTACAGTTGATCATTGAAGAAATTCAACACAGTAACCTGGATGTTGGAGATGATGTAGAGGACTTAGAAGAGGGCCTCTCACAGGCTTACTCAACCTTTTTTCTTACAGAAACCTGTACCACCTGCCAAGAGTTGCCAGCACCCACAAAGGACTGGACCCTCCCCCATCAGTAAGTATAGTTGACATGAAGTTGACAGAAAACTAGATAGCACAGTGATCTATTCACTTTTCTAACATTTATTGAAAATATTCTTTTCCCATAGTAGTTTATGACAGCAGCAAACATGGGAGCAGTAATATTGATGTACTCAATATCCTGATGGCTACTTCCCCACCCTCTCTTCATGCAAGCCCCATGCAGGCCTTATGCTGACTGCTTCAATCTCTGTGAGTGCACATTTGATTCAGAAATCCTTGTTCTCTGGGTGTCCTCCATCCCCTCTGGCTTTACACTTTTTCTACTTCCTCTTTGTTGGGGTTCCCTGAGCTCTAAGGGAAGACTTGATGAAGACATTCACTGACAGTTGTATTTCAAGTACTCTCTCTCTCTCTCTCCCTCTCTCTCTCTCTCTCTCTCTCTCTCTCTCTCTCTCTCTCTCTGCATAATATCTGGCAGAGTGTCTCTGCATTTGTTCCCATCTATTTCAGAAAGAGATTAATCTGATGATGGCTGAAAATGGCACTGATCTTTGTGTATAACAGAATATCACTTGGGATCATTTTATCACTATTATTTTTAAAGACCAATAGTACTTGGTTTTATCCCAGTCTCTGGATTATCTAGTCTCTGGTGTTATTCACTGAATTTTATGTAATGATTTTATTTCTGTGAGTCTAGCAATTTTATTCCCAAATTGGAAGCTTGTTCCTGTCCTTTTGTTATGAGTTTTTGATTTTGTCAATCCTTTGAAGACTAAATTGAAGTTTTATGATGTTTTTATTCTCCGTGTAATTTACCCAGCTTATTTCCATTTCACTCTCTTTAGTTTTATCTTACTTGTTTTCAGATTCTTTTTCAGTGGTTTATTAGTCAATTTTCTCTATAGGAACCCATACCATATAATGGATATATATTAAAAAGGATATCTAATACATTGACTTACATGATATTTTCCAAGTCATCCGATAATGGATGTCTTCACCCTATGGACACTGAAACTGGATGTTCCAGCAGTCTCACCTGGTGTTGAAGGTCTAGGAATTCCCTGTAAAATTAATTATCTTCACTCCATTTTGGAAATGAGGCATCTGGGTTCCAGTGACAGCTTAGGACAGCAGCAAATGTGGGAGGAGTAATATTAATGCAGCCCATTTCCTTTGACACAAACATTTTAATGTTTATTTTATCAACATATAGAAACATCACATACACATATATTCCTAAATACACAAATTTTACTTAAGCTTAATGTTTATAATCTGATATACATACTGGATTTTGATCTCCCCTGCTTTGTATTATAACAATTATGTGTTAAATAACTAAGAAGGTACCATCAAATTTACACTGGTTAAAAACCCTAGGAAATGAGCATTATAAGTTTTTATTATATTTGAAAATGTTTCTTGTTATCTCGCTGTTTATTTAACTATTGACTTAAATAGATATCCTACAGGCATGTTATGTATGCAAAATGTCTTGCTTTTGCCTACATTTTAATACAATATATAATATAGAATTTGGTTTGATAATTTCAACTTTTCTTTTCTTTCAGAACATGAGATTTTAAATCCAAATTAGAGCAAATTTCTTTTGTTACATCTATTTTTCTTCCACTGCTGTCTAGATTGGATGCCTAATCTTGTTTGCAAAAATTTGGGGAGAGGGACTAGGAGGAATGGAAGTAGGAGAAACTTCAGTCAGGATGTAATTTAACAGAGAGAAATAAATTAAAAAATAGCTTTCAAAACATCTCACTGTGATGTGATTATGTCTTACTTGTACACATAAAGCCTGTCTGAAGGTCAGAGAATGGATCTTGCCACTAGCTAACCATAGAGGTCTGGAGGTCTATATAGACAGACAGGGAGTGAGGTAGCTGAGCAGAAACAGGATATAAGCAGGGAGACGCAGGAATTCGCTCTCATGTCTATGGAGATTATAAGGTGGTAAGATGTGGTGATGGATTTTTGCTTCTTCTCTCGGATCTCTCAGCATTTTTCTCTATATCTGACTCTGGGATTTTATTACTTATACTAAATAAGAACCCCATTTATACCATGAGCATTTTCCTATGTATGAACCTTCACAGTTTTTCGTGAAATGTAACTGAGATTTCTTTTTTATATGTATTTTTATGCATTTTAATTAAAATGTAATTATGATACCTTGCCTCTTCCCCCTCCTTCCTCTGGCCTCACCAAGTCCTTTCCTTACAAATGGCCCCATGTCTACCATACCATTCTTAAATTGATGCCCTCTTTTTCTTTGAATATTATTACTATAAATGTGTTTTAAAGTATTATATATATATATATATATATATATGTAGACATACATACATACATACATACATACACACACACACACATATATATATATATATATATATAATCATGTTGAAATTTTATGTTGTATATATGTATATATGGTTTGAAGTGTACAACTTAGATTAATTAGTCAATTAAGAGACTCATCTCTGTGACAGGATAATTCTTCTTTACTGTGTAGTCATTAAATGTCAGTAGACTTTGCCTAGAGTTGGGATCCATGGCATTTTTTCTTTTCTATGTAAGTGGGGTTTTGGTATTGCCAGTGTTCTGGTCTTGTTTATGCTGTCATTTCTAAGGCTTCCTGGTATTCTGGTTCTTAGAATATTTCTTCCTCCTCTAAAATGATCTTCTCTGAGCTATTATATAGCTCTAGTCATTGCTTAATGGTGCTGGAACATGGTCTCCTGGTTAATCATATCTTTGCCAATTTTCTGGTTTTGATCATTTACTTCACTGCCAAATCTTGGCTGAGATGAAACTGGATCTGTAAATCTAGGATAGCCTCACATTCAAATGTTCACCAGATTCTGCTTCAAGAATGTTGGGACTAAAGGTGTGAACCATCACACCTGGCTCTTAAATTTTCTCCAGATCCTTTTCACAAGTTGGAAACTTAGTTGGGTGAAACATTGTCTCGAGGTCACCAAAAACTTTATTTCATGTATTAATTTGTTCATCTCTTTAATAGAAGACTTAGAACCATTCCATTCTCCAGTGCTCGTTTTCTCTCTAAATGTTGTTCCTTTGTCATCTTTCTCCTTTTAATTATATATCTTCATTAGAATTAGCACTAGCAACCATACAACACAGTCTATTTTAAGCTGTTTTGAGATTTCTCTGGCAATAGAATTAAGACAAAATTCTTGACTTTAGCCTCAGGTAAACTTTTCAGATAAGTGCTAAAATAAATGAAATTCCTTACCAAACATCACAAGAATGAGTTCTAGGCAGCACACCAAAATTCTTCTCTTCGGATGTTCTTGACAAATATGTATATTCAACTATGTTCTTAGAAGCATTGTTTGTAACAGCCAGAGTAGATGAAACTACTACTAGATGCAAACTAGATGACTCTCACAGAAAGAATGGAAGGAGAAAATGTGATAAATTTACACAATGGAGTATTACTTAGGGGGGAAGACAATGAAATCTTGAAATTTGCAGGCAAATGGATGGAACTGGAAGAAAACATACTGTGTGAGGTAAGCCAATCACATAAAGAAAAGCATGGTATACACTCACACATATATGGATATTAGACATAGAACAAATGACTACCAGCCTACAATCCACAACAACAGAGAAACTACGAAAGAAGGAAGACCCCAAGAGAAAAACACATGGTCCCCCAAAGAAGGAGAAAGGGACAAGACCCCTGAGCAAATTGGGAGCATGGGGGGGAGAGAAGGAGGGTGGGAAAAAGAGAAGGCATGAAGAAGAGGTGGTAAGAAACAAGAGGGATCAGGAAGACTGCAACCTGAGAGGAATAGAGGAGAACAAGAAAGGAAATACCTTGATAGAGGTAGCCAGTATAGGTTTAGAGAGAGGTCTGATACTAGAGAAATGTTCAGGAATCTATGGGAATGGCCCCAACTTAGAATCTAGGCAATGGTGGAGAGGCTGCCTTTGATGCCCTTTCCCTATAATAAAATTGATAACTACCTTGATTGCCATCCCAGAGCCTTTATCCAGTAGCTGATTGAAGCAGAAGCAGGTACCCACAGCTAAACACTGAGCCATATTTCTGGAGTCCATTTGTAGAGAGGGAGGAGGGATGAGCAAAGGAGACAATACAGTGCTGGAGAAACCAACAGAAACAATTGACCTGACCTAGTGACAGTACAGAGACCCTAATTGTAAAGCTGGGGAACCAGCATTAGACAGAACCAAGCCCTCTGAATGTGGGTGCCAGCTAAGAGCCCTGGGCAGTCTGTAGGACCTGTGACAGTAGAGCCAGTGTTTATCTCTAGTGCACAAATGGACATTGCGAACCCATTCCCTATGGAAGGATACCATTGCAGCCCAGATACATGAAAGAGGGCCTAGGCCCTGCCCCAACTGGTGTGACAGACTTTAATGATCCCCTGTGGATGGCCTCCTTGGGGAGTGGGTGAGGGGTGGGTGGGAGGGAGGGTCAGTGGGGGGCTTGGGAGGATTGGAGGGAGAGGGAATGAGGGGATTGATATGTTAAAAATATTATTTCTAAAATAAAATTTAAAAATTAATGGAAATAAATAGGATGAAAGAAATAAATCTTTGAAATTGAAAAGAAAAAAAAAGTACCCCCATAATTCAAATCACCGTCAACACTGCCTTCTTCCATGTTGCTACTACTATGGCCCATTAAGCAGTATTTTAAGCATCCAACTGGTATCCAAAACTAAACTCCCCAAATCCAAATTTCTCTAAACAAATGCATGGTCATGCCTTTCACAGCAGTAATCCAGTACCTGGTACCAACTTCTGTCTTAGTTTGTTTTTCTATTGATGTGAATAGACACTGTGAACACAGCAACTCTCATAAAGGAAAACATTTAATTGAAGTGGCTTACATTTTCAAACTTTAGTACATTATCATCATGGGGGGACATGGTGGCCTTTAGGCAGTCATGGTCCTGGAGAAGTAGCTGAAAGTCCTATACCTTCACTGACAGGAAAACAGGAAGTGTACTTGATGTTGCAGGAGACCTCAAAGCCCACCCCTGCAATGACATACTTCCTCCAAATGGCTACACCTCCCATTAGTCCCATTCTCTTTGGGTGCTAGTGTTATTCAAATGACCACATATCCAATAGGAAAAGCCAGACGTGGTGCCACTGACATCTAATTCCAGCAAACAGGAAGCAAATACAGGATACTTCTTGGGGCTTTCTTAGAGTCCATCTAACTGATCAGGTGACCTCTGAGTGGAGGAAGAGACTTGTATAAAAATTAAAATAGAGAAGATAAAGATATTCAGGCAAACAGCTAACATCCACCTCTGACACACACACACACACACACACACACACACACAACCACACACACACACATACACACACACACACACACACTCACACGCACCAAAATATCAACACTTTAAAAGGTATTTTAAGATATAATTTTATACTAGGATACAGAATATAGTGCCATTGTCAGATCTTACTGAAGCCCCACTGAAATAATATTTGAATTCAATGTGAATGTCCATGACCAAGGCAAAATTAGTAAGTCTTAGTTTTTTTTTAACTCTTTGATATTTGTAACTTACAGAAGTAAAATATCAAGAAAGAGACCATAAGTGCATAACAGAATCCATGTCTTACTTGAGATATAGGGGTACAGCAGTAAAATGATTTTTTAAGAAAGTTATATCATTATGTTCCTCCACATGAGCAATGTTTGTAGGTGATATGTGGCTTCTAGCTAGATGGTTTGTGTCAGAATCTTCAGTGCCCTTCACTGTGATGAAGGGGGAGAATTTCAAAGGATTCTCGTATCTTTACTTTATGCGATTACAAAGAAAACCATCAAAGATTGGACAATGAATAACTTTCAAAGAAAGTACTCTCAGCAACATGTCCTTAGAAGATTATATTCTATTAATTTGTCTTCCCTCTTAGAGCTATCTGTGATCACCTATTGCTTTAAAATATATTCATGTACTGATCATGAGATATAGTGTCAGCTTATCTCCTTAGTTTCTGTTTTAGCCTCAGCATCTCTGATCTGAGTTTTTCAATTAGATGGTCAGAGATATACTATTAATACAGTGATATATGGACAAGGCAATCATTTAGCTATGCTGAGTTCCAATCTTCCTACATCCAACAATCTCCTTCTCCCAATCTAAATATAAACCTGCTTTCATATGCTGAAGTCTGACATATGTGTGCTCAAATATCAAATTGTATTTCCAAACTCTTTCATTCTGAGAAGGAATGTATTTTTGTAACTTCTGAATGTATTAATGCACAGAAATGTCTCTTGATAGATGGTTCAAACACTTGTAGTGTAGGATCCTATGCCTGAGCACATGCTAGAATCATTGATTTTATTTAGTGAGTTATGAAAAACATACCTGAATTTTGGAAAAGGATATGACAGGGGCAGAATAAAAAATACGATGAAAAGTAAAATAATAATAATAATAATAATAATAATAATAATAATAAACCACTTGGTATTAAAATGATTATTTTCCCCAGAGGAGGCATTCATTCTTCCATTCTGTGACAAATTATCATTAAGAGATAATTTGTGGTTGTTTATAAGTAGTTTGATCTTAAAAGTATGTAGAGTGACCTTGAAAAGATATTTATTACTGAAAAAGTTGATAGCAATATAAGCATGCTTTTTACTAAAAGATCATCTTTCAAAGCATGCAAATTATTGTTATATCTGTGCTAGATATGTATTCTAAGGGAGTACATAATTACTTATTTTACATTATTTTCTATTTGCATATTTGAGTAATATATAAAAGAAGTGTAATTTGATTGTTACATGGTATGTTAATTCTTTAAAAAATCGTCATAAATTTCAGTATCTTATATATCTTTTGCTGGCCTCAAATACAGGCAATGATAGACTTCAACCTCTACTTCTATTTTGGTTTTATGTTGTACTGGGGAAGAAATCAGAGGCCTCTTATTTGTTACTCATTCTATGAGTTGAGACTCATTCCCAAGCCTCAGGATAGTTATCATTGCATTTGTCCTATCATGGGAAGAATACAGTTCAGGATGGTATATACAAAGATCAAGACAAATATAACCTATCACCAATGGGGGCAATTCTTATATCATATTAAAAGTCAATTTATTTATTTATTATTAAATTTATAGCATGTCAAATTCCATCTTTATTAATGAATTACAATGATCCACGATATTAATTATGGTTTTAGGACATCACCTTTTCATTGTACTAGTATGTGTGCAAAGCTTTGAACTTAAATCAAGGAATATTTATTTTTGTCTCATGTTTTCAGAGTGTCCACAAGTTGCCTAGCACCATATATTTGTGAATAACGTTATAGTGGCCAAATAATGTAGTTGGGAAAACTGTTTACTTCTTGATAAATTGGGAGACAAACATTCGAGAATCGAGGAAGAAGACAAAGCAATATAGAGACACATATAGAGAGAGATAGGTGTGTTTGTGTGTTTTTAATGTGTATGTATTAGCTCCCAATGGCCAAATTTTCTAAAGTCTCTGCATTCTATATTTTACCACTTCTAATAATGTCAACATATTATGAGGCAATAAAGGGATCAAATGCATTGCTTAGTTCAGAACATTCATGGTCTCCTGATCTTGGGATCACTCACATATATCCACCTTTTCTTACATTTTAATAATTTCCTAGGCATTCCTGATTCTACAAAAAATCAACACTCCAATTCTTACTATAACATATTAAAGCTATGTTACAGCTGCACACAGCTGAAAGAAAGCCAAGAGAGCTACATATCAGCTTTCCTTTCCATATATCTCTCCTATGAAACTATGCCAGAATTTTTTTCAGGTTCATTTCAAATTTATGTACATTTCTTTTTTGTTTTTCTGAACACATGAATTTCAATCATATCAATATGCTGTGGCCATTCTTACTTTGGGCCAATAATGAATCAAAAACCTTTATTATACTAACAATTTTGATTCACACTGATATTTTATACTTCTATTTCCAGACAATACAATTAGAACATAAAAATATAAAGGCACATCATATTTCATGTAACATTTGATTAATGTCTTGTGTCTTCCAAAATTCCTGTCATAAGTATTCCAATTCCTAAAGTTAAGTGAATGAGTTAGAAATTATTTCAAGCATATAAAAACATAATTTTTACCAAATGCAGCTTGAAAATTTTACATATATTCTGTACAAATGCTTTGATGTGAAAAGTATTTTTGAAAAATGGCATGATTTATACTTTCATTCTAGAAATTTCCAATTGTCTAAACATGGAAAATAAAACAAGGCATAATACTGTGGCTGCTCTACTAATAAAGGAGAAAATGAGGGTGTAACTATAAAGAATTAACACTATAGACATTGTTCTTTGTATGTAGTTGGCATGATGTAGGATCAGAGAACATTTTGTGTAACTACAAATGTATCTGTATAAAAGAGGATGAAATATTCTTTATGAGGAGAAGTAAATGCTAAAGATTAGAAAATTGAAACAATTTCAAAGATATTGTTTGTGAAATTTAGTAGATACCAAAATGGAAGAAAACACTCTAGTTCTTCACAGTTAGAGTATGATTCTATTTGCCAAATGTTCTACTAAGAAGTACCTTTATGTTAAACAAAACATAGAAGAAGTCTAAGGTTTAAGGCCTTAAATTAGTAAATAGAGGCTCAATTACCCTAAAGTCCTGACAACTCTATGAAAATCCATGAATTCCTTTCATTGCATTATGGGAAATATTAGATGATAGCAGATGCCCAAGTCCTTCCTATATTTACTAAACTTGACATAATAAAAACCTCATTATAATACTAATGGAAAGGCATCCAAAAGTCAATTACAATGAAAAATAGCCATTACAAACAAATTGAATAAATGTTCTCAATTACAAAGTAAATATAACATAAATACATATATACATACATACATTTCATTTTCAATGTTATTTTGATCTGATTTTCCAGGATGCAAGTGGGTAAACCATGGTCCAATAGTTGACCCTAAAATTATTACTACTGGTATTACTAACTGGACTCAAAAGTTAAATAAAAATAGATATCATGAAGTTGAGAGAAAAATAGTCACACAGAAAGAACTGGAATGGTAGAACTGGAAGGGGAATTTTATAAAAACATAACAAATACACAAATAATATTTGAAATAATTACAAATTGTGTTTTTAATATTTTCAATTAATTAATATATTTATTTTTATGTACATTAGTGGTTTTCCTGCATGTACATCTGTGTGAGGGTGTTAGATCTTGGAGTTACAGACAGGTGTATGTTGCAATGTGAGTGCTGGACTGAGAGTTTAGCAGTTAAATACACTGATAGCTCTTCCAGAGGATCCAGGTTCAATTCCCAATTTATATTCATAAAATTTTCCAATCTTCTTTTTTCAGTACATAGAAATAGCTCATTTCATTCATTGAAAACATATTTTAAATATTTTACATATCTTTAAAAATGAATTGGGGGAATCACCTGGCCTGGGGACTGCAATCAGGTCAAATAGCCCCCAAATGGACCATGCAACTGCAAGTCTGCTGGACTACTTCCTCCCCCACTTAAGGAAGAGATGAGACTCAGCCCTTGTATCAGCCTGACTTTCTCTTGCCCACTCTTGGATTTCCTGGCCTGGGGACTGCAGGAGGGTCAAGTTGCCCACAGTGGACCAAGCAACCATAAGTCTGCTGATATCACTGGGCTACTTCCACCTCCACTCAGGGGAGAGGTAAGATTGAGTCCCTGCATTAGGTCCAACTTACACTTGCCCACTCTGGGATCTCCTGGCATGTGGACTGCATTCAAGGTGACTTGCCCACAGAGGACTAAGCATCCATGAGTCTACTGACAATTCTGTGCTAATCCTGCTCCCACCCTCCAGAAGATTGAGTGCCTTAGACCTGCCTGCACTCACCATGAGACACATCAGAGTATTCGATCTGATTGCATCCACCAGAAGAGAACCTTGGACCTGTACCCAAAAGGAGAGGAAGAGACATCACATAACCTCATTGGAAGAAATGATGGGAAAATGAACACATTCAAAACAGAAAAACCAATATGATGCTACCAGAGTCTAGGGACTCTACTCCAAAAATTTCTGAAAATCCCATCATAGATGAAGCAGAAGAGAATGACCTTAAAACAACTTCATGAAGATGATAGAGACCCTAAGAGAGGAAATGAGAAATTCCTTTAAAGAAATGGAAGAAAAGCAAAACCAAAAATTGCAAGAAAAATATCAAACAGTGCAAGGTAGGAAAGCTGAAATAGAGACAATAAAAAAAAAACAGTGTGAGGGAAGGTTGGAATTAGAAAAGATGGGTAAATGATCAAGAACTATAGGTACAAGCATAACCAACAGAATACAAGAGAAGGAAGAATTTCAGGCATTGAAGATACAGTAGGAGAAATAGATTAATCAATCAAAGAAAATCTTAAGTCCAACAAATCCCTAACACAAAATATCTGGGAAATATGGTACACCTTTAAAAGGTCAAACCTAAGAGTAATAGGTATATAAGAATGTGAAGAAGCCAAACTCAAAGGTGCAGAAAACATATTCAGCAAAATCATAGAGGAACAGTTTCCCAACCTAAAGAAAGACATGCTAATGAAAATACAAGAAGCCTACAGAACCACAAATAGAGTGGACCACAAGGTCACCTAGTCACATAGTAATCAAAACACCAAACATACAGAATAAAGAAAGAATTTTAAGAGCAGAAAAGCGAAAAGGCCAGGTAACATATAAAGGCAAACCTATTAGAATTACACCTGACTTTTCAATGGAAACTCTGAAAACCAGAAGGTTCTGGATAGATATTCCACCAAAACTGAGAGACAACGGATGCCAGCCCAAACTACTATACCCAGCAATGCTTTGAATCTCCATAGATGGAGAAATATGATATTCTATGAAAACAGCACATTTAAATGATACCAATCCACTAATCCAGCACTACAGTAAGTACTGGAAGGAAAAACCCAACCTAAAGAAGTTAACTACACTCACAAAAACATAGGCAATAGATAATCCCACTTTATCAAAAAGCAAAAGTGACCAGAAAAACTCTACCAAGCAACTCCTACAGCTGAGAAAAACCTGTAGCAAAGTGGAAGGATATATCATAAACTCAAAAAAATCAGTACCCCTACTATATATTATATATAGGAATGGTGGTGGCATAACTGGATGCTAGCTTGTAGAAGACTGCAGATCGATCCATATCAATCACCATGCACAAACCTTAAACCCAAATGGATCAAAGACCTCAACATAAATTCAGCCACCCTGAAACACTTAGATGAGAAAGTGGGAAGTACCCTTGAGCGAATGGGTACAAATCCTGAACATAATACCAGTAGCACAGACATTGGGATTTACAATTAATAAGTGGGACATCCTGAAGATGAGAAGCTTTTTCAAGGCAAAGTACAGAGTCAACAAGACAAAACCGAAGCCCACCAAATGGGAACAGATATTCTCCAACCCCACATCTGACAGAGTTCTGATCTCCAAAATTTACACAAGACACTCATCCCAAAACACCAAATTAATCCAATTTAAAAGTGGGGTACAGTACTAAACAGAGAATTCTCAACAGAGGAATCCAAAATGATGAAAAAGACTCAAGAACGTGCCCAAATTCCTTAGCTATCAGAGAAATGCAAATCAAAACAGCTCTGAGATTCCATCTTACTCCTACCCGAATGGCTAAAATCAAAAACATCAATGATAGTCTATGCTGGAGAAGATGTGTAGAAAGGGGGACACGCTCCCACTGCTGGAGGTAGCACAAACTCATATAGCTACTTTGGAAATCAATATGGCAGTTCCTCAGGAAAATGGGAATCGATGTACCACAAAATCTAGCAATTCCACTCTTAAGCATATAACGAAAAGAGGTACATTCATACAGGAAAGACATCTGTTCATCTATGTTCATAGCAGCATTATTTGGGTTATTTTTCTCTTTTTTTATTTAAATCCTTTAATTATTACTCATATTTACATATCCATGCCCCCATTCCCTTGCCCTCTCACCATATTCCTCACCAACCCCCCTCAACTCATCCCCCAACTCCTCCCCAGGAATAGTGAGGCCCTCCACCAGGGACCTTCAAAGACTGTCATATCATTTGGGGGATGGCCTAGGCCCTCCTTGCTGTATCTGGACTACAATAATATCTGTCCATAGGAAATAGGCTCCCAAAGTCCATTTGTGCTCTAGGGTTAAAGATGGCTCCACTGTTAGAGCTCCCATAGACTGTCTTGGCCTCCTAGCTGGCACCCACATTCAGAGGGCTAGGTTCGGTCCAATGCTATTTTCTCAGCTTTATGCCTAGGGTCTCCATGCTCTCACTAGGTCAGGCCAACTGTTTCTGTGGGTTTCTGGAGCACCATTTTGGCTCCTTTGCTCATCCCTCCTCCCTCTCCATAATTGGATTCCAGTTCAGTGCTTAGCTGTGGGTGCCTGTTTCTGCTTCAAACAGCTACTGGATGAAGGCTCTAGGAATAGTAACCAAGGTAGACACAAATCTCATTATAGGGGAAGGTATCAATGGCATTTTCTCTGCCACTGCTTGGGTTCTTATTTGGGTTTATCCCTGTGGATGCCCTAACATTTCCCCTGTACCATACCTTTACTGTCTCCCTCTATCAAGGTATCTCCTTTCTTGCCCTCATCTATTCTTCCCGTGTCTTAGTCCTCTTGTTAGTCTCCTCCCCCTCCCCTTATTCCCTTCCAATCTCCTTCCTCCCCAGCCCCTCCTTGTGCTCCCACTATGTTCAGGGGTTCTTGTCCCCCTCCCCTTCTTTGAGGGATTATGCAATCTTCTCTTAGGGTCCTCCTTGTTTCCTAACTCCTCTGGCAGTATGTATTGTAGACTGGTAATCCTTTGTTCTATGTCTAAAAATCACATATGAGTGAGTACATACCATGTATATCTTTTTGTGACTGGGTTAACTGACTCAGGATGGTTTCTTCTAGTTCCATTCATTTGCCTGTGAATTTCAAGATTCCATTGGTTTTTTTTTTCTGCTGACTAGTACTCCATTGTGTAAATGTACCAAATTTTATACTACACGAATAGATACTATTTAAAGACAAAGTGTTTGAATGGATTAGAATTTGTGTGTGTGCACATTTGTTTGTTTAAATGCTGGGATGTAAATATTTCAATACCTGTCATGAATTCTTATTATTTTTGTTAGGAGACAGAATAATAGACAATATTATTATGTGTTTTCCCCCTTTTCTATAGCTTATCAGGAGGGAATGAGGATTTCTTAGAAGAAAGTTTTATTTTTACAAGTTCGAATAAAAAAATAGTAAGTTGATTCTTTGATGATGTTAAAAAACCATTTGGATATTTAAAATAAGCAGATAGAAATAGAAATATTTCATATTCTCCAACATTTCTTCTTGTCAATAAATTGAAGATTCTTAAGGATGAATTTTTACTTTTCTCCTCATGACAATAACACTTTCATGATCTACCTTTTAGCAAATATTTGAGTTAAAATCTAGTTAAATAAATGTGGCATGATATAAATTATGGTAGTTAAAATAAATAAAAATAAAACAATTTCAAATATTTAATTGTATCTTTATCTGTGTGATTTCCAATTTTTGTAATTTGAGGCAACTGTAGAAAAATCACTATTTTCTACACTGTGTTTTAAATGGTGTTTTAGCACAATATAAATTCTTCTTATTTTTAGAGTTTAAAAGCTGTAATACAAAGTTAAGCAAATTCTCATCAGGAAAAATATGTTTCTAATAATAGGATACAAGTACTTTTTATCCTTGATGTAAACCTCTAAAAACTGTTCTACTTTTGACACAATCTGTGACTTCTGAAAAAAAATTCTGAGTACTGGAATTCTGAAGTACTTCTCACATTTTACCTATCTAGTGGTTCATTTTTCTTCTTTTATCTATTCAGTCTGTAAGTCTATATGTATATCTATCTCTCTGTCCATCTCTCTTTGTGTCTATCTACCTAAAAATATTCTAAAACTTATTTTCTCAAGTCATGCAAGATTTTCATCAGTTAGAATATTAGTGTCTTTGAAGGTAATCTTAAAATACTTAAATATATAAGGATCTCAAAAAATAAAATATATGTAAAAGCACTTATGAAACAAATGAAAAAGTAAATTGTGATGTGTTTCTGTGTGCCTGATATGAATGGAATTGCACATGGCATAATTTACATTAACTGAGAAGACAGCTTTCCAGGTACATTAATGAAGTGTTTTAATTTAATGAAGTTTAAATATCCATTCCTATTTTCTTCTATATTATTATTGTAGGTTAATATTATTATCATATTTTTCTATATGAGTATCATTGTGCTCTTCACAAAGTAGCATGTCCATTATTTTCAGCTATTATTAAGTCTGTATTTTATAAGATTTGTGTTTATTCTTACTACATGGTGTACTCATTGGTTTCATCTTTGTAATGACTTACTTTTTAGGATTTTAAAATGGTGTTGCCAATTACATTTATTTCCAAAGATAATATTGTTGCAAAAGAAAATGTAATCATACAAGTAATATCAATGGTGTGATTTCATGTAGTCCAAATAATTTAAAATATTATTGTACATAGCTATGGTCTGTTTTGGACTAAATTGCCAAATTATGAAAATATAGCCTTTATATTAAAAAGTTCTTTAGAGGTGGGAATTAATAAAAAATGAATTAAGGGGAAACAGTTTTATAGAGTAACCACATGTTGAAAATTGTGCTTTCAAGAATCTGTGCCATTTGAGTTAGCACAACATTGAAAGGTGGATTGTGGAATTAAATCTATAATTAACTTGCTCGTTATAAATGATAATATTGAGCTCTACCAAAGTAATGAATAACTACTTGATTAAATTTGTCTAAGCAAGCAACATTTTCCCCAGAAAAAAAATAAATAGGATTGTATCAATAAAGAAAATCTTAGAGTGAACAATTTGGATCAGTCAAGGTATTGATTCAGACAGTCCAGTATCTTTGTGGTACCTTCTTAATAGGGATGCATTTTTAAACACATAGAGCTATGTTTATTTATTTTACTTAAGAAAGTTTTAGCTCTGCAATGGCTGTAATTCACAAAGATTTGCAGCACTGCTGACAAATGTTGGCTTCATTTACTCCTTTTGTATGACGTTTTTGTCCTTTCTTTAAATAATAAAGAAGCAATACTTGAGAATTATAATCATAAAATTCTGCTAGTGAAATATATTCATCATAATTGTAAGGATGTGTTAAATATTTACTTTCTGACAACACTGAATTCTGCCTTATGTTCCTCACAGAATAAATGCCACATTGCAGTACTGTTTCAGGATATATAATTTAAAGGGAGTCGTTTTTTTCTCCTTTGCAATAGAAATGTTAGTCATTCAATAGTCTACTGATGCTATATAAAGTATAGTTACATTTCACAATTTTGTTTTTCTGTTTTATGCAACTCATATATGAATACTCACCTAATATTTGAATGACTGTTTTGGCCTATTCATCTTGGGATAGTTTTTTTTTTTTTTTTTTTGGTATCATTCTTTCCATTATATACTTTAGGGCCCTATTCTTTTTGTGTCCACATAATATTTGACTGTATTTATTCATAGCTTAATAGATATGTAATTTAATACCACATAGCATAAATGGTTTTGTTAAGGAATGCTTCAATTATTATAGTACTATCTAAATCTTTTTGAATTTTTGACTTTATTTTGTATATCAAAACAAACAAATGAAGGAAATGTTGCAATTATATTTTTAACATTTTAGGTACTTCTTGTGCTTTTCCACAGCACATATATCATTTTATACTCCTACAAGTTGTGTTCAAGAGATATAAAGAATTCAATTTAACTTTTGATACATTATTTTCTGTGTCTACTAGATTAACTTGGGTAATTGGTTATTGAAGAGAGAACTAAAGTAAACAGTTGGAGAAAATGCTTGCAACTTTATCAAGTGCAATTGTGGTCACCTTTTCCAGCTTGGTGTGAATAATTATTAGAAATTAAAATCAATCAGTAGTGACATAGAAAAGCATTAGCTAGCATGTCAGCATATGTAACTTTCAATAAAAATAGAACCAATTATTAAAAACTTACTATAATTAAACTATTTTTGATCCCTTCAATTATGTATCTTTCTGCTAATTTATTCTGAAGCCTCGTAAAAGATTTTAGCAATGACCCTTCTGCTTCTATTGTGGGTAATACTTTGAGGAGAATTGGAATTACCTGTTCCTTGTATTTCTTGTAGAATTCTGCAATGAAGCTATCTGGCCCAGGGCTTCATTTGGTTTGGAGACTTTTGATGACTGCTTCTATTTCATTATGGTTTGTAGGTCTGTTTCATGTCCATTTCTATTGCCAAGCATGAAGC
Organism: Cricetulus griseus; assembly: GCF_003668045.3. NCBI lineage: Eukaryota > Metazoa > Chordata > Mammalia > Rodentia > Cricetidae > Cricetulus > Cricetulus griseus. The sequence goes on along the minus strand of NC_048595.1, from coordinate 306,440,009 downwards.
TTAAGTCCAAATGGATCAAAGACCTCAACATAAGTCCAGCCACAGTGAACCTATTAGACGACAAAGTGGGAAATACCAGTAGCACAGACATTGAGAACAACAATTGATAAATGGGACCTCCTGAAACTGAGAAGCTTCTGTAAGGCAAAGGATACAGTCAGCTAGACAAAACAGGAGACTGGGAAAAGATATTCACCAACCCCACATGTGACAGAGGGCTGATCTCCAAAATATATAAAGAACTCAAGAATAGTCTCCAAAACACCTAACAAACCAATTAATAACTGGGGTACAGAACTAAATAGATAATCTCCAATAAAGGAATCTAAAATGGCTTAAAGACACATAACAAAGTGTTCAACATCCTTAGCCATCAGGTAAATGCAAATCAAAACAACTCCTGTCAGAATGGCTAAAATCAAAAACACCTATGACAGTTTATGCTGGAGAGGATGTGGATAAAGGGGAACAATCCTCCACTGCTGGTGGCAGTGCCAACTTGTAAAACCAATTTGGAAATCAATATGGCGATTACACAGGAAAATGGGAAATAGTCTATCACAAGATCCTGCAATTCCACTCTTAGGCATATACCCAAAAGAAGCACATTCATACAACAAAGACATCTGTTCAGTGCTGTGCATAGCAGCATTATTTGTAATAGCCAAAACCTGGAAGCAACCTCAATACCCCTCAACTGAAGAATGGTTACAGAAAATGTGGTACATTTACACAATGGAGTAATACTCAGAAGAAAAAAAAACAATGAAATCTTTAAATTCACAGGCAAATGATTGGAACTAGAAGAAATCATCCTGAGTGAGGTAACCCAGTCACAAAATGACAAACATGCTATGCAGTCACTCATATGTGGTTTTAGACATAGAGTAAATGATTACCATCCCACAATCCACACCACCAGAAAAGCTAGGAAACAAGGAAGACTCTAAGGGAGACATACTTGGTACCTGGAGAAGGGGAAAGGGACGAGATCTCCTGAAAAAAATGGGAGCATAGTGGGAGGGGACAGAGAGATAGGAGAATGAGAAGGGGAGAATAGGAGAGGTGAGGATGATATGAGGGAGCAGAAAGGTTGAGTCAGTGGAAGAACAGAAGAAAACAACATAAGAGACACCGTAATAGAGGGAGACTTTAGGTTTAAAGAGAAATCAGGCACTAGGGAAATGTCTGGAGATCTACAAAGATGACAGCAGCTAACAATCTAAGCAACAGAGGAGAGGCTACACTAAATGCCCTCCCCTGATAATGAGATTGATGACTAAGAAATATGCCATCCTAGAGCCTTCATCCATCGGCTGGTGGAAGTAGAAGCAGATACCCACAACTAATTACCAAACTGAACTGGAATCCAGTTGCAGAGAAGGAGGAGTGAAGAGCACAAAGGTCCATACCAGGGTGATGAAACCAACACAAACAGCTGACCTGAACAACGGGGAGCTTTTGGTCTCCAGACTGATAGCTGGGAAATCAGCAGGGACTGATCCAGATCCCAGGAACTTGGGTGTCAGTGAGGAGACTTCAGAAATCTTCAAAAATACAGAGGGCCTCCTGTATTAAATCAGTACTTATGCCTAGCATAGGTGTGGATTTTGGGAGCCCATTCCACATAGAGGGATATTCCCTGAGCCAAGACACACAGGGGTGGGCCTAGGCCCTATCCCAAAACTTATGACAGATTCTGAAGACCCCTATGGAAGGGCTCACCCTCCTTGGGGAGCAGAAAGGGTATGGGATAGGTAGGGTATTATTTGGGGGAGAGTGATAGGAGAGGAGGGGAGGGAGAGTTAACTGGTATTGACATGTAAAACAAACTTGTTTCTAATTCAAATAAAAAATGGAAAAAAATAAAAAGAATCAAATACAATGTTAAAAATTACAACATGTGAACCATGATTTATATTGGTGTTCATTCATGAATTGCAGATTTTCAGCCTAAGTAAACATTGTATATGTATGCATAATACATACTTACCTACACATACAGGCTACAAGCACAACTGTTATGCATAACTATATTCTGAGGTATTTGTCCCTGTTTAGATGGTATCACTAAAAGACAGGAAACATGAGATGTGCAAACAACTTTTGCAGAAGACTCATAATGGCATCCCAGCTAATTGGCGTCTTCTAATTTGGCACTAAACATTAAAGCCCAGAGTGTTGCCACATTCCTGCCCTTTGTCTGCAGACACATAGCCTGGACATACTACAACCACCCTCCTACACACACCCTCACATAACTCAGGTTGTTTGCCATTCAGATTCATTGGACAGTAACATCACCTTAGCTAACTGGGTAGTGCATTATACATGTCAGTAAACATACACATTAAATCAGATCTGCACCTCCATGCTGACCTCTGGGATCTTCTTCATGACTCCATGTCCCTCATATCACCCCCAACACTGAGCCACCAGTGAGAGGAAGAAAAGTCCGACAATTGTTCATGCCCTTATGAATGACAAATAAATAAATGACATTTAATTATGAAAACAAAAGACAGAGAAAAGCTAAATTGATGTGTCTAGGAACTATTTTATTTTCATAGTGTGGTTCTCTTTGAAGTTTAAGAATGCATTAAAATACCCTTTTACCTATCTAGATTTTCCCCATTGCCCTGAATGGAAGCCTCAACAAAGCCCACTGAATGAAGGTGATAGTTGGGGGTCTTGGAGTTTGTGGGGCCTCTGGTTTTTTGGAACCCATATTCTATGGAGGGATGATTATCTCCCTCTAGATACAGGTGTGAGGGCCTGAATCCTGCCCCAAATGATGTGACAGACTTTGATGATTCCCCATGGGAGACCTCAAACTCTCTGAGGTGTAGATAGGGGTTGGGGGGATGCTGGGAGGAGTGGGAAGAGTAGAGACAGAGGAAATTGGGATTTATATATATATTTTTCATTTTTAATTTAAATTAGAAACAAGATTTTTTTACATGTAAATCCCAGTTCCTTCTGCCTTCCCTCCTCCCCTGCCCCCCAATAACACCATCCCTATCCCATACCATTCTGCTCCACAGGGAGGGTATCTTTAGAGTCGGCCATATCCTTTGGGATAGGGCCTAGGCCATGCCCTGTGTGTCAAGGCTGAGAGACTATCTCTGTATGTGGAATGGGCTCCCAAAGTCCTTTCCTGTGCTAGGGTAAGACTGATCTAATACCAGAAACCCCATAGATTTCTGTGGCCTCGTCACTAACAACCACATTTATAAGGTCTGGATAAGTCCCATGCTGGTTTCCCAACTATCAGTCTGAGGTCCATGAGCTCCCCCTTGCCCAGGTCAGCTGTTTGTGTGGGTTTCACCTGCCTGGTCTTGACCCCTTTACTCAACACTCCTTCCTCTCTGCAACTGGATCCAGTTTCAGTTCAGTGATAGTTGTGGGTGTCTGCTTCAACTTCCTCCAGATGCTGGATGAAGGCTATAGGATGGAATATTTCTTAGTCATCAATCTCATTATCAGGGGAGGACATTTAAGGTAGCCTCTCTACTGTTGCTTAGATTGTTATTTGGTGTCATCCTTGAAGATCTCTGGACATTTCCCTAGTGCCTGTTTTCTCTTTAAACCTATAATGTCTCCCTCTATTTTGGTATCTCTTATCTTGCTAACCTCTATTCTTCACCCAACTCAACCTTCTTTCTCTTTTGGAGAAGAGGAAATGGGACATGATCTCCTGAGAAAATTGGGAGCATGGTGGGAGGGAAGTGGGAACTAAGTGAATGAGAAAGGGAAAAGAGGAGGGCAGAGGAGAGTATATAATTTTTAATTTAATATAAATTAAATAACAAAAAAATTAAAAAATGGTAAATAAATTCAACAGATATAAACTGTTGAACCCTATCAACTGTTAGGCTATTAGTACACAGGGAACACATGCCAACTCCACATTTGAAAATTCAGTGCTATCATAAAGCCAATTTTAAATTCAGAAAATTCTTTTTGACATCTATATTTCTCAGTAGAAATTTCATGTTTGGACCATGACTAGACTTTACTTTTCAACTGATTAAAACACTTTAGACTGATACTTTATCTGCCAGTCATGTTTCCTTATTACCTGTTTCCCAAAAGAAATGTCAAAAAAAATGTTTTCTAATGCATTTGCCACATGTGAACCTGGAACACATTAATACATTAATTTAAGTTAAAATCCCTGTACATATTAATGTGTATGTTGAAGATGTTTATAATCTACCAACAAAGTTTTTTTCCAGGACAGTAGTAGTTGGGGTGCTCCTTAATTTAGCATTAGATTGACTGAAAGTTTATGTTGTTTAACTTGAAGTAAGATATTATATAAGAAAGAAAAATGTTTCAGTAGTACTTAGTGAATACCTGTTTATCAAACAATATTAGCTCTTTGTTAATGTGAAAAAAATAAGAGTGTTCTACACATATCAATGTAGAGCCACTACTTTCAGTAGCTTTGAGTTTGTCTTAATTCTTACTATTTTTGTCATTTAATATATATTTTGTGGAATATTTTCATCATTTAGGTAAAATTTTATGTCAAAATCCTGGGTTGGCTATAATATTGTACTGCTAATATTGCTATGTTGCCCATCAAAATTTTACAGATGTATATGTTTGAATGGGGCACCCACAGTCATTTTACCTTGTACACTATAACTGTTTTACCTGTTAATATCTGTGAAATTCAATAACTGTATAAAATGATATTATAAATAAAAGCTGACAAAATAACACGCTAGTATGATAAAGATTTGATGTGTCAAAGGAGAGTGAATAAACACTAGGTGATAATGCTCTGTAATTGAACAAGTTCCTTTCTGTTAATAGAACAAAGAAAGCACAAGTCAATTTTGAAATATTGACATCTATTAAAAATATAGTTTTGTTCATCAATGTGTTTTATAACCTTTTAGCCTAATCATCTGAATAATATTTAATGTAAATTCAAAATGATTACATAGCATGAAAGTCATCTTTTATGGAAATTTATTAACTCAATTCAAATAAAACATATCATTTATTGTAAATATTTTGTTTTTTTCATTATGCTTACTTGTTAAATTAGAGCAATTCTCTACATGTATTTATAATGCTTGAGCGGTCTTCTAATAATAAATAGTGCTAGATAACTTGTTAGTTTGCTTTATATTACAATTCAAATATCATAGATAACCTGAAAAATGTATAAATATTGAAGTAATTGAACTAGTAAATAACAACAGAAACATAAAGTTGTATTATAAAATGTTATCATTCATTAGATACAAAAAGCTACTAATTTTATTATGGCTAATTTAGAAAACCAACTGTAAGATGAACTAGACAATATATTAACAAACAAAAATCACACTATGAAAAGAACAACTTTGAGTCTGTCCTCAGGAAAAGCTTACTTTTGTGTTGCCTTTTGTTTGCTCTAATGTTGTGATTTTATTTTGTAACTCCCAGAGAGGTAATTATGGACTAGTTTAGTATAATTAGATATTTATAATCCCTCGGTAATGTTTCCTAATCTATTGCCTTTTCCATCTTCAGATAAGTGCATCACAGCTCAGCAGAATTGTTAATCACTTCCACATATAGTGAGGAAACAATCTACACACACAGGCCTTCCATGAACACCTTGAGTCTTGGATAAGAGAAACATAATAAACACCCTATAATGACTAGGCTTCAGCCCTCTTTCTTAGGGTGCTCAGTTATATATCATTTAAATTTCAAATTATTTGTAGGTGAAGCTCAAACTTTAATTTTATTGTATGTGCCATTATTTTCTTTGTAATTTAAAAGTAAATTTTCATTGTGAACTTAGTACTAAATATTTTAAAAAATATAAAATCACCAAAGAATTGAAACTATAGGAAAACATTACAACCAAATTATAAACTGAGCTATTGTACTAAACAGAATTCTCAAAAGAAGAAATACAAATGTCTAATAACTGCCAAAATGTCATGTCTTCAACATCTTCAATGGTAAAGGAAATGAAGATTAAAAACTACTTCTAAATTCCTTTATAACATTTGTTTTTGTTTTGCTCTCTCTCTCTCTCTCTCTCTCTCTCTCTATATATATATATATATATATATATATATATATATATATTGTTGTAATGGGACAATTTCTCCATCTATATCAGCCCTTCCACTCGATGGGTTTCTCTTTCCACTGGATCTTAGCAGTCACTTATGAAATAACCACTTGGAAACTTAATATATATTTATAATTGTTTGGTCAATGAGTTAAGCTTCTTACTAGCTAACTTTCATGTAATAATAAATCCATTACTATTAATCTATGAATTACCACTTAGCCTTGGTGCATCAGTAATGCCTGGGTATCTGGATTCCCTGGAGGCTTCATGATATCTGCTCTTTGTCTTATGTTTTTCCTTCCTCTTTTTTGGAATTCCCACCTAGCTAAATTATGCCTGTCCATTAGATGAACCAACTATATTCATCAACCAATAATTTTGCTATTGATAAATACTGCTAGAAGAAGGGCACTGAAATTTGATGAGTGTCCAATGATAAACCCACCAGGATCCACTGTCTCTAAATACATGGTCACACAGTCAGTATTTATTAATCCCAGTGGGACAAAAGACAAATTTGATAGACATGAATTTAAGGAAGTGATGTGAATGGAAGAATAAAATAGATGGGGATAATGGGAAAAGAGAAATACATACATTTGTGAGCTTTATATTATCCATTAAATGAGATTCATAATGAGAAAAGTACCTTTAATACAGAAAGGAAGACCATTATTTAAAGTAGCCTACCTAATGCTTTAAAATATTATAAGCTATATCTAAAAATAAAATATAACAAAAAGCAAACAATCAAAAAACAAAAATCCAAATAAATTGAACTAAACAGAGAATTCTCAGATGAAAAACTACACATGGATAAAAAATGTTTTAAATATCCAATTCAATATCAGGGCAAGGCAACTTAAAACTCCTTGGAGATTTAATCTCACCCCTATTATAATGACAGTAAATGATGAAGTGGATATAAGAGAGGAAACTTTTAATCACTGTTAGTAGTAAGTGTAAATTGACACAAACACTGTGGAAATCAATGTGGAAACTCATGAAAAAGCTAGAAATTGACAACTATACAATAATTGAGCATATTTGCAAACAAAGCTACATCTTATTGCAGAGATACTTGTTTCTACATTTTTATTGCTGCCTCATTCATAATAGCCAGAAAATAGAAACAACTGAGAATTCTACTAAATGACCACTTGATACTGAAAATGTAGAACATACAAACAATAGATGATTATTCAGATCTAAAGAAAACTTAAGTTAAGAAATTCCAGGATAAGTGAATGGAGTTGGAAATACTTATAAATGTGGTAACTAAGACCTAAAATGGTAAATATGGCATGCTCTTTCTCATATGTGATGCTAGCTTTGAAACTTTGGATTTGTGTACTTAAACTGAACTAAAAGCCATTAAACTAGTAGTTGACTGTTATGGGGAGTCAAGTTTTCTTCACAGGGGAAAAATATGACAGGATGTGTGAATGGGGAAAGCAAGACAATGGAACAGGAAAGATGAAATTGGTAGAAGATAGAAGGCTAATGTAGAGTAAGGAGTATGGGGATGGATAACAAACTCTAAGGAACTTTGAAAATGCCATGGAGAAATATACTACTGTAGAAGTTTTCTAAAATATTAACACATACATATATGTGATGGATTTAAATGAAGCCATTCTATAATGAGGGAAAATGTCTCTACTAAACATTATAGGATATCAAATAAAAAGTCCAGGACAAGTTTTACCAGTTTTTGAGCTCATAGTCAATGTGGTACTATATAGAGGCTAATATCATAGATCTTGGTTGCCTTCTATAATTTGATGATAATATTCTATTGATGAAGACACTACAGAAGTGAGTCATAAGACATAGAAAATCAAGATGATACTGACCCAGATATTTCACTTCTCAGACTTAGTTTTCATATTACCAGGCTATAGTATTTAGACTACAGTGAGAGAAAAATAATCAGTCTTCACCTATGAAAATCTGCGAGTTACCGTAATGATTGATTGGTCAACATTTGTATACTCGGTATCTAGGCTATTTTCAGGTTCTCAATATTGCAAATCATGGTGCTATGAACATAGCGGAGAAAATTTTCTTGTGGTATGAATGGGTATATGCCCAAGAGTGGTATTTCTGTGTCTTCATAGAGATTGATTCCAAATTTTCTGAGAAGTAGCCATACTGGTTTCCAAAGTGGCTGTGCAAGTTTGCACTGCCACCAGCAAAGGAGGTGTGTGCTCCTTACTCTACACCCCCTCCAGAATATGCTGTCATCTTTGTTTCTGATCTTAGACATTGTGATAGGTATAAGATAGTATTTCAGAGTCATTGTGATTTTCATTTCCCTGATGGCGAAGGATGTTGAGCAATTCCTTAAATGTCTTCTGACATTTTGTTGAGAATTCTCTGGTTAGATTTCCACTCCATTTTTTATTGGATTTTTTGGTATTTGTGTGTCTAATTTCTTAAGTTCTTCATATATTTTTGAGATCTGCCCTCTGTCAGATGTGGGGTTGGTGAAGATCTTTTTCCATTTTGTAGGCTGCCATTTTGTCCTATTTAACACAACCTTTACCTTACAGAAGGTTTTTGGATTAAGGAGGTCCCTTTTACTGATTGTTGCTTCTCAGAGTCAGTGATACATATGTTATATTTACAAAGTGATCTCCTGTGCCAATGTGTTCAAGCTACTTTCCATTTTCTCTTCTATCAGGTTCAGTGTAGGTGAATTTATGTTGAAGACTTTGATCGACTTGGACTTAAGTTTTTTGCTTGGGGATAGATATGGATCTATTTGCACTCTTCTACATGCCAACATCCAGTTATGGCAGCACTTTTTGTTGAACATGCTTTCTTTTCTTCCATTTTACAATAATGGAATATGAAACTGTGATCCACTTACACAATGGAGTACTACTCAGTGTGGGGGGACATTGACATCTTGAAATTTGCTGGCAAATGGATCAAAATAGAAAAATTCAAGCTGAGTTGGGTAACCCATATGCAGAAAGACAAACACTGTTCATATTCCATTATATGAAGATATTAGACTTAAAGCAAAGGAAAAAACACTTTACAATCCACAATGCCAGAGAAGCTAGATAAAAGGGAGAACCATAAGAGGGACATATATTGAAAACCCCAGGAAGGGAAAATAGTTAAGGTCTCCTAGATAAACTAGGAAGTGGGTAGAAGGGAGGGGATGGGGAATGGGAGTATGAGAGATCAAGAAGACAGAGTTGGAGGAAGGATGGAGGAAGAGGTTTTCTACCAGTTAGGGAGAAACGTAACTGGTAGGTTAGGGAGTTAGGGAGTTAGGGAGTTAGAGGTTAGGGAGAAACCTGGTGCTACAGAATTTTTCAGTAATACACAACAATGACCCCTGTTAAGACTCCTAGCAATAGTGGAGAGCATATCAGAATGGGCCTTTCCCTTTAATTAGATTAATGACTACGTAATCGTTATCATAGAACCTATATCCAGTAACTTATGGAAGCAGATACAGTGACCGACAGCCAAGCAAGGGGTTGAGCTCCTATAATTCAGTTGAAGAGAGGGAGGAGGAATCATATGAACATGCAGAATCAAGACTATGATTGGGAAAACCACAGAGACAGCTGAATCTAGTTAGAGAGATCTCCCATACTATGGCCTGACAGCTGGGGAGTCTACATAAAACCAAAATAGACCTTATGAATGTCGCTGACAGTTATGTAACTTGATCTGTTGGTAGGGCCTAACAATGGTACCAGACCTGATCCCAGGGGTATGAACTGGCTTTTTGGGAGCCCACTCCCTATGGTGGGACACTTTGCTCAGCCGTGATACTAGGGGGAGAACTTGGTCCTGCCTCAACCGAGTATACCAGACTTTATTGACTTCCCAAGGAAAGCCTTACCTCCTCTGAGCAGTGGATTTGTGTGAGAAGGGTTGGAGCTGAGAGGAAGGTGGGAGAAGGGGAGGGAGAGGGAAATGGTGTTGATAATGTAAAACCAACTTTTTAATAAAAAAGTAGTTATTCACTGGTAGAAAAGTACCAAAAATATTATGAAAATAACCAATCACTTTCTGATTTGAATTAAACCTTGATCTATAAATTCAGAACTCATGGCTGATTTTGTTAACTGGGCCAAACACTGGCGACTAGTTAGGTCACTAGCTAAGGGAAAACCTAATACTATTATAATGCTAAAATGTACTCACAAATTAATATATATCTCATGCTTTATCAGAGAAGCTTCTTTCTGTATTATATGGAAATTAATATAGAGATCAAAATTGTTCAAGGTAGAGAATAAGAAACTTTGCAGTGGGCATCTTTTAATGAGATGTGTTTTTCTTTCTTTTTTGACAACAATATTTGCAATTGAATTCAAGAGTACATTTCTCATTTTTTAGGAAAAGTAACAATGAAATGGGTATGTAAATTGATAAAATAGGACTGTCAGTTCTTAAATACCAGTATCAAATTCACAATTATGAATTCTTTTTTCTTTTTAAATTTTTTTTATTTCGATTAGAAACAAGATTGTTTTACAGGTGAATCACAGTTCGCTCTCCCTCCCCTCCTCCCCTGCCCCCCACTAATACCCTACCTATTTCTGCTCCCCAGGGAGAGTGACGCCATCAATGGGGTGTCTTCAGAGTCTGTCATACCTTTGGGATAGGGCCTAGGTCCTCCCCAATGTGTATTGAATGAGGGAGTATCCCTCTATGTGAAGTGGGATCCCAAAGTCCATTCCTATGCTAGGGATAAGTGCTGATCTACAAGAGGCCCCATATATTTCTGAAGCCTCCTCACTGACACCCACATTTATGGGGTCTGTATCAGTTCCATGCTGGTTTCCCAGTGATCAGTGAGGAGTCCAAGTGCTACCTCTTGTTCAGGTCAGATGATTCTGTGGGTTTCAGCATCCTGGTCTGGACACTTCACTCATCATTCATCCTTCTCTGCAACTGTATTCCAGTTCAGTTCATTTTTTAGCTGTGGGAATATGCTTCTACTTCCATCAGCTGCTGGATGAAGGCTGTAGGATGGTATATAAGTTAGTCCTCAATCTCATTATCAGGGGAGGGCATTTAAGGTAGCCACATTTCCCTAGTGTCTGATTACACTTTAAAACTGTACTGGCTCCATTTTTGATGGCATCTCTTATTTTGATCTCCTCTATTCTTCCCCCTACACAGCCATCCTGCTCAACTTTATATGTAGAAACAGAGACCAAGGATAGCCAAAACAATCCTGTATAATAAAGGAACGTACAGAGGCATCACCATACCTGACTTCAAGATCTCTTATAGAGCTATAGTCCTAACAATAGCTTGGAGTTGGACCAAAAATGACAGGTAGACCAACGGAATCAAATTGAAAACCCTGATACTAACGAACATACCTGAGGACACCTAATTTTTGCAATGAAGCTAAACGTATACAAAGGAATAAAGAAAGCATCTTCAACAAATGGTCCTGGCATAACTGGATGTTGGCATGTAGAAGACTGCAGATAGATCTCTATCTATTACCATGTACAAACTTATGTCCAAATGGATCAAAGACCTCAACGTAAATCCAGCCACACTGAACCTCACAGAAGAGAAAGTGGGAACTATCCTTGAAGGAATTGGTACAGGAGACAGCTTCCTGAACATTACACCTGTAGCACAGACACTGAGATCAACAATTAATAAATGGGACCTCCTGAAACTGTAAGATCAAGGAAGAAAAAGTCCTAGCATAAACAGGGCATAGTTTCATGAAGTCCTACATACAGTTGTGAATTATTTGGCAATAGATGATTGCTGGAGGAGGAAGGGTAAGTTTTCTTAATGAAAGTGACCTCTGAAGGCCTACCTATGTTCCAGTAGGCAGTTTTCCTACCTTTTACATACAAACTGTTGGTGGGTTTATTGAGTTGCCCTTTTAAAATGTTAAAGAACGATTCCGCCGCCACAGACTGACCTGGAACTAGGTGAGTGAGCTCCTGCCCGCTCCCGACCCCAGACCAGAACACCCCACCACCCCCATCCCACCACCCCCGCCTGAGCCTGCCGGCTTGGGCCAGACACGCCCAGAGAGGGAGGAGCCCCCTGCCCCACCAATCTGCTAGCACCCCATTCTTACATTCCGCCGCCGCAGACTGACCTGGAACTAGGTGAGTGAGCTCCTGCCCGCTCCCGACCCCAGACCAGAACACCCCACCACCCCCATCCCACCACCCCCTGCCTGTGCCTGCCGGCTTGGGCCAGACAAGCCCAGGCAGGGAGGAGCTCCCTGTGCCCCAAATCTGGTAGCACCCCACTCTTCCATTCCGCCGAACGACCAAGAAACTAGGAACTAGCGAGGAGACCACCAGGAGCGTCGAGATCATCTAGAGTTGTGGACATCGAATTCCTAGCCCCCACACACCACTGGGCCACAAGAGGAGATAGAGAGAACCCACCCGCACCCACTAAAAGGATATGGGGAGAAGACAGAATAAGATTTCACTCAACAACACAAAGACCAACATGACACCACCAGAACCTAGGGACTCCACTCCGGCAAGAGCTGAAAAGCCCAACACAGAGCATGAAGATGAGATGGACCTCAAAAATTATCTCAGCAAGTTGATAGAGACCTTTAAAGAGGAAACAAGAAAATCCCTTAAAGAAATAGAAGAGAAAACAAACAAAAAATTAAATGAATTGGAGGAAAAGACAAACCAAAAAATTCAAGAAATAAATAAATCTCTTAAAGAATCCAAAGAAAGCCAAGAAAAAACATCCAAGCAAGTGAAGGAAGCTCTTGAAATAGTTCAAAACATGAAAGCTGAAATACACACAATAAAGAAAACACAGAATGAGACCATGTTGGAAATGGAAAGGTTGGATAAACGATCAGGAACTAAAGATGTAAGTGTATCCAACAGGATTCAAGAGATGGAAGAGAGAATCTCAGCCACTGAAGACTCGCTAGAGGATATACATTCATCCACCAAAGAGAACCTCAAGTCCAACAAAACCCTAACACAAAATATCCAGGAAATATGGGACACCGTAAAAAGGCCAAACCTAAGAATAATAGGTGTAGAAGAAGGTGAAGAAATACTGCTCAAAGGTACAGAAAACATATTCAACAAAATCATAGAAGAAAACTTCCCCAACCTACAGAAGGATATGCCTATGAAAGTACAAGAAGCTTACAGGACACCAAACAGACTGGACCACAAAAAGAAGTCGCCCCGACACATAATAATCAAAACACCAAATCTACAGAATAAAGAGAAAATATTAAGAGCAGCAAAGGAAAAAGGCCAAGTAACATATAAAGGCAAACCAATCAGAATCACACCCGACTTCTCAATGGAAACTCTGAAAGCCAGAAGGTCTTGGATAGATACCCTACAAGCACTAAGGGAGCATGGATGTCAACCCAGACTACTGTACCCAGCAAAACTTTCAATCACTATAGATGGAGAAAACAAGATATTCCACGACAAAAACAGATTTAAACAATACATATCAACAAATCCAGCACTACAGAAGGCTCTGGAAGGAAAACTCCAACCCAACGAACATAACTACACTCACAAAAACACTGTCAGTAGTTAATCGAATTTCACCAAACACAAAAAGAAACAGAAGGGCAAAATCCACACGCAATGATACCACCAACAATAAATCCAAAACTAAGAAGAACCAATGAACAATGGACATTAATATCCCTGAATGTCAATGGTCTTAACTTACCCATAAAAAGATACAGGCTAACAGAATGGATACGAAGACAGAATCCATCCTTCTGCTGTTTACAAGAAACACACCTCAAATTCAAAGACAGGCGATACCTCAGAGTAAAAGGATGGGAAAAGATTTTCCAATCAAATGGGCTCAAGAAACAAGCTGGGGTAGCAATACTAATATCTAACAAATTAGACTTTAAACTGAAAGCAATCAAAAGAGATAAAGAAGGGCATTTCATACTCATCACAGGAAAAGTCCATCAAGACGAAGTCTCAATCCTGAACATCTATGCCCCTAATACAAAAGCATCCACTTTTGTAAAAGAAACATTACTAAAGCTCAAACCACACATAAAACCACACACACTTATAGTAGGAGACTTCAACACCCCCCTTATACCACTGGACAGAACTACTAGACAGAAACTTAACAAAGAAACAAAGGATCTGAAAGAAGTTATGACACAACTGGGTTTAACAGATATCTATAGAACATTCCATCCAAACACAAAAGAATATACCTTCTTCTCAGCGCCACATGGAACCTTCTCAAAAATTGACCACATAGTTGGCAGCAAAGCAAACCTCCACAGGTACAAAAGTATTGAAATAACCCCCTGTATCTTATCAGACCACCATGCATTAAAGCTAGAATTCAACAGCAATACGAATTGCAGAAAACCTACATTTACGTGGAAAATGAATAACTCCCAATTGCACCATTCCTTGGTTGAGGAAGAAATAAAAAAAGAAATCAAAGACTTTCTAGAATTTAATGAGAATGTAGACACAACATACCCGAACTTATGGGACACCCTGAAAGCAGTGCTAAGAGGGAAGTTCATAGCACTAAGTGCTCACATGAAGAAACTGGAGGAAAGTCACATTAGAGAATTGACAGAACAACTGAAAGCTTTAGAGCAAGAGGAAGCAAACTCACCAAGGAGGAGTAGACGCCAGGAAATAATCAACCTGAGAGCCGAAATCAACAAAGTAGAAACTAGGAAAACAGTACAAAGAATCAATGAAACAAAGAGTTGGTTCTTTGAGAAGATCAACAAGATAGACAAGCCTCTAGCCAAACTAACCAAAAGGCAGAGAGAGAGCATGCTAATTAACAAAATCAGAAATGAAAAGGGAGACATAACAACGGACACTGAGGAAATCCAGAGAATCTTTAGGTCATACTTTGAAAACCTGTATTCCACAAAATTGGAAAACCTAAAGGAAATGGACAACTTTCTGGATAAATATCACTTACCAAAATTAAATCAAGATCAGATAGACAGTTTAAATCGAACTATAACCCCTAATGAGATAGAAGCAGTAATCAAAAGCCTCCCAACCAAAAAAAGCCCAGGGCCAGATGGCTTCACTGCAGAATTCTACCAGAAATTCAAACAAGAGCTAATTCCAGTACTCCTCAAACTGTTCCACACAATAGAAGCAGATGGGATATTGCCAAACTCTTTCTATGAGGCTACAATCACTTTGATACCCAAGCCTCACAAAGATATGACTAAGAAAGAGAACTACAGACCGATATCCCTCATGAACATCGATGCTAAAATACTCAATAAAATATTGGCCAACCGAATACAAGAACATATCAGAAAAATCATCCACCATGATCAAGTAGGCTTTATCCCAGGGATGCAAGGATGGTTCAACATACGAAAATCCATCAATGTAATCCACTATATAAACAAACTTAAAAAGAAAAACCACATGATCATCTCACTAGATGCTGAAAAAGCCTTTGACAAAATCCAACATCCCTTCATGATAAAGATCTTGGAGAGAACAGGAATAACAGGAACATATCTAAACATGATCAAGGCAATATATACCAAACCAATAGCCAACATCAAAGTAAATGGAGAGAAACTCAAAGCGTTTCCTCTAAAATCAGGAACAAGACAAGGCTGTCCACTCTCTCCATATCTCTTCAATATTGTACTTGAAGTTCTGGCTATAGCAATAAGACAAGAAAAGGGGATCAAAGGGATACAAATTGGAAAGGATGAAGTAAAACTTTCACTATTTGCAGACGACATGATAGTCTACATTAGTGACCCGAAAAACTCTACCAGGGAACTCCTACGGCTGATAAACACCTTCAGCAAGGTAGCAGGATACAAAATTAACTCAAAAAAATCAGTAGCCCTACTATATACAGATGATAAATCCAATGAGAAAGAAATCAGGGAAACATCACCTTTCACAATATCCACAAGCAACATAAAATATCTTGGGGTAACACTAACCAAAAAAGTAAAAGATCTGTACAATAAGAACTTTGAGACTTTAAAAAAAGAAATTAAAGAAGATACCAGAAAATGGAAAGATCTCCCATGCTCATGGATAGGTAGAATTAACATAGTAAAAATGGCAATCCTGCCAAAAGCAATCTACAGATTCAATGCAATCCCCATCAAAATCCCAACACAGTTTTTCACAGACATTGAAAGAACAATACTCAACTTTATATGGAAAAATAAAAAGCCCAGGATAGCCAAAACAACTCTTTACAATAAAGGATCTTCTGGAGGCATCACCATCCCCGACTTCAAGCTCTACTATAGAGCCATAGTTCTGAAAACAGCTTGGTATTGGCACAAAAATAGACTGATAGACCAATGGAATCGAATTGAAAACCCTGATATCGACCCACGCACCTATGGATACCTTATTTTTGACAAAGGTGCTAAATCTATACAATGGAAAAAAGACAGCATCTTCAACAAATGGTGCTGGTACAATTGGATTCGGACATGCAGAAAATTACAGATAGATCCATACCTGTCACCATGCACAAAACTTAAGTGCAAATGGATCAAAGATCTCAGCATAAATCCAACCACACTGAATCTTCTAGAAGAGAAAGTGGGAACTACCCTTGAACAAATTGGCACAGGAGACCACTTCCTGAACATTACGCCAGAAGCACAGACATTGAGGTCTGCAATTAATAAATGGGACCTCCTGAAACTGAGAAGCTTCTGCAAGGCAAAGGAAACAGTCAGTAGGATAAAACGACCACCCACAGAATGGGAAAAGATCTTCACCGATCCCACATCTGACAGAGGACTGATTTCCAAAATATATAAGGAGCTCAAGAAGCTAGCCACCAAAACACCAAACAACGAAATTAAAAAGTGGGGTGCAGAACTAAATAGGGAATTCTCAACAGAGGAATCTGAAATGGCTGAAAGACACTTAAAAAAGTGCTCAAAATCATTGGCCATCAGAGAAATGCAACTCAAAACAACTCTGAGATACCATCTCACGCCTGTCAGAATGGCTAAAATAAAAAACACCAATGACAATCTATGCTGGAGAGGATGTGGAGAAAAAGGAACACTCCTCCATTGCTGGTGGGAGTGCGAACTTGTAAGACCACTCTGGAAATCAGTATGGCGGTTGCTCAGAAAAATGGGAATCAGTGTACCTCAAGATCCAGCCATTCCTCTCTTGGGTATATACCCAAATAGGGCATGTACTTACAACAAGGACATATGTTCAACCATGTTCATAGCAGCATTGTTTGTAATAGCCAGAACCTGGAAACAACCTAGATGCCCCTCTATTGAAGAATGGATTGAGAAAATGTGGTACATTTATACAATGGAGTACTACTCAGCAGAAAAAAGCAATGGAATCTTGAAATTCGCAGGCAAATGGATGGAACTAGAGGAAACCATCCTGAGTGAGGTAACCCAGTCACAAAAAGACAAGCAAGGTATGTACTCACTGATATATGAATTTTAGACATAGAACAAAAGACTACCAGTATATAATGCTCTTCACCAAAGAAACTAGGAAACATGAAGGACTCTAAGGGTTAAATGGTCCCCAGGAATGGAAGTGGCATGAACTCCCGAACTAATTGGGGGCATGAGGGTGGGGGGGGGAAGGAGCTGCTACAATAAGAGCAAGAGAAGAGGAGAAGAGGAGAGGAAATGGAGGGGCAGAAACATTGAGTTGGGGGAAGAATAGAGGAAAGAGAGCAAGATGAGAGAAACGATATCAGAGGGAGCCACTGTAGGCCCGAGAAGGGATCAGGAACCAGGGAGATCTCCAGAGACCTACAAGGATGACACGATCTGACAATCCAGGCAATGGTGGAGAGGATAACCTAAAAACCCTCCCCCTAAAATGAGATTGATGACTTCTCTTTATGCCATCCTAGAGCCCTCACCCAGTGGCTGATGGAAACAGAGACAGACATCCACAGATATACAATGAGCCGAAATCGGGAATTTAGTTGAAGAGAGGGAGGAATGAAGAACGAAGGGGTCTGTACTAGGATGGAGAAACCCACAGGAACTGTTGGCCTGAACAAGGGAGAGCACATCGACCCCAGATGCTGTCCAGGAGGCCTGTACAAGACTGATCCAGACCCCAGAACATAGATGTCAATAAGGAGGCCTCTGCACTCCAGGGAGCCTCTGGTAGTGGATTAGTATTTTTCCCTGGTGCAAGAAGGGACTTTGAGAGCCCATCCCATATGAAGGGTTACACTCTGGCCCTGGACACATGGGGAAGGGCCCAGGATCAGCATAGGAAGACTTGGTGGACTTTGCTGAGCTCCCGTTGAGGGCCCTACCCTGCCTGGGGAGTAGTGGGTGGATGGGGTTGGGGGGATGGGCTGGGGTGGGGGAGAAAGTTTGGGGGTGAGGGGAGGGAGAGGGAGAAGGGACTTGAAATAAGCTTGTTCCCTAACTAGAACTAATAAAATAAAATAAAATTTAAAAAAAAATAAATAAAAAAATAAAATGTTAAAGAACATTCAATTGGGAGTAAATTGAAGAAGAGCAAGAGGAGAGTAATTGGAGTATAGAGAATGGATAGTGTGTTTAATCAAAACTATTACATCATATATGAAATTCTCAAAATTAAATGTACATAGAAGAGTATTTTCAGCAATTATACTATTCTTTTTCAGCAATGCAAGAGTAAAATAAACACTTAAATTATTAATATATTTAGTGAGGGAGTTATATATTATTAAATAATAAGGAGAATATACATCCAGCTGTCTCTGTTTGTTTAAGGAATTTAAGAAAACTGTGTTTCTTTGCATTTACTATAAGATATACTTTATCTTATATGTTATATTACACAGTTGGCACAGGGCACACTTTTATATAAAAATTACTACAAAGAAAAGACTTCAGGTATGCAACAAAAGAATCAATTTGAGTCACAGTGAGCTTACAAAGAATCTATAATAATAAAATTAAGCTCCTGGAACCCAGTTGCCTCAGGATATACAAACTGCTGAACACATTGGATGGCTGCAGTTATTTTAGTACATGCTACTTCAAATGGAGGCAGGAAACATGGATATTTTCTATGCATTTTAAACAACTCTTGACATTTAAAAGTCTAATTGTACAAGTTTTTCCTATTATTGTCTTGAATTAAAAGCAATTACCTGAAGTCCTTTTCATCAGTCCATCATACTTCAGAGCCCAGCATCCTCTATTGGGCAATGAAACCATAGTACACATACCTGATACTTTAGGTACACTAGCCTTCAGCCAAGGAGAACATTAAGAAGTAAGTTCTATTTAAGAAAAATAAAGTTTCTGAAAGCCCTCTTTTTTCTAATTCTAGTTTATTTAATCTAATTCCATAGCAGATTTCTCATAATTTCTATAATATATGCTATGTTTTTATTTATTATTTTCTCCAAATAGAACATAATTCCCTGCCTTATTTGTATTTGCATTTGTGGCCTTTACTTTCTCTCATATATAATAAGTATTTGGAAGAAGTTATCTTCTTCCTTAAATTTTATTTAAAGATTAATTAGAATTGAATTATCTTTTTAAATATTAGACAGAAAGTGAAGCAAGATAATCCCTACCTGTCCCAGATAGGAACTAAGAACAAGTCCACCTTTAAAGAACCTGAATCAAGGTGGAAGACTCAACAACCAGGAGCCTTTTGAACAGGGCTATTCTGGTGATATAAAATGCTGTATTGGAATATGAGGAACGATATAGATGAGTAGTTGTAAGGGTTGAAAAAAAATTGGCAAGTACAAACAGTCTACCATAATGTGACTTGTTATTTATGATTTCACCATTAAAGGTGTAAATCAAAATCATTCTTTTTGAGTAAGCAATAGTAATTATCCTCAGTACCCCCTTTATGTCACAACTACAAGAATAGTTGAGGATACTCTAGATATCTCTTGCTACTGGCTTTCATTCTCACTCTTCTTCTGGGAGAGAAAATATCATAGCAGCAATTAAGAAGTTCTTTCAGGTATCAGAACCCCAGGAAAGGCATAAAATATCCTGTATGCTAAGAATCATGTGGCTAATTATGGATACTTCTATTATATAGGTAGACATTTTAAATCTCTCAGTTAGTTTCAGTGATGACTACTTTTGTTTTTCTTGCTTCACAACTAATGCCTACAGTCTTAAGAGTTCCTTCTAACTTTAGTGAACAAAGGCTAAATCACACATCATGTCCCTTACTGCAAGTTGTATTTTTTCCCAAGAATACATTTCAGACATATTCTGGTATTTCTATCTATGATAATGTATATTTTGCAATCATTTAATAAAATCTCTAAATGACTCCAAGGAGTCCTTCCAAGTTATTTCCTGAAAATTGAACCATTTGTTTTTCTTGGAAACAGCTGGGAGACTCACAGAAATGAGGAAATAACAAAAACTTAAAAGTTTTATGTAATTGCAAAAACTTGAGGATTCACAGGGCTCTATTGAGAGAATATATCAGCAGTAACAGTTTCTAGAGAAAGGAAAGTCTTTGCTGGCCTAGTTGCCTTGAAGTTATACATTTGTACAGAGAGCACAGACATGCAGTTTTCATCTGTCATCAACCTTCTTTGGATGGCTTTTCAGTATCAAACTGCCTCAGTGTCAGTTACTGCTACTTCTGTGAGTAATCCCAACAAACTTTGGTTCACTAAGCTAGACTTGATCACACTCACTTCTTCACTTTGTCTTAAATTCCCTGTATGAGACAAGGAGGCATTTGTTTATTACTTCCCTTACAACCGCACCAAACCTAGGAAAAGGCAACCAACAGAAACTACCCATTTCCGAATTTGTATGTTCTCAGAACTTGTTGTTGTACACGTTAAGCCATTCAAGGACACTTCACTTAGGGAAGTAAATAACTTAAAAGTAAACAATTTCTAAGTAAGGCCAAAAAGTAAGAGTAAGTACCTAGGAAAAAATGAATGTAGTAACAGGACACAACATGAAATGAAGTAACCAACATATACACAGAATTATGGTCTCCAATATTTATCTTTATATTAATACATAAATTAAGTGAACATAAAATTTTCTGAGTGTAAAAGCCTATTTCTTCTTATTGATTTGACACTAATATTATAAATCATAATAACAAGATAGGCTGAAATTTAAAAATGGTTTATTCATTCACAACATTATACAAACAAGAATTGTGCATTGCTAATAAGAAAAAATGGAAAAATATTACTGATAAGAAAAATTAGTATTTTTTACAAAAAATACTAATTCTTTATGTACATGCATAATATTTTTTGGAATAAAAGAGAAGATATCAGAGGAGAGCTGCTTCGGCTGCTGCCTTGCGAACAACTTCCGCCTGCCCACCATGGGAAATCCCAACCTGGGGTCTGCAGGCAGACTGAATCGGTCTCTGAGGACCCTGGAACCCTGTCTCTGCTGAGATTGCTGGACTATTCCGGCCCCCACAGAGTGCAGAGAGTGCAGAGGTGAGCTACTTCGGCCCCTGCCTTGGGCCAAACTTCTGCCTGTCCTCTCTGGGAACTCCTGCCCAAGGGTCTACAGCCAGGATGACTTGACCCCTGAGGACCAAGCAACCCAGATTCTGCTGACATCTCTGCACCAGTCCTGCTCTCACCCACCTGCAGAGCAAGTGCCTCAGACCTGCCTGCACCCAACTTGAGACCAATCAGAATATTGGAGCCAATTGCACCCACCAGAAGAGAATACCGGTCCCATACACACCAGGAAAGGAAGTGACACTACCTGTATCCACTGGAGGAAGATATGGGAAGACAACAATATAAGAACATATCCAACAACAGGAATACCAATATGACACCACCATAGTTTAGGGACTCTACACCAGTAAAACATGAACATCCCAACACAGAAAAAGCAGAAGACAGCAACTTTAAAAACAACTTCAAGCAGATGATTGTCGTGACCTGATTTGTTTCAGCCTTAACCCATGAGGTTTGGCCTGAGTGGGGGTGTGTGGACCTGGAAACTCCTAGCAACCCAACAGCGATAAAGACCAAACACAGGCATCTTGTCATCTTTAGAGAGCTCTCTGTTCCATGTTGTAAAACTAGAGTCTTTTCTTTATTTACCATCTTTTCAACTGTTTCTTAACCATCCTGCCATGGCCACTTCTTTCCTTCTCTTCTCCTCTATGCTCAATCCGTAACACCTGTCCTCACTTGTTACTTACACACCTAGCCCCTCTGCCCAGGTGCAGGCCTATTCAGGTGCTTAGGCCCCTAGAGATGCAAACTAGCAGATATTCCCCCACTGAGGTCATGTCATTCAATAGCAAATTACTGAGCATCTGATATTCAATGCAGACCTGAGTTCCTGGTTCCTGGAACACTTAGAAATCCTGGAAATGGCTCCCAACACATAATAGAGAGCCTAGGAAAGAAAATCAGAAAATCCTTCAGAAAAATGGAAGAAAAGATGAACCAAAAGATGCAAGAAATCAAGGAAAGCAAAAAAAAAAAAAAAGCCAAGAAAATACAATTAAACAGCTGAAGGAAACAGTTCAGGACATGAAAACTGAATTAGAGACAATAAAGAAAACACAATCTGAGGGAATGCTGGAAGTGGAAAAACTGAGTAAACACTCAGGAACCACAGATGCAAGCATAACCAACAGAATTCAAGAGATGGAAGAAAGAATCTAAGACACTAAAGATAAACCAGAGGAAATAAACTCAACAAGCAAAGAAAATCTGAAGTCCAACAAATCCATAACACTGTGAAAAGACCAAACCTAAGAATAATAGGTAAAGAAGAAGGTAAAGAAACCCAAATCAAATGTACAGAAAACATAATCAACAAAATCATAGAAGAATACTTCCCCAACCTAAAGAAAGACATGCCAATGAAAGTACCAGAAGCCTACAGAACACCAAATAGAGTGGACCACAAAAAAGTCCCCTCATCACATAATAATTAAAACACCAAACATACAGAATAAAGAAAAAATATTGAGAGCAGCAAGGGAAAAAGGCCAAGTAACATATAAGGGCAAACCCATCAAAATTACACCAGACTTCTCCATGGAAACTCTGAAAGCTAGAAGGACCTGGATAGATATTCTACCAAATCTGAGAGAACATGGATGTCAGCCTCGACTACTATACCCAGAAAAGCTTTCAATCACTATAAATGGAGAAAACAAGATATTCCATGACAAAACCAGATTTAAACCATATGTAACCACTAATCCAGCCCTACAGAAAGTACTGGAGGGAAAACTACAACCTAAGGAAATTAACTACACTCACATAAACATAGACAATAGATAATCCCACTCTACAAAAGCACAAAATAAAATGCAGGGTATAAACCACATACAATACCAGTACTAACAACAAATCAAAAACAAACAACAATAAACACTCAATGTACCTTAATTTCCCTCAATATTAATGGTCTTAACTTGGTTATAAAAAGACACAGGGTAACAAATTGAATATGAAGAGAGAATCCATCCTTCTGCTGCATACAAGAAACACACCTCAAATTCAAAGACAGACATTACCTCAGAGTAAAGGGTTGGGATAAGATATTCCAATCAAATGGACCCAAGAAATGAGCTCTGGTAGCTATCCTAGTATCTATCAAGTTAGACTTCAAACTAAAAATCAATCAAAAGAGATAAAGAAGGTCATTTCATATTCATCACAGGAAATATCCACCAGGAAGAAGTCTCAATTCTAAAGATCTATGGCCTAAATACAAAGGCACCAACACTTGTAAAAGAAACATTATTAAAACACAAATCACAAATAAGACCTCACACAGTTATAATGGGAGACTTAAATACCCCACTCTCACCACTTGACAGGACCACCAGACAGAAACTTAACAAAGAGACAAAAGAACTAACAGAAGTTATGACCCAATTGGGATTAACAGACATCTATAGAACTTTCTATCCAAACACAAAAGAATGTACCTTCTTTTTAACATCACATGGAATCTTCTCAAAAATCTACCACATACTTGACAACATAGCAAACCTCAGCAGGTGCAAAACAAATTGAATAATCCCCTGTGTCTTATCAGACCACCATGCTTTAAAGTTAGAAGTCAAAAACAAAACAAAGTGCAGAAAATCTACCAACTCATGGAAATTGAACAACATGCAATTGCATCATTCCTGGGTCAAGGAAGAAATAAAAAAATAAAGACTTCTTAGAATTCAGTGAAATGTAGACACAATATGATCAAAGTTATGGGAAACTTTGAAAGCAGTACTAAGAGGAAAGTATATAACTCAAAGTGCTCACATGAAGAAACTAGAAAATAGCCACACCAGAGAGTTGACATCACAGCTGAAAGCTCTAGAAAAAAATGGAAGCAAATTCACCCAGGAGGAGCAGACACCAGGAAATAATCAAACTGAGGGGGAAATCAATAAAGCAGAAACAAAGAAAACAATTCAAAGAATCAATATAACAAAGAGTTGGTTCTTCGAGAAAATCATCAAGATAGAGAAACTGTTATCCAAAATAATCAAGAGGCAGAGAGAGAACATGCAAATTAACCAAATCAGAAATGAAAACGGGGACATAACAATGGACACTGAGGAAATCCAGAGAGTCTTCGGGTCATACTTTAAAAACCTGTACTCCACAAAATTTGAAAATTTAAAGGAAATGGATAATTTTCTGGACAAATATCATGAAAATTGAATCAAGAACAGATACACAATTTAAACAGACCTATAACCTCCAAGCAAATAGATGCAGACATCAAGTCTCCCAACCAAAAAAGGCTTGGGGCCAGATGGATTCACTCAGAATTCTACCAGAAATTCAAAGAAGGGCTAAAACATACTCCTCAAATTGTTCCACACAATAGAAGCAGAAGGAACATTGCCAAACTCTTTTCACAACACACACACACACAAAAAAAAACACAACTAAGAAAGAGTACTATAGATCAATATCACTCATGAACTTTGATGCAAAAATACTTAATAAAATACTATCAAATCAATCCAAGAACACATCAGAGAAATCATCCAGTATCAAGTAGGATTCATCCCAGGGATGTAAGGATGGTTCAACATCCAAAATCCATCAATGTAATCCACCATATAAACAGACTGAGGCAAAAAAAACACATGATCATCTCACTAGATGCTGAAAAAGCCTTTGACAAAATCCAACACCCCTTCATGATAAAGGTCTTGGAGAAATCCGGGACAACAGGAACATACCTCAACATAATAAAAGCAATACAGAGCAAGCCAACAGCCAACATCAAATTAAATGGAGAGAAACTCAAGACAATTCCTCTGAAAATCTGTGACAAGACAATGCTGTCCAATCTCTCCATACCTCTTCAATATTATCCTTGAAGTTCGAGCTAGAGTTATAAGACAACAAAAGGAGATCAAGGGAATACAAATCGGAAAGGAAGAATTCAAACACTCACTATTTGCAGACAATATGATAGTCTACATTAGTGACCTGAAAACCTCTACCAGGGAACTCCTACAGCTGATAAACACCTTCAGCAAAGTGGCAGGATACAAGATTATCTCAAAAAAATATGTAGCCCTACTATACACCGATGACACATTAGTGGAGAAAGAAATCAGAGAAACATCACCCTTTACAATTTACACAAACAACATAAAATATCTTGGGGTATCATAGACAGGGCCCAGGGGGCTGGAAAGCCATCCAAGCTTGGAGGGGGTTCAGGCAATGGGCATTCATCAGAAGGATCTGGTTGGCTGACACAGCTGAAGATACAGGGAGCAATCATAGTATCTGTACTGGTTCACATATGCTTTCATCAAGTTCAGAGGCCTTAGCCATTTGGAACTGTTTACAGTCAATAGCTAATTCCTGCATGGTGGCTATCAGCCAATTGGGAATCTGCTGAGACAGATATAGACTGGGGACAGAGGTTAAGTTTAGGAACTTCAAGGAAAATCTTACATTTGGAAGTTTCAGTCCCATAGTCCTGGTCGTTGGGGAAGAGGAGGAGTTCTAAGACCACGGGGCTGGTGGGGGGAGGGAGGAAGAGAGAGAGACAGAGACAGACAGAGACAGAGAGACAGAGATCATAGGCAGGGCAGGTGGGGCAACTTAGGCTTACTTAGCTAGAGTCTGTTTGAGCTGTGAGAAGTGGATCCAAGTCTTATGATTCCCTGAAGCATACATGAAGTTTTTTGTTTGTTTATAAAAAGAGGTAAAAGTTTTAGGTTTTTAGCATTACCACTGTTTGTAATTTGTATTAAAATCCACATTGTAAAAGAGCAGAGAACAGGTGTGTGTAAAACAGCTGGAGTAGACTCACGACTTCAAGTCATAGCAAAAGTTATGGCTTTGGGTTAAAAAGCATGAACATTCTTTTCTCTGTCCAAGGGCTGAAGGTATATAGACTGGAGAAAGATGTTGCTAGCCTGATGAGAGGCGTCTTTATAGTCTATCTTAGAAGACAACCAAAGGAAATTTGAAATCTTGAGCTTGTGACTGATAATAGTAGTCTGTGTTTTGCCAGCTTATTAGAATTTCATTAATCAATGTTAAAATTCTGAACTTTTAAAATCTTAAAATAATAATAGCACAGAAGGGGGGAATCTGAAACATTTTCACTACCTTAAAACACTTTCTTATACCTTTAGAACTTGCAGTAACATACCTTAAAACAGGAAGTAGTTACAGAAGAGAGTATGTCACCCTTATCCTCTACAACAGACTGGAGTGTTGGGTCAAAAAGAAACTCCCTGGCATAGGGAGAAAATGGCTACCTATGATGCCCATTGGCATACCAAGGAGAATACCTATTAAAACCAAATAGACTCAGATCAACAGGTTGGTTCATTAACTAATGTAGTTCTACAATATGATAGGAAACTTAACCTGCTTTATATAAAACAAGGTGGTAATGGTCTTAAGAGAAAAGTGTTGTTTCTATTCAAAACCTCTTGGGAATTGTCTTGGTTACAGTTTCTATTGCTGTGAAGAGACACCATGACCTGAACATTGAGGAACTCTTGCTCCCCATTCTGATAGCTGGAATACCAGCATGGGACTGATCCAGACCCCAGGAACATGGGTTTCTGTGAGGAAACCTCAGAAATCTACAGGACCTCCTGCAGTAGTTCAGTACTTATCCCTAGCATAGGTGTGGAATTTGGGAGCCCATTACATATAGAGGAATACTCCCTGAGCCAAGACACACAGAGGTGGGCCTAGGCCCTATCCCAAAGGATACAATAGACTCTGATGACACCCTATGGAAGGTCTCACCATCCAGTGGGAGCAGAAAGGATATATGGTAGATAGGGTTTTAGTTGGGGGTGCTAGGGGAGGACGGAAGGGAAAAGGGAAATGGGATTGTCATGTAAAATAATCCTGTTTCTAATTCAAATAAAAAAGATGAAAAATAAATTTAAAAAAGAGAAGATATCTTCAAGGAAAAATTGCAAAGCACAGAGAATCATTTCTGTCTCAATAGTGAGCTCTATCTACCACAGCATGCATTTATCAATCGATATTGATGACAAATTATAAAAAATAGGAGTAACTTATATGGTGAGGATAATACAAAGGAATAAAGCTCAATGTTTTCCTTTTAAATGCTACCACAGATGTTTCAGAGCTATTTTTCAAAATGTAAATGCCTTTCCCATAAAAAAATTTAAACATATAATTGACTGAATTTCTGTCATACACTTAATGTACTTGGGTGCTAGCCCTTTTCTTCAATTTATTTATAATATGATCTTGAAAAATATGTTTAGAAGCTGCCACAAGTAATTATTTGTGAGTGAAAAAGTGAACCAAATTTTCTCCTTAGAAACATATCTTGCATCTTTGCTTTTGAATTTCCTGATAAACTACTATAAAATTGTTATTTAAAAGCATCACCATACTAGTTGTCACAATATATAATTTCATAAACAATATGTACACAAATGATTATATTTGATTTTCTATATAATTTTTTCAGGAAGCAATGGCAAAAAAGTGAGCACTGGGAAATAGAAACTTAAATTATATATCTTAGTGTTTGCAGTGAAACTGGTTCAGTCTTCTCCTCTCAGAAGAAGAAAATAATTATTATCATTTTACTGTCCTTGAAGGAAAAATGTCATTGGTATCAATTAAATGCAACCATGCTCAATCAAGTTGAATTTTAATAATTTAGTGGTATTTCTGCAAAGTTTCTTTAGCTCTAAAAAATTGTAGTACAGAGCTCTTATGATCTTGGTAATGATTTGTTCATAATCAAATCCAAACTTTTCAACTGAAAAACTCATTAATGGACTAACATATTATCATATTACCTTGCTTCTAGATACAAATATTTTGTATGGGTAATTTTTTTAAAGCCTATTGAATAAACAACATGCTTTTCATATTAATATGTAGATTTTAGCCTCCTTCTCTATCAAACCACAATATGATGGTAATAAAGAAGTTGAAACAGGTAAACAAACATATCAAGAACAATGATAACTGCCTAATCATTAATGACTTACACCCAAACATATATATGTACATTTGTGTAATGGTCTGGGAAAACACTGAAGAAGACACGAGACTCAAATAGTATGTAAGTGCAAAGAGCATTTACTACCGTACAGCCTATGTGGGGTCATGCATCTGTACAAAATGTGAGGGCCGCAAGAGGAGTGTGCAGACTCCATTTAAGCACCACTAGGAGAATTTAAGGAACAGTTAGAACATCTCAAACATAATTGGTCAAGCAAGCAGCAGTTACATTATTATGTTTTTGACTGACCAAGGTTTTAGTGTTTTATCTTTGGATATACTGTAGCAAGTCTGGGCCTATTTTAGGTGGTTACAGAAAGTGTCCTTTTTTGGTCATTGTCTTGTGATATTGTGGGGACTGGCCCAGACTTTGTATGTGCTCTCTCCCTCATTCCTGAATGTAATTTGTTGCTAGATGTCCCTTTGTTTGCAGAGACACCTGTTTGTCCCTCTCAGAGAACTGAAACATAAATTCAGTTCTAAAACTGAGGAAATTAAAACTCTTCATTTGTTCTAAGTGAACATAATTCTTTTGTCTCTCTTGTCCATGTCATAGCTAAATGTGTTGGACAATTATGTTTTAAACTTTCTCTTTTAATACCAGCTAATATTAAAGGATACAGGACATATTTTCTATAGTTATTTTACAAATATCTTAAGTCACAGTCTGATTTTCCATTGAAAAATATTATAGAAAAGTTTTTGAGGATAAATAATTGTATCAACACTACTCATTAAACAATAAACTATGGAGTAAAGAAACGAATGTTCAGTAAAATTTCCAGGTTAGTCATCCTTTCTCCAGAGATTCATCAGTTTGAACAGATATGCATTTCCCAAAATACCACTATGAAAAGATATGGGAAGACATTGAATTTAACAAAATAAAAATATGAAATTCTCCACACAACAAAAAATATCTTAATCTCTCTGGTAATGCATTACTGATTTCTCCCTCAATTATAACAAAATTGGCATATGTAGTTTTAATTTAATATTTGAAATTGACTTTGTCAGTTATCACATTTATGAAAATATTCTGAAATAATACAATATAGAACACAACTTTCATAGAATAAATTTGGAACAATAGCTGTACCCAGTTATGCAAGTCCATAATACCAACTATACCTGAAAGACTAAGACAGAAGAGCCAGAAAACCAGGGCCAATCTGGACTATAAGTTCAAGGACAAGGTGAAATCTTATGTAAAACTTATTAGATAAAAACGGAGCAAACAGCCGGGCGTTGGTGGCGCACGCCTTTAATCCCAGCACTCAAGAGGCAAAGGCAGGCAGATCTCTGAGTTCGAGGCCAGCCTGGTTAGTCTCCAGAGCTAGTACCAGGATAGGCTCCAAAGCTACACAGAAAAACCCAGTCTCAAAAAACCAAAAAAAAAAAAGGGGGGGGGCAAACAAATGTTGAAAACAAATCTTTTAAAGGGAGAAAAAGGATTTAGGCTTACTGAAGAAAGTTAATGTCATATTCTCACGATTTTTTAAAAGGGTGAACATTAACATATTTGTTATTGTCTTCATAGATATAGTCTTTATCTTGCAGTTTAATTCATGGTAATATTTAACTTAAAGATTGTTTTCAAATTACTTCAAGTAATTTGAAGTACCTGCTATTATACATAAAAGAGTTCTCAAATGCATGGTTTACTGATGCAATTTTAATCACTTCAAATAAAGAAAAATCATTTCTTTATTGCAAGTTAATTAAAGAATAATATATTTACAGAGACTTCCATTTATTTATCAGAGAATGCTAAGTTTGCCTGGTAACTGAGATAACTTGTAATTAAAAGATAAATTAGCATTTATATTTAATTACAAAGAAATCTATACCTCATTTAACATTTAATTAAAACTTTTTAAACAACCTAACTGCTCTGTGTATTTTCAAATTTACATAAAATTATGTAATAAGTTGCGTTTCAATATTTATTAATTTATTATTTTGATTATTTCATTATGAGCCTAAGTATTCTGTCACATTTTAGGTTTTCACTTTTATACATAGTAAAAATAACTTTAACATTCAGTTTCTCCCCATGTCTTTTTCTCAGACAATAAAAATATGACACATTCAGTATAAATACATAATCCTTTTTCATATGTAATAGATGTGGCTTTTTTTTTCTGACAAAAAGAATAGCTTTTAGTCAAAATACTCTTATCCTCAAAGGAATACATATATTTACTTCTCTAAGTGTTTTGAATGCAAATATCCTCAAGAGGCTCAGTTATTTGAACATGTGGTGCCCAGTAGGTGGCTTTATTTGGGGAGGTTTTGCAGGTACAGCCTTGCTGGGGGAAGTATGACACTAGAGGTAGTCTTTGAGAGTTTCAATTCTCCTAACACTTCCAGATAGCTCTCTGTTTTTCCTTCCTGTAATCATTCCTGTAACTGAGAGTGTGAGATCTCAGTTTTCTATTATGGGTTCCATTACTTTTTGGTGCCATATTTCCCTGTCTTGATGATGCCAATTCCTCTGGAATAATCAGTCAAACTAGACTCTTGCTTTTAAAAGTTGTCATTATCAAAGCAAAAGAAAAGTAACTATGTGTCATTATATGTTGGAATTGTATTTTTTTTTGATATTTGATTTTATGTGGAGTTAGAATTAAGATGTTGTTTTGAGTCTCAGAAGAAACTGGATGCTTAAACACTACTGAGACTGAATAACTATGAAGATTTGAAATTAGAGCAAAGGCATTTTTCATGATATGGCCATAAGACTCTGGGGCCAAGATGTGGAATATGGTAGTTTTAAGGAAAAATGTCCCTTACAGTCTCAGATATTTGGAAAGTCAGCATCCTGTAATTAGTGTTATTTGTGAGTGTTTGAGTGGTGTTGTCTTAATGGAAGAAGTCTTTCACCAAGGGCTGGGCTCTGAATCTGAAAGCCTTATGTCACTTCCAGTTAATTCTTTATTGCTTGTGCTAGCAGTTATAGATATAGTAGAACCTTCCATATGTATGAATGAAATCTAGATGATATCACCAAATAATGAGGGAGAAGGAGCCAAGTTAGGCATCTTTCATGATGAAATGAAGACTCCAGTTCCATGAATGAGTTATATCTAATCCAGTTTTTGGCCAAAGGGGTCCCATGAGAACCCCCAAACAACCCATCTTAACACTTGTTGATCTTTATTTTCCTGGTATAATTTAGGTTTACTATGACATCATTAATGGATCTAAAGCAAATTAATCATCATATAAATATATACATATGCATACTTTTTCTAATAACTGAAGTTAAAATCATGCAGTATTATTTGGTTCTAGAAAGAATTGTTCTTATTTATGAAGAGGTAAAATCTTGTCATCTCATATCCTTTCTGTTCTTTGCCCGCCTGCAGTTTCATAGCATTTGAAGTCACATTAGGGTGATTTAAAATCTGAATTCCAAAATGTCATTTTTCTCCGTGAGTTAAACAGTAACCATTAATATCTGTGTCACTGCTGTGTACTTATCATTTTCTTATATTTCTCCATTTAATTAGTATATTCTGGCATTTCAGTCTCTAATGAGATGGTAGAGTGCTGAGAACATTTCAAGGTTTGATATTTAAAAAACACTGAACTATTTTTTATTTATTATTTCAAGTTAGGGAACAAGCTTGTTTCACATGTAAGTCCCTTCTCCCTCTCCCTCCCCTCACCCCCATCCCTCCTCCCCCACCCCCAACCTACCCCAACCCCATCCACCCACCACTCACCAGGCAGGGTAGGGCCCTCAACGGGGCCTCTGCAAAGTCCACCAAATTTTCCTGTGCTGGTCCTGGGCCCTTCCGCATGTGTCCAGGGCCAGAGTGTAACCCTTCAGGTGGGATGGGCTCTCAAAGTCCCTTCTTGCATCAGGGAAAAATACTAATCCACTACCAGAGGCTCCCTGGAGTGCAGAGGCCTCCTTATTGACATCCATGTTCAGGGGTCTGGATCAGTCTTGTACTGGCCTCCCAGACAGCATCTGGGGTTGATGTGCTCTCCCTTGTTCAGGCCAACTGTTAAGTTCTGCATCTACTTTTTATTTGAAGAATTCTTGGCTAGGCAAATTATTTAAGCTCTTTCTGTATTATTATCATGAATCCACATTTTTCTTTGAGTTCTTTAAGATGCCTTAAAAATTCAGTTCTTAGTGTCTTGATAACATTACTCCATGAAAGAAAAGAAAAACGGATGGGTTATTTTTATTTCATGCTGAGTGTTTGATTTCCAAAATCAGACATATGTATATAAATGAATATAAGTCATATGATTTTCAGTTGTTGGTAATTTGATAAGGCTAAAGGTCTACTGTGTTCATTTAACATCCCTGTAGGTCAGTGTGAGGATTTCTTCCATAGTTTTCTTTCTCTAATTCTCACTTCTGCTTCTCATCAGGGTGGTGTCATATGTCTACTATCTTATCACCTTCCAAAGGAATCCAAAATCACTCATTCTGAATATATCTTATGACAATGTCAAGGTATCATATACTTTATTTGTTCCCTATTTTCTGGGTCATAAAATCCCTCAGCTTTGTATGTCACTTTACCAGTCAACATTTTTTTTCTGCATCCAAAAGAGCAAATGAAAAAGAAATAGCCTGGAGAAGGAACTAAACAACCAGTTGTCCTCCTTAACAGATAGACAAAACAAGCCCAATTATTTACTTGAAAATCTCTCTCTCTCTCTCTCTCTCTCTCTCTCTCTCTCTCTCTCTCTCTGTCTCTGTCTCTGTCTCTCTCTCTCTCCATATATATATATATATATATATATATATATATATATATATATCCCTCTTTCTGTATCTCTCTCACACACTAAATCATAGGTACATATACACACATAAATATATACAGTTGTATTTATTGGCTCCTACAAAAAATGTAGCAGTGTTAATGAGTGTCAAAAAAGAAGCTAATATACATTGTCCACAAATACTAACCTGGTATTTAAAAAATAATAATATATTTTAAGAACTTCTGAATGTGTTAGACAAAATCCTATTCTTCAGAACATGCATGGCATTTCTCAAGTCTGAATATCTTAGTTTGTTCACTAAGATCCAACCTGCAGAGGAATTTGTCTCTCAATTTGTTTTCTGATTTCTGGAAACAATTCCCCCTCAACACACACATGAAATGAGCAAATAAAGCCAATAAATGTTTTAAAAATAAAATAATATCCTGAATTCATTTTGTAGTTGACTATCAATAACTATCTAACATTGTATTGTATTATATATAATTTCTATGATATCCCAGATGCATATAATGTCAAAATGTAATTTCTAAACAATATAGGATATTTGTTAGTTCTAGTTTTATAATATTTTATAGTGTTATTATTTCTTAAATGTTTTCTAGTTTAATAAATGTGTGGATTTGGATGAGAGTTGAGATTGGGAGTATTCAGGAGGAGTTGCAAAAGAGAAAACTGTAATCAAAATACATTGTATGAAGAACATCACGTTCTCTTTGGCTTTGGAGGCTATCCTGGAACTAGCTCTTGTAGACCAGGCTCGTCTCAACCTCACAGAGATCCACCTGCCTCTGCCTCCTGAGTGCTGGGATTAATGGTGTTGGGAGGAGGGAATGGAAGGAAAGAATGGAGGGGAAATTTCTCAGTATATAAAACAAAATGAAAAAAAACTTTTAATTAGATAATTTTTTTAAAAAATCTTTTACATTTATTTGGTTTTTTTATGTTTTCTTTTTCCAGGATTTCTG
Organism: Cricetulus griseus; assembly: GCF_003668045.3. Taxonomy (NCBI): domain Eukaryota; kingdom Metazoa; phylum Chordata; class Mammalia; order Rodentia; family Cricetidae; genus Cricetulus; species Cricetulus griseus. The sequence goes on along the minus strand of NC_048595.1, from coordinate 306,405,704 downwards.
ATGTTATGTTTCTAATGTCTTTATTTCTACTTCCATTCTGAACTACAACTGGATACAGAAGTCCTTATGATAATGGTATCTTCAATATTGAATAACCTCTCTTCTTGCCTTGTACTGTTCCTAAAGAAAGAGATCAGATATCACTGTATATGCTCTATTATAATTAGAAATCCAATTAATTCTACTCTTTGGGTACAACACGTGATTTGGAAACTTTCAGACATTTATACTGCATTTGTCTGTGGTTTGTTATATATAATTATCTTTTGGAGCATTATTACTACTTTTTGTAGTTGCTCAAATCTTTTATGTGATTCTATTTCCCTCCTTTTATTCTTATTCTGGGCCCATTTATAGTTCAGATTTTGATAGCCTGTTTCTTGTTTTCTGAAGGACTTCTGCCTTTGAGCATCATCTTCTGGAATTTGGGAACATTAACTCTTCCTTTATGGGTCTCACATTGTATGGTAGAATTTGTGTCTCACTGTGATTTTAATGTTTTTGATTTTAAGGGTGATTTCTTTCTACTGAACTTTTTTCTTGATACGTGCATGTCAGTGCTGACTAAAAAGCCACTGACATAACAGAAACTGGAAAAGGAGTAGCCATGGATCATTAATTTAAATTTGAACTTTTGCCATGTATTAGAGTTCAAGAATTGTGAAATAAGCTTTTCTTTTATAAAACTTCTTCACCACATACTTCCCAGTCTACCATCAAATGTTTAGCAAATCTTTGAGAAGTGCATGGAGTATTTTAATCATTGAAGAATTTCCATTCACAGAGCTAGTATTCATTGGTCTCATGGGTGCAAATCAGCACTGGGATAATCATCAGACTAACCTTATTTAAAAAGTCTTTGAAGTAGTGGCTGAAATAGGTTTTTTTTAATTTAATATATTTCTCTATTAGTTATTAATTTATAGAAGTATTTCCTGGAGGACATATCAATTTTGAAGAAAGAGCTTTCTAGAGGTTTTATGACAATCTGTTTGTAATCAAATTAGTACCTATGAAACAGTAGAGATGGCATTAAGGAGACTCCTCACTCTGTAGAGGCTAGGTAAAATAAAAAGACATGCTGTGGAGCAGCCTTCTTCTGTAGTTCACAGCAAGGAGCATTTCAATTTTTTTTCACAGTCCCAGGGCATAATCCTTGGTGAGCTGAGTGGGAGTCAGTGATCTGAGAGCCATGTTAATCAATTCCATATAAAATCTGTACCCATGAGAGTTTCTGAAAGACCTCATCAGGGTCTTTCTTACAATGCACCCCTGCTACAGTAATTGCAGCCCTCTGTTTGATGCTGTACCTCATGACAGTCTTCAGGGAGTCCCTGAAATGGCAGGATTTCCCAATCAGCTCATCAGAACACTACAATTGTTTTTTTATGGAAATGGAAATTCAGGCTTGCACCAGGCACATTGTTCTCTATTTTTATAGTTGTCCTTTCAGTCATACACAGACAATAAACTGCACTGTGATTCTCCATAATTGAGTAAAATAAACTATTTTATCTTAACGTATTACATTTGACCACATGAGTACTAGAATAATTTGGAGCAATATTAATGTAAAGACATGAGCATAAAATGAAAGGCTACGTTCTGACACACAACAAATCAATTAAATTAGAATTGCTTACAGAATTTCTGAATAGACTTAGTTTTGGTTTCATGGAATACATTTTGGTGCATGAAGTGAATATATGTTTATATGTATTAATGTATAGACATGCTGCAATAGCTACTTCAAAGCTCATAAATAGGATAGGAAAAGTATAATTAATTAAAGCTTGTAACTATTCTGTAAAGCTTAGTTCAGTTTTAACAGATCCAATTAATGCTATGATTTTTTGTTCATTAAATGGAATGATAAGTCTAACCGATATTTATCACTGTGAGGCTTTCTAATAAAACACATGATTATATTTAAAGTGTTAAAATTATTTTTCTCTCAAAGCGGCAAAGAATTTATAAACCATTTTTTGTTCTTTTTTTTGTTTTTTGTTTTTTTGTTTTGTTTTGTTTTGTTTTGAGGCAGGGTTTCTCTGTGTAGCTTTGGAGCCTATCCTGACACTCCCTCGGGAGACCAGGCTAGCCTCGAACTCACAGAGATCCACCTGCCTCTGCCTCCCGAGTGCTGGGATTAAAGGTGTGTGCCACCAATGTCCGGCAAACCATGTTTTTTTTTTTTATGTTTTAACCTCATGTATAAGTTCAGAAACCAATTTTATTACAAAATTCTCAACTAATAAATAATTGGGATAAATTTCACAACTCCTATGTCTAAAAATTTGAGTTTTTCCATTAATATTTAATAATATAACAACATGTAGGTTATAATATTAGTTAATGCAGTCTAATTATTTTGCTTTTGAAATAAGAAAGAAAGAATATTTTGTGGCATCTGATTATCATCTGATTCTGAGAGAAATGCACTGATTACTGATGTCTAAAATTTCTATTCTATTACAGCAAGAAAAAAAGAACCTTTCTAGGCTCACATTTCACCTTGTTTTAAACGTTTATTCAAATATGAAAATATATTGGATCTGATGAAATAAAAATAGCCAGTGCAATTTTCTATTTCTAATTGATTAGAACATGTTATTTATTCACAGTAATACATTAAGTGGTGCATTTTATCCACGTAGTTTCAATGAAGAAAAGACACTAGATAATATATAAATAATTATTTCAATAGACATATATATATATATATATATATCATAATAATTAGGCAGGATTCGCCTTTACTTTTTGTACATTGTCAAAATGAAATGAGGATAATAGCATACTAGAAAAAAGTGCAAAGTAGCTGAATAAAAATTGCCCCTGAATACCTCATAAAGAAGATTCTGATAAAAATCTCACCAGGACTATTTTTTTATTTTTGCCATACAATCAATGGTATGCCAAATATTCCTCTTTTTCTCTATTTAACTTAGTAGAAATTGTCTCCATTAGATTTCAAAGGAAGCGAGATTATGAAACTTTAGTATTTGTGCAAGGCTATGTATCTTTGACATGGACTAATTTATCAGAATGCATATGAACACTAATGATTGATTCTAGCTAGTATCAGAAAATCATTGACCTATATTTAAGGGGAATAACAGAGGAAAGGAATGAAGTAGGAAGGGAGGGAGGGAGGGATGAGATAAAGAAGGCTAGATGAAAACATGAAAGAAGGAAAGAAGGTCTGAAATGATTTTAAGGCAACATGGAAATATAGGGGGATTACTTTCCCTCTCTCTCTCCCTCCCTCCTTCCCTTCTTCCTTCCTTTCTTCCTCTTTCTTTCTTTTTTCCTTTTGAGAGAAATTAGCTATAGATATCCCATACAAAAGCACACTGGAATATCTCATAGATATTTCAAGAAATATGTCATGAATTTGCAGAATACAGTGCCTGCACAACTGATAATAACAAAAACAACTTGGGAAAAGAGTTAAGATAAGGAAATGAAAGATAAGAGAAGCTTAGATATCCACACTGAGAAAATTAAATGGACAAAAGAAGACCAAATCTATGAACAACAGCTGGAAATATTTTGGGAACAGACATTCACAGCCATGTAATACTAGTAAATAATAATTGAGGGGTTTGAATGGAAGAATAACACAATCTGCCTATTTGCATTCAGATCATGAAATGGAAACAAAGAAAAGAGAACTCAAGACCACGGTCAAGAAAAGAAATGAGGTGATGAAAAGATTATATTGGTTATACTAATTTTTCCAAATTATTCAACATATTAACCTGATTGAGAAGTCTGAAAGAAAATAATTCTCTTAAATGTGTTTATATTATGGTAGATATAAAAATAAAAATATCTGAGACAGATGTTGTGGGACAAAACACTACTATTAAGAGATAAATTTTGAACTAAATAATTTTTTCTTTAACATTTGATTGTCTTTCTACTTAATTTGTTATTAAATGCACAAATAAGAATTGGAATGAAATTCTCCTCTGAGGTACACAATGCATATTGAATTCATATTAAATATACTAGCTATATTTCAACCCCCAAATTTTAAATGACATTAAAAATAAATGTATCATCCACTCTCTTCTATGACCCAAATTTTATAAAACACTATACTTCATGAAGAAACATGATGAAAAAGAGCATTTGATTGTATTCAAATATGCAGAAAAATGAATAATGTCAAATTTATGTTAATGAATTTTTTCAATTTTTTATTATTTCTAACATTTTAGTAAATGGCAATTTTATTGGTAAGTGTTCCCAAAGAGTTGCATATAAACACTAACACAATTCAAATCACTGCCAATGAAATGTAATAATATACTTTTGAAATGTATCTTAAGGTATCAGTTTTCAATTTTGTGGGGTATAGTACAGCTCCGAATAATTTTTTTATAAAGGAAGAAACTAAATTTGTAAGGAGCCTCAAAGTTCTATTAACTTTATTCTTTGGAGAAATAGCACATGATTTCTATCCATTACACTTGATGATTGCTAAAAGGAAGCAAATAATCAAACTCATTTGCACTGTTTCCAAGGAGAGTTGGTATTCCTCTGCTGTTTCCCAGGGATGTGGATTTAACTCTGCATGTCTGACATTGAGACGTATAACCCCCGTTGGGATTTGAAAATCCTTTCATAATAGGCAAAGGTTTTTATGCATGGACTGTAAAACCTAACATGGTTAAGGGCAAAAAATACAAGGCTTGTAAAAGAAAAAAAATAGAAGGCTAAATTTTAGTAGAATGTCTTTGGTTCAATCTGTTAACTAAATGACAACATCATATATGCATAATGCATAAAGAGCTTATAATAGATGTTACTACAATAAAAAATCTATTCAAGGAAAACACATGGCAAGGGTTTGTAAACACATTAATTAAAAATCAAATTTCATAGGTGAAAATGTTAATGATAGAATGTGCTACATAATGTATTAATTTTTTGCCTTTGTTTCAAGAATGGCAGCAATTATCAGTAATCTTTATCCTACTTCTCTCATTTTTGAAATCAGCTTTCTTATGACAGTTAAGGAAAACCTGATAACAATAACTGTAAGTATTTTTTATTATTGTTTGCTCTGAGTGCATATTTTCCATTATAGTGTTGATTGATCATACAATATTGCATCTTATTTCTTTATGCGGTATACCTGGCATTTGATTCTGACAAAATACTCTATATTTAACTATGTTTCCAGTTCATAATTGTGAACAAAAATATTAATTCTTGGAGTTTTTAGTTTTCACTATATCGCATGGCTTGTTTCCACAGGTATCATTATGTTAATATCAATTTTATCCTGCATAAACCTATCATTGAACTTTCTAATATCCCCTTCAAGAGTAATATTCAAATTATTTACAATAACCCTGGTGATTTTTTTATATTTAAAAATACCAAAGTAGATCTGTTAATATAAGCCCCTGATTTCAGTCTCTAACATCTCTCTGCCACCCTCCTCTCTCATGCTAGAAACAAACATTTTCATACTGGGAAGGGTATTCAATGCTTGGCATGATAAACTATGGATAGGTTTAGATAAATATGTAGAATTATTGCCTTTAAAAAAACCACATGTGAGAAAGATTAATCAATTCTTCTCTGCACAAAAGAATTCATCTAGAGCTCAGGAAAAGCTGAAGCTGTTGTCTGCATATTTATGTGCTTTCATCTCATCTAAACACCAGTCACAATCGTCTCACAAAGCGAGGACAGGTGTAGGAAATCCCTGAAAGGACACAGCTGCAGCAGGGCAAGTGAAGGCTCCTGAAAGCATGTACATAGAAATTACTGTTTGTTTGACACTAAATCCTCCTGTCAGTAGAAGCAAATACATCAGAAATATAGTCAATGTACATTTTAATTATGAAAATCTTAATTGTTATCAGCAAACTCATACCTTGGTATTTTCCTTCTAACTCTAGTCAAAAGAAGTTATTTATTATGTTAGGTGGAGCATGACTTCTTTAAGCAGATAATATGAAGAAAAAATGTTTGCTACTAATTCCAAGGCTGCCACTGGTTATGATTTGACATCTACCAATATCTCTGTGGTTTAATCATGGATCTGATCCCGATAATAAAAGAATGAAGTACATATTTCAAATGCCATGACCTTAAATAAAGAATTATATGACTAGTAAATAAAACAAAAGCTGCCATTGATAATACTAGAGTTGTATCTACTTAAACTTTCAATGATGTAGCTGGTTTTAATTTGGTTTAAAACATGTCAAAGATTGTTTTTTGGCACTATATGTTAAATAAGCCTTTGAAGAAAAACTAATAGCAAAGATGTAATAGAGTTTGTGTGTACACATTAATGTCCTCAGAAAAGTAAGAAGGTACAAAAAAGGAAAAAGGAAAGTTGTCTGTTTGGTTTGTTTTTGTTTTGCTTTGTTATGATTTGATTTTTGAGACAGTGTTTCTCTATCTAGATCTGGCTGTTCTGGGACTTTCTCTGTGGACCAGGCTGGTCTTGTATACACTGACATCTCCCTGTCTCTGTCTCCCAATTGCTGGATTAAAGACATGTGCAACCACCAACTGGCTCAGAAAAAAAAAAATGAAATTATTTGTTAGAAGTCATAATCAGTAACCCAAATGAGCAGTTGTCTTTGTATTAAGCATTTTGATACCTAAAGCAATATATTAAAACATGTTTTACAACACTGTTCAAGATCTGCCATCAGGTGACTCAGAAGTGGTGGGGTAAATGCTTTAATAGATTGTCCAAACTTGGATGCACAATGCTTGAGAAAGAACATCATGCTCAACAAGAATAAAGTGAAAGTTTAGAGAGGAAGCCACAAATTTACTAGAACTTTCTGTGTAGAGCAGGCAACCCTGGAACTTACCGACATCAGATTACCTCTTTTTCCTGATTGCTGGAATTAAAATCTTGCACCACCACTTCCTGGCGCTTAAGTTTCTATTTTTAAAATAAAGTATCCTTGATGAGAATCTCACTAATTGTATTGATTTTATTTTGTTAAAAGTAGTACAAGATAGAGAAACTATATGTGATAATAGAGTAAAAGTCACAATATTGTTGTATAATGGATGATTTACCATACGTAGCCAGGTGAAGATTTTAAAGTATTTAATAGGGAGATGCCTTACTTACAGAGCTACCTAGCCAGGTGGCTGGGAACAATGTAAGCATGACAAGCCTATAAAGCAGGGAAAAGAAGGGGGTCACCTAGTGATTCACAACTAATTCTAACTCTAGTTCCAGGGAATTTGATACCCTCTTCTGACCTCTGTGGGCAGGCACACACATAGTGTGCATACATACACACAGGTAAAATGAAAGCAAATCTAAAATAAGTAAGTAAAATGCTGGTGAGATGGCTCAGTAATTAAGAGAATTGACTTCTCCTCCAGAGGACTGGGGTTTAATTTGTAGCACACATATGACATCTTACAATTGTCTGTAACTCCAAATCTAGAGAATCGAACACCTGTAGGCAGACATATATGTAGACTAAACACGAACACACCTGAAATAAAACAATAAATAAAGAAACAAATAAATACATAAAAGAATATGTATACATGAAAAGAGGAACACTTAGATTTTAGGTTTCACATTAGGTTTGTGATTTGGATTTCTTACTATTGAATAAATCATTCTATGAGCAATATTTACTGTGGAATAGAAACCTGGTAAATGCCAAATAAAAGATGATGGATAGCGTGAATGACAATAACAGTACCTTTAATTAAAGCATTCTTGGATCATATACAGCTAAATATGCACAATACATCAGATTTTTCTTACAGAAAATGGGTGATCATAAAAATCTTGTTTTATTTCTTGTATGTTTTATATTATAGAATTAAACTAAGCATAAAGACAAAAAGGAATGTATAAACATTTGTTTCAGTTATTTCCATATCATCAAAAACTACACATTGGGAATTTTGAAACTTATGGACAATAGTCAAATTAGGCCCTGTGAAATTGATTCAGCTATTTCATTCTAATTACCGTTATTTTTTAAGAACTTACCTATTTAATACAGTTCATTACCCCTGTACAAATGGAAAAAAATTAAGTTCAACATTTCTAGACCAACATGGCTGTTAATTTCTGTACAATGCCAACTCAATGCGGTAAACTAAGATACTTTTTTCCAAATAATTACCCTATTTTTATCACCATTTATTAGTTTGAATGTAGCAACTTCAAATACAGTATATTTTAATGATAGTGAATGGAGATGTTAACTCATTTGCAGTAGGAAATTCCAAACAAAATTAAATTGACAAAACTACACTTGATTAATGTGAAATCAGGGGAGAAAAACAATTTCAGACTTTTTTCATTAAATGACAATCATTTAAACTAAAAATGATATGCTTTTTAGAAACCAGTCATTTTCACTGAAGTTCAAATTTTCATTAAAGTGCAAAGTAGGATTAAGAACAGTATACTTTCTCAGTCATTGTTTTATTTTTTATCTTTATAACATTTGATGATAAAAAGTTTGCTAAAGTTATTCTGAAAAATATCCCTTGCTTCAAAGTAGTCTGTTCTTCATTTCTGTCTATTTTCTAATGTAATTAGCAATCTTTCACTTGGTAACCTAATTCATACTACATAGCTACTCTCTCAACCAATAAAATGGTAGATGTATATAGAAAGCCATAGATACACTTCACTTTGGAAAATAAAGCAGAGTAAGATGTAGATCTTCCTTTTAAGTAAGTGGAATTCACAAAATAAATTTAGGTGTTGTCATTATGCACATCTGTTTAGGTGATCATATTGCTGAAATCTTATGGGTGAATAATCTGTCATATATAATAGACACTATATCTCAGCAAACATCTTAGTGTTTTGGCTTTATAAGCTTTCTTACAAGCACTAGGTATGTAGAGGCAGGCAGATCTTTGTGAGTTTGTAGCCAGCCTGGTCTACAGAATGAGTGCCAGGGTAGGTTCCAAAGCTACACAGAGAAACCCTGCCTTGAAAAACAAACAAACAAACAAACAAACAAACAAACCAAAAAAATCTTACAATTTAAAAGGGAAAGAACTTCCATTTTCTCGATGAGACATAACAAGTTCATTGTAATTATAAACTTATCATTGAACAAGATTGCAAGTTCATTGTAATCATGAACTCATAGTAGCCATGAACTCACAGTAGCACTGTGTCTGCAATCAATAGAACTTTCAACAGTCAGTTGTATATGGAGGAAGGAAATACCTGGTCTATAGGTCACTACAAAATAGAATCTAAGAAATATTGGAGAGGCTACAGTAAATGCACTTCCCCTAAAATGAGATTAATGATTACCTTAAATGCCATCCTAGAGCCATCACTCAGTAGCTGATGGAAGCAGAAGCAAAGATCCACAGCTAAGCACTAAGCTGAACACCTGGAATCCAGTTTTGTAGAGAGGGAGGAGTGGTGAACAAGGTGTCAATATCATGCTAGGGAAATCCACAGAAACAGCTGACCTGAGCAAGTAGGAGCTCAAGGTCCTCAGTCTGACAGCTGGAGAACCAGCATAGGACCAAACCAGGGTGCCTGAAGGTGGGTGTCAGTTGGGAGGCCAAGGCAGTCTATGAGAACTCTGGCAGTGGAACCAGTATTTATCCCTAGTGCATGGACTCTGGGAGCCCATTCCCTAGGGAGGGATACTCTCTCAGCATAGATACATGGGGGACTGCTTAGACCCTGCCCCAAATGATGTGACCACCTGTAATGATAACCATGGGGGGCCTCATCCTCCCTGGGACATGGATAGGGGGTGAGATAGAGGTTGGTAGAGGGTATGGAAGGATGGAAAGGAGAGGGAACTGGAATTGTTATTAAAATAAGATTGTTTTTAATTTAAATAAAAAAGAAAAATATTTACACATTATAAATTCAGGAAATATTTTAAACAGCATACATCATAGGATAGTTCCAATCCAGTGGTCACACAGATACCCCTAATTAAATTAAATGGTTCACAAAATGAATCTAAAAAACATGAATGTTGGAAAGAGACTGGTTAGGATGGCAGGTAGTTGATAGGAGTGGAAAGGGTTTAAGAAAAAGGAGGTGATGTAAGAGGAGGGGAGGGAAATGAATCTGGATATGGTACATATGTATGGTTTTATGAAATTGTCAAGTAAAATTAATCAATAAAATGTAAAAGGAAGTGAATGTTGTTATAAAGATTATAAAATATAAAAGCAAAAATATAAATGTTAATTTTATTATTCCTTATAAAAATAAATGAATATTACATGGCTTATACATATTGTGTGATTAGGGAATACAAATAAATTAAAATAACAGCTCCTTAAAATGTAACCAAATTAATAATATTCTAAAGTGGAAATTCATCCTTTGCAAAATCTTAAAGAAACACATATAGTATGAATACATATATGATGTCATAAGCACATGCTGCAATATTCAAATATTTTTTGCTTTTTTTTGTTTTCCTTAACAAAAATTTATTTGAAAAAATATACAGTATATTTTTATCATTCTTTTTCCTTCTCCCAACTCCTTCCAGGCACTTCCCACCTTCCTACTCATCCAGCATTACAACTTTTTACTCTATCATTAAAAAAAGAAGCAAATATGAAACAAAACAGGAAACATATACAAAGACTTGCTACAAACAAGAAAAAAGAATCAGTATTTAAGCAAAAGATTAATAAGATTTTTAAATGCCCAAACAAAATAGCATAAGGCCAAGTATCCAGAAAGATAATATTCATTTTGTGTTGGCCAAGAACTCCCAGGCATGTGGGATACTTTAATATGTTGTCATTGCACTTGGTGAGATCTCATTGCTGCATTGGAGAAAACCAATTTGTCCCCTGCCAAAAGATGTCAACCACAGATAGACTTTGGTTGGGGGTAGGAAGTGCATCATTTCCCACTCTCAGCACTTGGATCCCATATGCCCCAAACCTCTCAAATATCTTCTGTAAGCAAACAAAATTATCATCTCCGCCTCCAATTCTTTGACTTCATTAGAAATAAAAAGCCTTTTCCCTTTGTCCCCAAATGAATGCTTTTTTCATATATAACACATTATTTTTAATATGACTAGATAGAACTCTCTGATTTTTCATGGCTCAAATTCAAATTCAGTATTGTCACCAGGAAAGCCTTACCTTCCCACTAGGCTAAATATTTGCCTTCTGTTACCAGGATTTTTGAAAGCAAATGACCCTAACTTTAACTTTTCACTTTTGATTATCTGATGCATAATTATTTATTCAGTAATGTGCTTAATTACTATTTATTCACATTGTGCACTCTGTCAGTTACATTGGTCATTAATGTACAGACAGACTCTAGGACCAAATTTGGTATCTAGCAAGTTCTCAGTGAGCATTAATTGAGTCAATAAAAAAGTGAAACTAATTATGCATGGTATGATATGCTATACCTCACAGATGTCAGATAATCCCTTGCCATTTGAGGAAGTAAAACAATTAATTCACAAGAGCAAACTTTAATGATGAAACTCTCAGAACGTCCTGAGTGTAGTTTGCCATCTGCTTTTCTAAACTACTCAGCAAAGAATATTTTAAAACAAAATAATCCCACTTAGCATCTGTTTGATTTTATTTGAACTCTGCCAAGTGCTGGGTTTCTTGGCTTCAATTGATTGTCTGCAAGTCGTCTCATGATCAGATGAGAAGAAATGAAAATAAACTATATTTCATCATGAACTGACCATCACATTAAATATCTAATGAATAAGAATGATATTTGTAAATTATTTTACATATGTGTTGATTATTCAGTTTATAAATTTACTTTTAAAAATTATCCAGTCTGGTACATTCCTTTCCATTTATTTTATATCAAGGGTGAAATATTGGAAGTTACATAATTACAAATTAATTTGAATAAGTTTTTAATTTTAATTTTAACCATATTTTAGCAAAATAATTTAGGAAATATTTTTATTTCAGTAGACCAATTGTTATTGAAGAAGAATTATGTCACAGACAAAATTCATATTTTATGCACAAATTCAATTAGAAATGGGTTATAGTTGTTTATCTTATCTGAGTCATTCACATGAGTAGTGTTGTTCAAAAATACTCAGCCTCTGAAACCAAATCTGTTATCAGTAAGCATTAATTGAAAGAATAGAAGAGTGAATCAAATACACAAATTACTTACATTTGTAAACTACTATTTGTATTTTCTATAACAATTCCTGTAATAAAATTTTTTTAAAATTAAAATTATTTTTCAAATATAAAGTGAGTAGAATATTTACTGGACATTTTATGTTTCATAAAATTAAACAAGAAAAATTCATAGATATGTATGATATCACACCTAGAAAATCACTGTGCATTCAATTACAGTTAGGAAAAGGAAGCAACAGAAAAAGCAAAGAAAATACATGTAAGCTATTTAAAAATGTATTAAATACATTAAATACAAATTATACACACTACATGTAATTACAAATAAGAAAATAGTCAGTGACCTGTAATGTTTACTCTAAATAAAATACTACTCATGACATTTTCCCTAGAGTCAACTATTTAACCTTTTTTTTTCTAGAAAATTGTTCCCTTTCTTAGCTAAAACAACACTTGACATCTTCTCTATAAGATGTGCTGAAACAACTAGCCATCATATTTCAAAATAATACATTGTCTTTATCTGGAAAAATATAGTACTTATGTGATAAAAACATTTTATGAAACTTGCAAATTTTAATATGATAAAAATTACAATATCAATTACCAAGTAGTCATCCCTGAATTCATAAACATACAGGTAATATTATATACACTGAGCAGTCATATTTATAAATTTAATAATAAATGTATATGTATGTGTACATGTGTGTGTGTGAACAATTAAAGAAAAATACATTGTGAACTAGACAGAAAAATAGGGGATGAATGGTGGTGGTCAGGTTTAGATCTCACTAATACCTTGAATCTAGGAACTGATCACAGGGGGCTGATCACTTGAGGTGAGGGAAAGGATGGAAGAAGTAGATGAGTGGTGATAATTTGGTCAATGAGTTCTAAGATTTAAAGGGGCAATAATTTCTTGTGTGCCATTTCACAAAAGCAGGGTGAATATAGCTAACAAAACAAGTTATTGCAGAAGTCTAGAAGAAAAGATTTTGAATGGTTTAACTCTGAGAAAATGTTTGAGGAGGTATGTTTACAATGAATGAAATAATTAATAATCTATGCATTTAAATAAATGTGACAAAATATTCCATTGATATGCACAATTTTGTGCTGTCATGTATCACTTAAAATAAATGTAATATTAAAATTTCTCTGATTACTATAATAATCATACTGTATGCAAAATTTCAGATGTATAACTATTTTATTAGGAAAAATTTCTTTACATGTAAATACAAGCTATTATTGCTATTCAGCAAAGTGTGTCTGTAGAATGGCACCTAATGTTCACAAGATGATCTCCCTCCAACTTCATATAATGTCACTCATTATATTTGAGATTTGTTACAAAGCCAACGTGTACAATCAAGAGCTGTAACTTGGTTTTTCCCTACACAGAACGACAATTTACAATCTTACAACCTTGTTATTAAAAGTAAATAACTTTAGTCAAACTCAAGTGTCATTGCTCTGTATATTACTTGGTTCTGGCTGTGTTTGTTCTTTATTTTCAGTGCTGGATACACACCCTGAGCGCGATACGTACTAAACACACTATTCCTGAGATTCAGCACTATTTGGAAGTTTCTTTGGGGGAGGAAAGAGGATGGGGAATGTCCTTCTTTATGCTGTGAATGTGTTTCTGGGAGATGTCCTTCTGTGTGCTGTGAATACAAGTTTCTATTATTAGCTGATGAATAAAGCTGTTTTGGCTGATGGACAGGTGGGATGTAACCAGGCAGGAAATATAGGTGTGGCTCCCAGAATAGGACAATGCTGAGAGAAGAAACACAGAGGGTGAGTCACCAGGGAGATGCCATGAAGCTGCTGAGGAAGAAAGAGGCCTGGGCAGTCCCTGGAAAGCCAAGACCACATAGAGATACATAGATAAATAGAAATGAGTTAATAATGAAGAGAGAGCTAGTCAATAAGAAAGGCTTCTTATCCTTCTTATCCATCAGCCAAACAGTTAATAATTAATAAAAGCCTCTGTGTGTTTATTTGGAACTACACACCTTTGAGACTGAGCAGAACAGAAATTTCCATTGGGGGGAGGTGTGATGTCCTTTTTTGTTCTAATGAGATAAATGATTTGGATAAGAGTGGAAGGAGCCAAGATTTGCAAGGGGTTATGGAAGAGGGGGACATAATCAGAATAGAGTATATTTTAAAAGTCTATTTTCAATAAAAATAGGAAAATGATTTTAAAATCTATCTCAATAAAAGCATAAAAAGTGAAAGAATCAATAACATTCTTACATATATGGTTTTCTAGAATTGAACAATGCCTAAAGAAGGAATCATCCCTGAGCAAGTGTGGTTACCTTGTCCCCTACAGAAGAATAAAAAATTTGTCAAATTTTGAGATTTTTGAAAGAAAAATTAGTGCTTAAAGTGCATATGATCTATTTTGAACAAAAAAACTACTTTGAAATTTCATCTCATGACAGTCAGCATCGATAAGATAAGCAAAATGGCAGCAAGTTTGTAAAACAAGAACAGCCCATTCACTCACTGTTGGTGGGATTGTAAATTCATGCAGCCACTCTGGAAATCAGTATAAAGATTCCTCCAGAACTAAAAGTAAATCTATTATATGACCCAGCTATACAACTGAAGGACAAGAAGGGGCTCTAAATGGGAAGGAGGGGAGTTCAATATGAAATGAGAAGGAAGCAGGAAGGACAACTAACACCAAAATTGTTTGACAAAACTTCGATCTTATTATTTTATATTTACCTAATCTACACAATAAATATGAGGTGTGTGTGTGTGTGTGTGTGTGTGTGTGTGTGTGTGTGTGTGTGTGTGTGTGTGTGTAAAGTTAAGTCTCTTTAGCAGGCATCATTCACCACAAGGACCATGTACTAATAAAAATCCCAGTATTAGACATGAGAAATTTCTCTACATCTGCTCTGATCAGCTGCTCAACTGCAAGAGTCAGCAACTCTGATGATGATCAGAATGGACACTGCTCTGTGAGTATACCAGATTATCATTAGGAATCAGTTCATTGATTTTTTAAATTTTTTATCTGTTTTTGTTAGTTCTGTTTAGTACTACCTTAGGTTTCCTGGCTTGGAGATTCCATTACCTCACTGTCCAGGCAATATTGGGCATAGGCTCCCTCTCATGGCATAGGCCTATTGTTAGAACAGTCATGGTTTGGACACTCCCACTAGCTCTGCTCATCATATCTTACAGGCAGGGCAGGTTGTGTTTGGAAGGTTTTGTGCCTGGATTGCTGTCTCAGTCTCATTATTAGAAGCATTGCCCAGTTACAGAAGATGGCTTCTTCAAGCACTGTCTATTACTGGGAGTAACAGATACACAAGGAATAATGTCACCCTCACAGATTCCAGGAAATTTCAACTGCACTAGGTTTCCAAGTTGACTCCAAATATCTCCCAGTTCTAGTTGTCTCTCCCAGTAGTCTCTCCCTCCATCCCCTCCTCCCCTGTGTGATCCATTCTGTTTCCATCACTATCCATCCACAATCAACTTGAAAAATACATTTTATTTCCTCTTCCCAGGGAGATCCATGCCAACACACTATAGCCCTCCTTGTTACTTAGCTTTTTGTCTCTGTAGATTCTAGTACGATTACCATTTACTTAACAGCTGATTTTCACTTATAAGTGACTACATACAGCATTTGCCTGTAAGGCTCTGGGTTATTTCACCCTAGATGACTTTTTGTAATTCCATTCATTTACCTGCAATTTTCATGATGTCAGTTTTTTTAACTACTGATAACTACTGATACAAAATGGATATTTTGTAAATATACTATATTTATCCATTCTTAAGAAGATGGACATCTACATTTTTCCAATTTCTAGATATTATGAATAAATCCACTATGAACTTAGTTGTGTAACTGTCCTTGAGATAGGATGGAGAGTCTTTTGGGTATATGCCCAAGACTGGTACAACTGAGTATTAAAGTAGATCAATTGCAATTTTCTCAGGAACCACAATATTGCTTTCCGAAAGGAATGTACACATTTTACTCCTGCCAGGAATGGTGGAGCTATACATAGTTATTTCTGGGTTTTTAGTTTGATTCCATTGACCAATGTGTCTGTTTTTAGCCTAATACTATGCAGTATTTATTTCTGTACCTCTGTAGTACAGTTTGAAACCAGGGATGGTGATACCTGTAAAAACTCTTTTGTTGTACAAGATTGTTTTAACTATCTTTGTTCTTGTTGTTGTTGTTGTTGTTGTTGTTTTCTCATATGAAATTGAAAGTTGTCTTTTCAAACTCTGTAAAGATTTGTGGTGGAATTTTGATGGAGATTGCTTTTGATAGGATGCCCATTTATAACCTGGTCCACTTTAGATTTGTTAAGTCAGTCTCAAAATGAGTAACTTTACCAAGCTCTGCATCTTTTTTAAAATATGTATTATTACAGCTCTGCAGTCATAATGTCCAACCACTTCTGAAGTGATTGTGACAGCTTGTTTCTCAACCCCTTCGTTAAATTTTGTGACTCATTACACCTCAGCTCATAGTTAGCATTTTATCACATTACCATGAATAAAAAACTTCCTACAAACATTAAAATCAATCTGTTGTAGAGATTGCTATGGGACTAGACAATAAAATGAGTTGTTTATTAATAATGCATTTTTTGAAGACTAGTCTTTTCCTCCCAAAGAAGACTACTTTGTAGGTCTCATTCCCAATGTGTCTGCATGACTTTTCATTTCAACAAAAATGTGTGCCACTTACAGTTTATTTGGTTTATATGTATTATCTCTTCCATAATTTTACAGTGTCATTTATAGAGAACAATTTTAATGTAATTAAGTAATATTATTAATTATGGATCAAATTTTTGGTACTATATATAAGAAATTTATTTTTCTAAATAATGGCCTTAGAAATTTATGTAAAACTTACTCTAGAAAGAAAACATTATAGATTATTTTCAGCAGTCAATTGTGAAGACCAAATTGAGGTAATTTATTTATTCTTAGTAAGGAGAAATATGGTTCAAGAATATGGCATATTTCTTCATATGTTATTAACTTTTACATGTATAATTTTAAACACATGAAATCCTAACATATGTTCCCATGTTTCAATTAATAGCTAAATTTGAGACTATTATAGATAATACTCTTTCAATTGTTATTGTTCATTGCACAGGTATTCATAATACACATATATAAACAAAATTTGTTTGTTTAGTGATGTCTACATCCTACCTTAATTGTTATGGTTATTTCATGTCAAAGGCAATATCATCTGAAATAAATTTAAAATATTTAAAATGTGATGATATTTTTATCTTTTTAACATAATTTTAATATGTATATTTTCATAGTGACTCTGTACTCTCAGCCTTGGTATACTCATTATTTCTGAAAGTATCTATACTTACATAGAAAAATACTTGTTATTTGGTAATAAAATATTTTCTTTTTACTTTATAATGAGTATAATTTAAATTTATCTCAATGGCTATAGGATTAGATAACATACATAGTATAATTGTTAATGTTGATCTGGAAACAGTATTCTTGCTGAGTGCTAATCTGAAATATTATGTGGTACATGCTTCTGTATATCTGGTAGACAGATGTTGATAAGAGAGAATTTCCTTTTGTTCCAAAATTTCTGAGTGTTGATCATATATTAGTGTTGAGTGTTGCCAATTGCTTATGTTTTATTGATTAATGGATATTAATAGGTTTTTATTATGTCTGTTGGACAATGACATTTTGATTAATGTACAGATATTGAACCTGCCTTAAATTACTGAACTAAAATTATCTTCAAGGTATATCATCATTATTATTTATTACTTTATCCTACATATTGAGATTTTATGAACATTAAGTATGAACATTAAATAAACATAACAACCTATAATCTCTCAAAAATAAAGAACTGTGTAAGAGTCTCTTGCATATACTTTAGACGCAACTTGACTTAGCTGAGGCCTTGAAGTGATTGAGATAGTCAGTCAATTTAACCAGATAAATGAACTTTTACATTCACATACTATTTCATTTCCTAGTGCTTTTCCACTTTCTTTAAAAAATGCCATGTAACTGTTTATAGACCTTCTATAGTACATAATTCTTTTGCACCTGTTAATTCTAACAGGAGTTGAGTTATCTCACAAAACAGTTCTATTGCTTTGAGAAATTTTGATGTGTGTATCTTGGTTTTAATTTTCTCTAGTTTCATTAATATTTCTCCTCAGTTTTGACAATGTTATATCTCTAGAAACCAGTAAAATTTTGTATATTCATATTATTTGTATACTTTTAATTTTTAAAATACTTCGTTGTACCATTTCATAAATCTTTACAGTAAACGAAAAATCTTATGTGAGAAATAAATTCAGTGAGTTTTTTCAAAATATCAACTAAAACTACAATTTACAATTGATCTATTGATCTATTAAAGTAGTTATTTTTAAATAAAAGGAATGAAATTACTTTAAAATTTGAAAAAGGGATATAATATTATATTTATGAGTACAATCTTCAATTTAGATGTATATGATCATTCCTACTATATTGAACTTTTCTAAGTAAATGTGAGTTGTACAAAGATTTGGAGTAGTCACAGGATATTATATAGTTAGTACCCAAAACAGAAAAATATCCTCTATTTCTGGTATCCAATAAGGGATTCTCTTTAAATACTCATTTATAGAATCTTTTACTTCACCAAATTTATAAGTAACTGATCTTTTCATCTCTTCTCTAAGAGTACTTAAGAATGAGGAATGAGCAGCATCCTCTGAGAGAACTGGAGGTCAAGAAAAATTCTTAAGGAGCTTAGAGCATAATAGGAACTATCATTCAAGTCAAATAAAGGCAATAACCAAAGCAATAGCTAAGCCTTAATGATACTCATAACACTTTATTTTGTTAAATTGTCTTTAAAAGGTCAAAATTTATACTGACATTAAAACAAGTATAAACACATGTTTATATTCATTGTTGAGATTCCAAAAGCACCTTCAAAGAACACATCCTTCCTATGACCTATTCTTGTCCTCTTTACATTTTCAAATAGGCCTCTCTTTTTAAATTATGTCATGAGCTGTGTTTTGGGGGTTGCAGTTGGTACCATCCCAGCAGCCCTGCATCTGTTCCTCTGTGGGGGAGTGTGGATGAGGGAAAGGCTAGCTAAATGAGTTATGAATCAGAGACACAGGATTTCTGTCAGGAGGGCAAATTCAATCCATACTGAATGCAGCCTTTACTTTATTCATGTACCATCTATGTACTCAACCAACAATGAAGACAAAAGGCAGAAGACTTCTATTCTCATGTATAAAGGGCAAAGAGTGATTACTTCCCTTAATCCTTCAGGTACTCCATAGTCATAACTACCACCCAGCCTTCAGGGTGAGAGTAATTCACCTGGCCCCAAGTTTATTTTTATGTGGATAAGAGACATTCATCACCAAGGCCAGGACAGCCTGCAGTGGATAAGCTAATGTCTTAAGGACAATAGTAGTGATTTGAGCTCTCTTAAATCCTTGAAAGATGGAATGGACACCCATTTATGGGTCCCATCAAAATTATTATTAAATATTGGTTGCTTTTACTGTATTACAATTTGGATAGTTTTTACACAGGGTGAGGATCTACTGTTTCAATCTCTATTAGGCTTGAGATGATAAAATTGTTCATATTTTATCAGAATCTCCCTTTATTCAGTTTTTGTTTTGTTTTGTTTTGTTTATGTGATTACCAGTATGTCTTGTTTGTCTTTTTAGCAAGTAATGTATTGTTTAGGCAATTGTTCCCCTCAGCTTACCCTAACCATCATTTTTCATGCTATTTTTGTTTATTTTAGTAAGAATAATGAAGAAGATGCTATTGAAGAAGATAAAACGGTGAATAACTGATACAGAGTCCCTAAGTTTAGGATAGCTTTAGTAGATAAACACCAGCCAACAGCAAGCCAAAGCGTGCCAAAAGCAGCAAGTCAAGGGAGGCAAGAGGGACAGAGCCATGTGCCTTGTCTGTCCCTTTAAAGCCTTACCCTGTCACCCTGACATCACCTTGACCACGCCCTGATGGGCGTGGTTGGGCACATCTGTAGCCACCTCTTAGGAGGCGTGGTTACGGTGTCTTCCTAAATAAGACCTGTGCTTTACTGGACAGTTGGTGTAGTTCTTAAAGTTTTTAAGGAAACACAAAATGTGCTACAATACCAGAGTCATGAATCTCCCTATCACTTTTAGTTTACTCATTTCTACTTTGAGTTAAGTTCTTGTAGCAGACTGTACATATTTCTGTCTTCGTCCACCTTTCACAGGAGTGTAGACAGCATCTAGGATGAACAAACATGGGAGTGAATGCAGAATTCAACTGATAGCTCAAGAGCTCAAGAATAAAATGAAAGATCTTAGTAAATGATTCTTCAATCAAATTTCAGAAATCAAATAGTTTTCTGTTTTGTTCTTGTAGTCAGTATGAAAAGACCTCATGCAAAAACCTGGAGATGATTCTGTGCTCTTTCATCTCAAAGACATGGGGAACACAGATGAAATACAGGAGTATCTGCTACAAATAGAGCCAATATATTTTATCACTTTATTAACATTCTGTGGTCAAATTCAGAGGCCAAAATGGTGAGGTTTTGGCTAAGTGGCATGGCTAAGAACATGAAAAATTTAATGATAGTTTCAACACACACACACACACACACACACACACACACACACACACACACACACACGCACTAAAAGTCCATACCATCTGAGTAAATGTCTATCGCTCAATAAAACAACTTTTTTTTTGTTTTTTTGAGACAGGGTTTCTTTGTGTAACTTTGGAGCCTATCCTGGCACTTGCTCGTAGACCAGGCTGGCCTGTAACTCACAGAGATACGCCTGCCTCTGCCTCCCGAGTGCTGGGATTAAAGGCATGTGCCACCAACGCCCGGCTTTTTTATTTTTTGGTTTATAAAACAACTTTTAATGAAAAAATGGCCTCAGGAAATACATAGTTTGAATACCTTTTTCGTGCTTAAAACTTGTAAGCATGGCTGTTAAAAGCAAAGAATGGAAAAGGTGAAGTATACAAGATTTCATCTTTTTATTTCTCTCAACTAAAATCTTATTGATTGGACAACATGTCTCCTATAGTTTTTGTTTGTATATTGTATTTGCATTATATACTGTAGTTGTTTAATAAAAGTATAGAAAGGAGTGGTCTTGATGGTAACTCAATTCCAGTAATAAAGAGTGACAAAGGAGAGGCCTCAGTATGGAGGAGACACACATACACACACACACACACACACACACACATACACACACACACACAGAGAGAGAGAGAGAGACAGACAGACAGAGACAGAGACAGAGACAGACAGAGACAGACAGAGACAGAGACAGAGAGAGATGAGAGAGAGAGAGAGAGAGAGAGAGAGAGAGAGAGAGAGAGCAGTTTGTTGTGGTGTTGACATTAGGAATATAATTCCACCTTTGTTTCTAGCCCTGGCTGGTAATTGTGTGCTGAATCCTCACCCTCTCCAAAGGAAACTTTGACTGTATATATTGTACCAAATTATCTTAGTGCCTAAGACATTTCCTATAATGATTTTGTATCCTGCTAAGATATTTAAAAACATCAAGTGTGTCCATGTTGACATCAGCACAGAATTACTTCATTGCCAATCTTAGTCTTATAGCACCCATGTGTGTAGGTACACATATCAGGTGAGTGCCAGAGGATAAATTGCAAGAATCTATTCTCTCTTTCGACTATGTGAGTCCTGCAGTCAATTTCAGGGCATCTGGTAGGCCACAAGCTCCAATACCCACTAGGCCATTTTGGAGGGCCTAAAAGTAGTGTTGTATTAGACATTTCTGTTTCAGCTCTGCCAAAGGTTTCCTTTAAAACTTTCATGGGGAAAGTTTCCTTTAAATTCACCAAATATCATTCACTAAGCAACAAATGTAACATATTTTACACTTAATGAACTGAATGAAATGCTACCCAGAGCTCTGATTAGATTACCTAATTCTCAGATGAATATGTTTTGACCACTAAGCTTCTTTATGCAGTGATTATTACTTTTGGTGCCTTTCATGATCTTTAACTAACATTTAAAATTATTTTCACTGCATTTTGTAACTACCTACAGGAGAAATGCAACAGCTATTGCTGCCTTGGTTGGAGTAGTCCCTGAAGAAATGAAACTAAATTTGCTATGTGCTTTAGCTTCTTTTGAGACTTACAGCTCAGCAAAAAAAAAAAAAAAAAAAAAAAAAAAAAAAAAAAAAAAAAACATAGGAAATCTAATTCTACTAGAAAGTGGCTATGGAGAAATTACAAACTGGTATGGGATTAGGTTGTTGTCACTGTTGTCTTGCTATTTCAATTTGCAATAATCTTTTCTTTGTGTTCAGTTAAAACTTTAAAGATTTAAAGATTTAACTTCCTTTCTCTTTTCCAGATAAAAACCACTTAAGTAGGTCAAAATATTAGATGGTCATATGAAGATATTTTGGAATATCATTGGGTTCCCCTCCATTTTGGGAACAACTTAGACAGGATGAAAATAGCTATAATAATAATTATCCAGTGAATTTACCAGGTAATACTACCTTAATGACTCATATTATGTTCTACATGGATTTCATCCAAGCAATTTGCTTCATTTGGGAGGTTTCACAGAATATCTGTTTTGCCTATGGCAATGGGAATGGACTTTCAACTTATTTCATCAATCGTGTCATTGGGGTGATATATATCTATATGATTCAGGCAATGCCCTCAAGGCTTTGAATCTAGTTAGGTGGAAAATAATTAAACCATTAAGTATGAAAGAAAATAGCATTTTGACAAATGTTTCATGCTGTTGTTAAATCAGAGACCCTGGAATAATCAATTACAGATGAAATAGGATTTAAACACATGTTCTTCTTATTTTCCTATATTACCAAATGTTAAAAACAGTGAAAATACTAGTAATATTTACAGTTACCTAATCTCTCAATGAACTCTATTTCCTATTTTGATAATATCATTTTGTCATTAGTTGTTATTAATCAATTATTATTGCTAATATTTATTGGTTCAATGAGTACTCTCATAATATGTTTCTTTTTATGTTTGTAAGTTACTATGAGACTGTGGAAAAGAAACAGTCTATGCTGTGCATTATTCATTGTTCTGTTATTAATCATCAATTATATGAAAGGACTAGCTCTATCCTCTTTAGCTCTGACATTGAAAGTTGGTTATTGCTATTTCTTTTAAAATGGGAAAAATCATATAAAGTTTCCTACAGATATTGATCAGTTGAGATTGGAAACTTTAACATGAATATAGTTTTAAAACTAATTACATTGTTGTTGTCAGCTTTATTGTGGCAGAATCATAATACTGGAAGACAAGTTCTGTATTAAATGGCACTTGAAAAGCTGCTAATTTTATATTCACTTTAATAAGTGGTAGGAATGGCATAGAATGGTGAATAAAATATTTATATAGAATTTGCTAATTTAATTTGAAAAATAAGCTAAAACTCTAAAGACTGAAATATTTAATCCACTGAGTGAAATTAGTAGTGTTCTTGGTTGAAAGGAGGACATTGGAAGGAGAAAGTGGAAGGGGTAGATTTGATGGAGATACATTGTATGTGTCTATGAAATTTGTAAATGAAGAGTATAAAGATAAAAAACCCAGAATACTAATTAAAGAAGATAATTGAAGTTGATATCTGGCCTACACATGTACCATATTAGACAGTAGATACAGATGTGCATACCAAACACACACACACACACACACACACACACACACACACACACACACACACACACACCCCACACACACACACCCACACACACAGAGGGGGTTTCTTTAATTTAAAATGATACTAAAATTTATGCTAGTAAATTTCCAAATGTGACTAGCAGAATACTTGTGGGGCAAGAAGATAAATAGAAGAAAGTAATAAGCAACATTTAGTCTCATTATACAGGAAATAACAGAAATATAGTACATTAGTCTAAAGAGTTTAAAACTAGAGGACACAAAATCAGAGAATGGCACAGGTTGGTATGTCCACTAATGAACATAGATGTTATTTGCTGCTACCCAATGTTCCGCAATGGATACCTCAGAAGCCAAAATGGACTACAACCTACTTATTCCTACTTGTGTCTATCAGGAAAATATCTTTTTCTGTGTGCTCAGACCAAAGGAAAGTGACTGCTAAATACAACAATATTCCACTTAAAAATCTCAATGTAATTCTGACTTTCCCTCCTTAATCAATCATTTTATGATGTGCCTTAATCAAATTCAGTTTATGATTTATTGCTATAAACATATTTCAGTGCTCACTTTGGATACTCAGACTTCATTTTGCTATATTGTTTGTAGATATTTTCAGAATGACTCTCTGAAGAGCTATTACCACAGACTGAAGTTTCTGTCCCCTTGAATTATTCTGTCTCTTATACAAGATATTGCTTAGATGAGACACAGGCCCTCCTGATCAGGAACCCTTCTCACCCTTCTCTAATCAAATTGGTGAACCCTAATTGTGCTCAGAGAGCCTTAATGCAGTAACTGATATAAGCAGATGCAGAGATCCACGGCCAAGCACTAGGCCAAGAACTAGGATTCCAGTTGAAGAGAGGGAGTAGGGATTATAGGAGCAAGGGATGTCAATATTATTACAAGCATACACACAGAGTCAATTGACCTGAGCTAGTGGGAGATCATGGACTCTAGACTGACAGATAGGGAGTCTGCATGATTCCCACGTAGGCCCTCTGCATGTGGGTAACATTTGTGTAGCTTGGTATGTTTGTGGGGCTTCTAGCAGTGGGATGGCTTTTAGAATCTTGTCCCTATGCTGGGAAGCCTTGCCCAGCCCTTTTTTTTTTTTTTTTTTTTTGTTTTTCGAGACAGGTTTCTCTGTGTAGCTTTGGAGCCTATCCTGGCACTTGCTCTGGAGACCAGGCTAGCCTCGAACTCACAGAGATCCGCCTGCCTCTGCCTCCCGAGTACTGGGATTAAAGGCGTGTGCCACCAACACCCGGCTTGCCCAGTATTGATAAAGGTGAAGGGAGCTTGTTCCTGCCTCGAGTTTATATACTTGGCTTTATTGACTCTGATAGGAGGACTTCCCTTTCTGAACTGAGGGTGAATGGATAGAAGGGGTAGTTGGAAAGTTGAGAGAGGGAATTAATGGGAAGACAGGAGGGAGGAAAACTGTGCTGGTATGCAAATAAAGAAAAATATTTAATAAAAAGAAGAAAAATAAATATCAACAAAAAATGAGAAAGAAAAATCTTTACAAGTACTGATTTGGCTGTCAACTTAAAAGTCCCACAAATTAACCTAGTAAAAGTCTTGGTTTCAGTAAAATTAAGCATTTTTTTCTGTTGTGTCCCAATTAAGACACATAGATCTTAGTAGAAATGAATGTATAAAAATGTTAAAATACTAAAGAGATGATCTTTTTGTTAGACAACAAGTAATAATGGCAGTTTTCTTTCGGCCCTAGCTATGATCCTGGTGTCTAGTTTTACTATATTTATTTGCTCTCTCCATAGTATTTGTCCAAGTAACCTGGAATTTTATTGGAATTATATTCTTATCAAAGTTTCAGTAACTGGGCTTCTACGTACCACTGTAATGTGATAACTTAAAGCTAAATAGTTTACCAGTAAAATCCTTTGAAATGGAAAGTTTAGGATTTTACTTTCATCAAAAGTAAGTCAGGTTTATGGAAGTTATTTTCCATCTTGCAATGTATTGCTTCCCATAATCATACCTTCACTCTTGTTAGGTGAGGGCCATTGTTTTTCAGCAGGTTAACTTATTCTTATGTATACAGTGGATCATTGGTTTTCAGAGTCATGAAATATATTGGGTATTATCCTAATTCAAAGATATATATATATATATATATATATATATAATATATATATATATAGTAATTTTTGAAGTACTGGTGGGTAATTTGAAACACTTCAGATATTTTAACTGTTTTGCATAAGTTAAAAATTTAATGACTAAGTTGAAACTCCAGTTTAACTCTGCTTTTTTTCCCTAGAAATGTGTGTATATATTCTGACACTGTTATTTCTGTTAGGAATTAGTATTTGCTGCTTGAATTTTGTTGTGCCTTGAAGTAATATCAAATATTCAGATGCAATCAATTAATCTTTACAGCCACATCAAATCTGATCAAATAGCTTTGGGAAAGTAGCATATAAAATTTGTTTCATTACAATATTTTTCTTCATTCTCATTTTAATGTATGTATATATTCACTTTGAAGAAAATGTATTTCTTCTTCTATATTTGAAAATACAAAATGTACCAACCAAACAAATGATGCATTTTATTTCATTAGCTACAATGATAGCAGTTTTTGAGGCACATATTTATTTAATTTTGTAATGTAAAACAATCTAGGAAGTAAGTCTTTAAAAAAAACTAGTCAAGTTGCTGGAATGATCATTATGACATTATTAATATAACAGAAAGATGAGCACAGCTTTATTTAACAGTGCAGGCTATAAAGTTTAAAGGATGTTTTATTTCTTAAGAACCCTACAGTTGAGAGCAAAATGCCAAAACTTGCATTTGTGCGATCTATTGAATATGCAGATTGATGAGTGCAGTCTAGCTTGTTTTCATATAGAACATCAGCACTGTTTTATGTGTTTGGCAGTTTTATTAAGATATTCATAACAACAGATGGCATGAAAGCTAACTTTTTTCAACACAAAATGTTCAGTAGCTGGGGAAACTTATTCACTGTTGCTATGCTGCTATTTCCTCTAATCCATTATAGAAGTATGGCCATTTGTGTCTGGACGACCATGTGTGCATTGGAATCTGCCAACATATTTCATATCGTAAACCTTCTTTCTCTTACCTCTCTTTCCAACAACTACATCATGCAATACTGCTTGAAAAACATTCCTTAAGTAATAAAGAAAACAATATAGTAGCCCTAATTTGCTTGAGTGGTATAATCAATTTTGGTAAACTAGCATTATTTGTAACTGAACATTAATATGTGCTTGGAGACAGAAAATAAAACAAAAGAGCAACAGCATCAGATCTTTGCTTAGTTTATAGATGTATTTTATCTAGTTTTTATAAAGAAAACTTCAATAACTCTAGCATAAAAAGTATCTCCACTGTTCAAATATGCCTAACTTTTTCATGTCTGTACTTATTTCATTGCATATATATAAATGGACATTAAAAAAAACAACTACACGGAATATCTGTGTTTCTTAAATCTGTTTAAATATTTTCTTCATCTGATTTATTTGTACCTTAATATATGTTTATTCAAATTAAAGGTGGGTCATCATTTAATTTTTTATATCCTGATTTTTGTGCATGTGAATTTTATTTTAAAATTCATCTTTTAATTATTTTATATACCAACCACATTTTGCTCCCTCTTCTCCTCTAGTCCCTTCCCTCTACCTGGTTCTAAATCCCCATCCACTCTTCAGAAAGATAAAACCTCCTATGGGGTGTCCACATGCCTGCCATATCAAGAAGAGGCAGAAACAAACTACTTCCCCTGAATCAAGACTGAGCAAGGCACCCCAAAATGTGGAATGGGCTACAGAAAGCTATCTAATGTACCAGGACAGATCCTGGTTCCATTTCTAGAGGCTGTACAAACAGACCAAGGCACACAACTTTCACTCATATGCAGAGGACCTAGAGCAATCCCATGCAGGCTCCCTATCTGTCAGTCTAGAGTTCATGAGCTCCCACTAGCTCAGATCAGGTGTCTCTGTGGGTTTCTCCATAATGATCTTGACTACCCTTTCTCATATAATCCCTCTTCCCTCTCTTCAACTTTACTAATGGTACTTGGCCCAGTGCTTGGTTGTGGGTCTCTGCATCTTCTATCATCAATTACTGGATGATGGTTCTCTGATGACAATTAGAGTACTCACCATCTGATTACACAAGAAAGATCAGTTAAAGCATCATCTCTACAATTGCTAAGAGTTTTATCTGGGATAATCCTTGTGGATTACTGGGAGTTTCTCTGGCACCACATTTCTCCCTAACCACATAATGGTTCTCTCTATCAAGATACCCTTTTCATTGCTTTCCCTCTCTGTCTCTCCCCCAAGGCTACCATAGTGATCCCTCATGTTTTTATCCCCCATCCATTCCCCCTCCCTCATCCCCCTATCTCCAGTTTACTCAGAAGATCTCATCTAGTTCCCTTTCCCAAAGCAATCCATACATCATTTTTAGGGTCCTCCTTGGTACCTACCCTCTCGGAGGTTATGGGTTATATCCTACTTATGCTTTGTTTAATCTAGTATCCACTTGTGAGTGAGTCCATACCATGTTTGTCTATCTGGATCTGTGTTACCTCA
Source organism: Cricetulus griseus (assembly GCF_003668045.3). Lineage (NCBI taxonomy): Eukaryota > Metazoa > Chordata > Mammalia > Rodentia > Cricetidae > Cricetulus > Cricetulus griseus. The sequence goes on along the minus strand of NC_048595.1, from coordinate 306,377,184 downwards.
CTCAGAATGATTTTTTTCTAGTTGCATCAATTTTCCTGCAAATTTTATAATGGAAATAAGTTTTACCCCTCAGCAATGCTCCATTATGTAAATATAGCACATTTTCCTAATCAGTTCTTCAGTTGAGAGACAACTAGTTTTTTTTCCAACTTCTGGATATTATGAATAATGCTGTTATGAACATAGTTGAACAAGTTTCCTTGTGCTGTGATTGAGCATAATTTGAGTATGTGCCAAAGAGTGGTATTGCTGAACCATAATGTAGATTGACTCTCAATATTCTGAGAAACTGTCATACTGTTTCCAAAGTGGCTATACAAGGGGAGGAGTGTTACCCTTACTCAACATCCTTTCCAACATCTGGGGTCATCAGTGTGTTTGATCTTTGCTATTCTGATAGGTGTAGATTTGCATTTCCCTGATGACTAAGAATGTTGAACACTTACTTAAATGTCATTTGGCCATTTGAAATTCTTCTGTTGAGAATTCTGTTAAGATCTGTATCCATTTTTTAAATTGGATTTTTTTTTTTTTATTTTGAGGTCTAGTTTCCTGAGTTCATTATATATTTTGTAGATCAGCTATATGTCATGTGTTCAGTTGCTGAAAATCTTTTCTAATCCTATGGGCTGCCATTTTCTCTTATTTACCATGTTGTTTGCCGTGCAGAAGTTGTAAGTTTCAGGAGGTCCCATTTATTAATTTTTAATCTCAGTGTCTATGCTACTGGTGTTATATTTAGGAAGTCATCTCCTGGGCCTTGCATTCAAGGCTACTTCCCATTTTCTTTTCTATTAGGTTCAGTGTAGCTGGATTTACATTGAAGTTTTTCATCCACTTGGACTTGAATTTTGTGCATGTTGATACATAGATGGATCTATCTGCATTCTTCTATCTATTGACATGCAATTATGTAAGCACCATTTGTTGAAGATGCTTTCTTTTTTCCACTGTACAATTTTAGCTTCTTTGTCAAAAATCATGCATTCATAAGTGTGTTGATTAATATCCTGGTCTTCAATTTTATTTCATTGATCTGCCTTTTTGGTTTTTATGCCTATGTCAAGTTGGTTTTATTACTATAGATCAGACAATATAGCTTAAATTCATGAATGGTGATACCTCCATAAGTTCCTTTATTGTACAGAATTGTTTTAATTATGCTGAGTTTTTTTGTTTTTCCATACAAAGTTGAATATTGTTCTTTTGAGGTCTGTGAATAATTGTGTTGGGATTTTGATGAGGATTTCATTGAGTCTGTAGATTAATTTTGGTAAGATTGGCATTTTTATTATGTTGATACTTCCCATCCAAGAGTATAGGAGATATCTCCATTTTCTGATAACTTCTTCAATTTCTTTCTTCAGAGACTTAAAGTTCCTTTCATGCAGATCTTTCAGTTTTTTGGTTTGAGTTACTGCAAGGTTATTTGTGGCTATTATAAAGAGTGATGTTACACTGATTATTTCTCAGCCCATTTATCATTCGTACATAGGTTGACTATGTATTGTTTAAGTGAATCTTGTATCTGAAGGTGTTTATCATCTGTAGGATTTCTCTGATGGGATATTTTGGTTCACTTATATATATACTATCATATCATCTTTAAATAGCAAAGTTTGACATTGTCCTTTCCAGTTTGTGTCCCCTTGATCTCCTTTTTTTGTTATTGCTCTAGCTAGAATTCAAGTACCAAATTGAAATGATAAGAAGACAGTGGACAACCTTGTCTTGTTCCTGATTTTAGTGGAATTTCTTTGAGTTTCTCTCCATTTAAATTTGATGGTGGTTGTTGCCTTGTTGTATATTGCCTTTATTATTTTTAGGTATGTTCCCTGTATCCCTGATATCTCTGAACACCTTTATCATGAAGGGATGTTGGATTTTGTCAGAGGGATTCTCACCATCTAATGAGATGATCACATGTTGTTGTTGTTGTTGTTGTTTTTAGTTTGTTTAAATGGTGAATTACATTGACAGATTTTCATATGTTGAACCAAACTTGCATCTCTGTAGATACAGCCTACATGATCACAATGGAAGATTTTGTTTTATATGTTCTTGGATTTGGTTTGCCAATATTTTATTGAGTATTTTCCATCAATCCTCATGAAGGAGATTTGTCTGTAATTGTCTTTCTTTGATGCTTCTTTTGGTCATGTGTGCATCAGGGTAAATGTAGATTCATACAAACCAATTGGCAATGTTCCTTCCTTTCTGTTGTGTGGAACAATTTGAGAATTGTTGTATCATTGACCTACTCCAGGGGTCATTCAGATAGTACAAAGTTCACAAATATTCTCCACATATGGAGGGAGTAGGTCTCTCCCCTGGAATCTTAAGAGCTGTAAGTCTAGAGTTCATGTGTTTCTATGATCTTGGTTCAGCTTTCTCTGTAGATTTCTCCATCATATTCTTTTTGTTTTGTTTTGTTTTTGTTTGTTTGTTTTGTTTTTTAAGATAGGGTTTCTCTGTATTGCTTTGGAGTCTGTCCTGGATCTTGTTCTGTAGACCAGGCAGGTTTTGAACTCACAGAGATCTACCTGCTTCTGCTTCCTGAATGCTGGGATTAAAGGCATCCACCATCAACGACCAGTGTCTTCATAATATTCTTGACCAAACTAGCTCATATATTTCCTCCTCCCTCTATTTGATTGGAATCCCATATCTTGTCTTTGTTCTTGGATATATATATATATATATATATATATATATATATGCATCTGTTTCCTTCAATTACCTGATGAAAGCTCTATGAGGATAGTTGGGGTATTTACCAATATAATTACAGGTGTAGGCCAGTTCAGTCATCCTCTCTACTAGCTGTCTTACCTGGGGTCATACTTGTGAATTCACAGGAATTACCCTCACACCACATTTCTCCCTATCCCCATAGTGGCTCTCTCTATTAAGATATATCTTTCATTGATCTTCCACTGCATCCCTCCCCCTTCTCCCAACCAGACCATCCCATTCCTTCATAATTCTATTCCCCTTCTCTCCCCATTATCACTCTCCTGCCCCCAGTTTACCCAGTAGATCTTATATAATTTTATTTTCCAGGGTGTTCCATGTATTACTCTTATTGTCTTCCTTGTTACCTAGCTTCTCTACATCTGTGGAATGCTGTCTGGTTATCATTTTCTTTACATTGAATATCTATTTATGTGTGAATACACATCATGTTTGTCTTTCTGAGTCTGGGGTACCTCACTCAGGATGGCTTTTTTCTAGGAATGAGCTTGTTTCTTAAATCCATTTGATTGGAAAATATTTTCCCAACAATTTATTCTGAGGTAATGTTTGTCTTTGAAGTTGATGTGTGTTTCTTGTTTGTGCAGCATAAGGATGGATCATGTTTGCTTATCCATTCTATTAGCCTGTGTCTTTTGGTAGGTTTTTTTAGGCCACTGTTGTTAAGGGTTATTAATGACAAGTGATTACTAATTCCTGTTATTTTTTTAGTTCTGTTGGAGGTAATGGTAGTACATGTGTGTTTTCCTTCTTCGGGATTCACTGGTGTGAGACATTCTATTGCTTGTGTTTTTTTTTTTTTTTTTTTTTTTTTTTTGTAGGTGCAGCTAACTTCCTTGGGTTGACATTTTCCTTCTAGTTGTGGAAAGATATTTTTAATATGGTTTTCTTATGGAGTATCTTGCTTTTTCTGTCTCTGGTGATTGAACTTTTTGCTGGTAGCCTGGGCTGGCATTCATGGTCTCTTAATGCCTGCAAAATTATGTTGAGTACCTTCTGTCTTTCAGAGTGTCCACTGAGAAGTTGGGTGTTATTCTGATAGGTCCCTATTCACATGGTTCTTCCCCACTGCTGTGTCCTCACAGGCAAAGTAAACTCCTGATGGATCTCAATGAAATAAGTATAATCTTCCCTCATAATGCAAAGATAGGAAAAAAAAAAGCTGTCAACTCTGTCGTGTGACTATTCTCTAGTTTCTTCATGTGAGCACTTAGAGCTATGAACTTTCCTCATAGTACAGCTTTCAACATGTCCCATAAGTTTGGGTATGTTGTGTCTTCATTTTAATTGAATTCTTAGAAGTCTTTAATTTCTTTCTTTATTTCTTCCTTGACCCAAGAATGTTGCAAATGTGTGTTGTTCAATTTCCATGAGTTGGTAAGTTTTCTGGAATTTATGTTGTTTTTGAATTCTAATTTTAAGGCATGGTGGTCTGATAAGACACAGGTGGTTATTCCAATTTATTTTGTACCTGTTGAGGTTTGCTATGTTGCTGAGTATGTGGTCAATTTTAGAGAAGGTTCCATGTGATGCTGAAAAGAAGGTATATTCTTTTGTGTTTGGATAGAAAGTTCTATAGATGTCTATTAATCCCAACTGGGTAATAACTTTTGTTAGTTCCTTCATCTCTTTGTTAAGTTTCTGTCTGGTGGTCTTGTCCAGTGGTGAGAGTGGCTGTTGAAGTCTCCCACTATAACTGTGTGAGGTCTTATTTGTGATTTGAGTTTTAATAATTTTTTTATGAATGCTGGTGCCTTTGTATTTGGGGCATAGATGTTTAGAATTGGGACTTCCTCCTGATGGATTTTTTCTGTGATGAATATGAAATTACCTTCTTCATCTCTTTTGATTGATTTTAGTTTGAAGTCTAATTTGTTAGATACTAGGATAGCTACCCCAACTCGTTTCTTGGGTCCAGTTGATTAGAATACCTTATACCAACCCTTTACCATAAGGTAATGTCTGTATTTGAATTTGAGGTGTGTTTCTTGTATACAGCAGAAGGATGGATTCTGTCTTCGTATCCACTCTGTTAGCCTGTGTCTATTTATAGGCGAGTTAAGACCATTAATTTTGAGGGAAATTAAGGACCATTGAGTGTTTATTCTTGTTTGTTTTTTATTTGTTGTTGGTAGTGATATTGTATATGGATTTACCCTGCTTTTTCTTTTGGGTTTTCGAAAACTGGGATTATCTATTGCCTATGTTTCTTTGGAAGCCCATCCCACATGGAGGGATACTCCCTGAGCCTAGACACAAGGGTGTTGGCTTAGACCCTATCCCAAAGAATAATGCAGACTCTGAAGACCCCCCATCGAAGGCCTCACCCTCCCTTGGAAACAGAAAGGTAGGACAGGTAGGGTATTAGTTGGGGCGGCAACGGAGGAGGGGAGGTAAAGGGACCTGGAATTGACATGTAAAATAATTTTCTTTCTAATTAAAATTTTTAAAAAAGGCTAAATGGACAAATACCAAGTGATTAGGTATACTCTTGCATCACAGACTTTACTCTTTGTACCAGTAGGGTTGTGGTAATGGGTTCCTAGTAAACAAAATAGTATTGCTGAGCAAGTTTTCAAGCTCTGCACACAAGCAATCAGTAATTTGGGCCCATGATACCATGTACCATACCAATATTCTTGGTATTCAGCTGCATTTTGTGGCCATCATTTTGTCCTACAGGATGGATTTCCGTTTTCTCTGAGTTTCTAATAGTATATCATTTGTAACCTTAATTGCCACTGAAGAGGCCCTCCAGATAAAGCAGCGAAAGCGTGTTCATTCTGGTCAAATTTACTAGATGATCGAAACATAGCTAGCAAGAAGCTGTAACTGTGTTCTGTCATCTTTTATCCAGAAAATTGGGGGTCAAAGCTACATTACTCCACTTCCAGAATATTTTATTTCCGGTTTATGTTTTTACCTCTTTTTTTGTTTTTGAAAACCACTGAGTGAGAAGAAAATATAATATACTCTTGTATATTTTCTCATCATTTGATGTTAATAAAACTTGATAAACATTGAATAGAACCATCGTACTATTTAAGAAATTTCAGTGCTAATACCCAAACACTATCTTTGTAATAATTTGTGTATCAAGAACTCATCTGTAAAATGAATATTTCAATAACATCTCTTTGATTATATTTGATACAATTTGTATAGATAAAGCATCTCAAATATTTTTTGTGTTCGTACATCATTCTTACTTCTAGAAGTTTTTAAGTGAGCTATTTCCTTATTATATATTAGAAGAGAGTTTATGACTTTATTAATCTTAGGAATAGAAAACAGTTTATGTATCATGATATCACACAGCTGTTCAACTGTGGCCATCTTCTTAGATCTTTAGCCCTTGAAGAATAAAATATCATCTCCTTAAAACATCCCAATTCATGGCATAACCAAATTATATTATATATATATATATATATATATATATATTATATATGATTTAAATTAGAAAAATCATATTTTACATATCAATCCCAGTTTCCTCTCCCTCCTACCATCCCATACCCCCAAACGAGCCCCATCCAAATGTTTTATATATTCTTTTTATAATTTATTTCCTAGACATGCTATATGGATCCTTTTCAATGAATGCATGGTAGCTTTAGAGAGTATTAAAAAATAAAGTCTACTTTGAAAACAAGTACAGATTTTAAATTTAAATATGACCTGGAAACATTTTGCTATGTGGAACATTTGTCTTATTCAACAAACATCCTTGAAAAACAAAACAAAACAACAACAACAAAAAACTCTGACACCTAGGAGTAAAAACTAAATACTCTCAAAGGATAAGGATTATTCGATATTATATTCCATGATAAAATTCTGAATATGTTTTTCTGTAGTCAGCATTAAGGCAATTCTTAACAGTTTTCTTAAATGCTGCTATGAATTTGATATGAGTATAACAATGAAAAAAATATCTAAAAATTATGTTGCGAAAGAGTAAGCAAAATTCTATTCCTAATGAAAATTATCACATTGCTTGAGAATTTTCAGTAATGTTTGAAAATTTTCATGATCGATGATATAAGAAGATAGAAATTTTAGCTGCATCCCATGACATGGGGGAAAAAGAAAGCCAATGAAGAGTAAAACCTCATGTGATTGTGACAGAGTTACAATAAGACAGATAAAAGTACAGCTGGTTCCCAGAAATTGAGAAAAGGCAGTGTTGTTGGATACACATGAGACATTCAACAGGATAAAGGCAGTAGAAAATCTACTCTATTTGATATTATGGCAATAAAATAAATTTATGTATTTGCAAATCCCACAGAAGTTTAAATCATCAAAAGTGAGCATTTATGGATATTAAATTGAAAGCTACTTGGGGTGAAATTTTCTTGGGAACAATGTAAACTACAGCAAATGTACCTGCACTGTCTAACTGTTACCTGGCAATTAACAAATGTGACCTAGCAACACTATAAATAGTGGGCAACCAATAGAACAATAATCCTGCTGAAGACTCACTTCTAATTAGGGTGTCACTTTGAAATTCTGAAAGGCTGACAAGGTAGTTTAGTCCTAGAGATTTGCCCCTGAAAAATAAATGGGAGAAATGGAAAGAAGAACTGAGAAATGACTTTCCAAATATTCCAGGGCTAGGCATTTGCAAACACAGACAGTGGATTTCTCATTCTCAAAGACTTAATGAAAGAAAAAAAATGGAGATTGGTATGAGCTCTGTAGTATGATTTACTATCAGAAACTTCAATATGAGCAAATAATAAAATATACTTTTAATTATATATGAAGATATGCAAATAACCACAGTTGGAAATAAATGGATAAATGTAAGGAACTTGTTGCATAAGCCTGCCACTTTATAGTATGAGTCTTAGACTATCAACAGCCATTTCCATTAAGAGAAGGTAGGTAAAATACTTTTCAAATATATATAATTTGAAATGTTCTATCTTAACCTCTTTGGCACATAAACTGACTACCCAATCTTAACTATATTGTCTCCTGAAAATATGTACTACTGTTCCAATGGTCTAATTTATCTGGATAAATTTATTTTTCTTTCTTGAAGAAAACATTATATATTGAGATGAAGATACACATTTTTCTTTAAATTTTTCTTAACTATACAAAATTATATTTGAAACTAGAAAATAATGGAAGTAGAAGTGTATTGTTTTTGTACATATATATTCTGAGATTGTTGCAACTGAAAATAATAGACAAATATTATAGTACATATATAAGTTAATTTTTGTATTTTATAGTATTTTCAATGATTTTATTTATTTTAAATTTTTCCTCATACAGTAGATTTTTTTATAATTTCCCACCCCAAGGTCCTCCCAAATGCTTTCCACCTCACTGCTCACCAACCTTGTTGTCCTTTTCTCTCCCTCTTTCAAAACAAAAACTGCCAAAAAATAATTCAAATTAATCAAGTATAAATCCAGAAATAAAAATGCTAATTAAGAAGAGAATGAGAATAAAGAAAGGAAGGAAGAAGAAAGAAAGAAAGAAAGAAAGAAAGAAAGAAAGAAAGAAAGAAAGAAAGAGAGGAGATAGCATATCAAGTTCTTTTTGTTAACCAACTACTTCTGGGCATGTGGCCTGCCCTTGAGTGTGGTTATGATACCCAATGACATTGCACTGCAGAAAATTTATTTTCATTTCCCAGCAAGTATCAGTTGAAAATAGTTTAGTTGTTAAGGGTGGGAGCCCATGGATGATTCTCCCATCAAGGCTTGAACCATGTCTGGATTGAACATATAAGGGTCTGTTTGTTCTACCAATGTCTCTGTGACTCTGTATGTGCATTACTCCTGTTGCATATGGAAGATACTACTTCCTTAGAGCTATGCACCACCTCTAACTCTTAAATCTTTCTAGGTCCTTCTCTATATAGAAACCTGATACATGAGGGGAGGTGTTGGAGCAGTGATTCTCAATTTGTGAGTTGCAAGCACTTTGGGAGTCAAAGGACACTTTCACAGGGTTCACATCAGATGTCCATATTACAATTCATAATAATAGTAAAAATACAGTTATTAAGTGCAATGAAAATAATTTTTATTGTTAGGTGTCATCAGCACATGAGGAACTATAATAAAGAATGACAAAAATAGGAAGCTTGAGAAGCACAGGTTTAGAAAAATGCATCTCATTTAGTGCTGAGTGCTTCAAATCTCTCATTCTCTGTAAATTGCTTAGTTGGGTCTACCAGTATTAATTCTCATCAACTAAAAATGAATTAAATCTCATGAGGTTTGAACTATGTACCTATCTATCATTTAATGCTCTGGTCATTTAGGACAGTGGCTCTCACTATTCCTAATGATGTGACACTTTAGTACAGTTCCTCAGGTTATGGTGACTCTCAGACATAAAATTATTTTGTTGCTTCTTCATAAATGTAATTTTGTGTTCCATGATAAATAAAAGACCTAGAAATGGATATTGAGCTTCAAGCTTTCAAACTGAAGCTGAGAAAAGCAAGAGAGTTAGCCACTAGCTCTTACCTATTCCTCAGCTCAGACAAAAGAGAAGATCTTCAGACTGCTCCTAACTTCACTGTTCCTCAGATTCACTCAGACTGCAATGTTCTCCTCAACATGGATAGAAGCTTCAATGTCTTCCTATCCTCAATGTGGCTGGAGAATGAATACCAGTTTTGAGACTCTGTTCCTGTCTTAAATATGTTTCATGGGACCTGGAATTAGAGGTTTATGGTCCCACCTGCTAAGGTAATCTTTGTATGAGTTTTCTTATGACTGGATTAATTTTACATATCTCACTGTGACTTGAACTAACAGGGATTTGTCTATCTCTTAATCCTGAGTCCTGGGATTAATGGTGTGTTCCTGGCTTCTATGGATTGTGGATAATTTTGCTTAATAAATCATAAATAATATATCACCACAATTCTACCTTTTTAATCTAATACAAAAACAAGGCTACACTAACATAGGAAAATTTATTTACAATAAGTATGTAAAATTATATACAGGCAACAAGCTTATCAACAATGTCTAGTCCATTTCATTTGACAAATTCAGAGAAAATATCTAGTACTTTTGCATTTGAAAAATTCAGAGAAATACTTTATTATCTATACTCTCTTGGTGAGTCCAAAGTCTTCTACCTAATTTATGTTTTATTCTAATTTTTATTATCAGGTTATCTTTTAATGTCTCTCAGCCTTTTATGCTTTACATTTCTTTAGTGAGTTTCCTTTCTGAGTCTGGGAACAAGAGGAAAATTATAACTATAAGTATTTATTCTTCAACTTCAATGTGAGAAATGAAAAAAACAGCTGAATGCATGGGGAGTCATTCACGGTTCCTCTGTAATGTTGGGGCATCCATCTTTTGCCTATAGGCCTTGGACTTCTGACAGAATTTCTGTGAAGTAGGATTTTCTGAAGGACTGTTCCGCCTTGTCTTGGGAAGGTTTGCAGTCACTTTTCTTGGTGTCCTACTGATGGGGAATGTACTGTGTATGTTTATCTTATTGATTGTTAAATAAAGTTCTGTTTGGCCAATGAATCAGCAAGTTAGACAAGACTGTGAGTCAAAGAGGATTCTGGGAAATGTAGTAGAGAAGTGGTGATCCAAGCTAGAAGTGTCATAGCAAGGAGACTCATATTTAGCAAGGAGAAACAGGAAGGGTCCCCCCTTTCCCCTTCCTCCTCCAGTGGCAGGATTTGAGCCATTGGCAAGAGAGGGTGCCAGCAAAAAGGCACCCTCTATAAACATACATCTTATAACATGTATAGATTTATGATAATTAAGACTGAGCTACCAGATGAAAGTCCTAGTCATTGGCCAAGCAGCTTTGTACCTAATACAAGTTTTTGTGTATTCATTTGGACCCTAACTCAGGCGGGCACCTGGCATAAAGCATACACAAGTGGCAGTGGGGCTCAGGCGGCCTCTGGCAGAAAGATTTATTATAACTGAATGGTGTCAGTGAGCAGGATGACCCAATGCCCCAAAGTTCCCAGAGAAAGAGGGAAGCCTGCTGCCACAGCCTGCCCTATCGGGCCACTGAGAGGCATCAGAGAAGCTCCCATAAGCTCGCGCCTTCCCGGCGCTCATGGGGTTTGGACTCTATCAATCCCGAGATGTCCTGCAGCCCTTGAGGGTCCTAGGGTTAGGATTTAAACTCTCACCACCACAAACCACCTTCCTGCCTTCCAGAGACTAGTCAAACAGTGGCAGAACCCAGGCAGCTGGAGGTAGTGTTACAAACTTCCATGTAAACTTTATAAAAGCTTAAAAAGGGATTTTAGCAGCAAAAGATCAGAGACAAGCATGACTTCTTGTTAGCAGCGTTTTCTTGGGTGGTCTCTGTTTTGCTAGCTACAAGCAGAGACTTGAGTGCTTGCTTTAAGAGAGATTTCCTGACTCAGCAAAAGTGGAAAAAACCGAAGACCATGCTAAGAAAGCCTCTGCCTTAATTTTGGTGGTGTTGTTTAACAGTTAAAAGACTGGTGGCCAGAAAAAATGTAAAGATTTACAGTAAAGACAGATCCAGATAAAGAAAAACCTCTAAAGGTTTACACTGCCTTTAAAAATATATGTAGACTTCTGAGAGAAAAAAATAACAGGAGGAAATAGAGTAGTCGGTTGTGGTTGATTTGCTGAAGGAAGCAGGGGCAGGCAGATTTCCAGAGAAACCCTGTCTCAGGGAAAAAAGAAACAAAAGAAAGTAAAAATAAAGTAATAAAAAAGTGACATAAAGATGGAAAATACACAGAGAATGTGGGCACTATATGCCATATTGTTGTCTTTAAATTGTTTGATTGCCGAGGAAAGACTTACTGCTGTTAAAATACATTTGATTATAAATGCTGCTAAATTAATCCAACTTATACATTTTAAAAATGCTTTGACTTCAAAATTTAAGTCTAAGGACAGGCTACTTGGAAAAAGAATTTCTGTTTATGTTTCCACAGAAAATGAAAAGCTGTGGATTCTTTCCAGACTAATATGGTTTGGTCAAGCAATAGCCCCTGAAGCTGAGATGATACAGCCTTACAGACTACAAAAACAAGGACTTGGTCAAGTTTCTATGTTTTATCATGATCACCATGGTATATGAACATCATCCCTAATCAGCAAGAAGCAGTTTAGAAGGAACGCGGCCCAAATCCCCAAATATTGTTTATAAATGTTTGTTTTCATTTAAATGGGGTTGGTTATAAAGGATAATGAGCATACTCAATTTTTTTAAAGAAAAAAGGGGAATAGAATATAGGAATGAATATTTTGCATAGGTATGGATTTTCATTTATTGATATAATTTTAAGGTCAATTTTGTGATATGTATGTCTCCTCTTGTTTAGGTGTTGTGTTTATATAGCTCTTTTACCTATAATAGTCAGAACTTATAATTAGGTTAGTTAGGTTTTCTAGATAGATATACAGAGATGTATTTGAGATGGATAGGTATTCTTCAAACCTTTCAAAGACCTACAGAAATATGGCATTTGAATGGTTTAGGGTTTTTCTTGGCAGTGAGACACAACTGCTTCTGGCACACCAATTATGTCAGAAAGGAGGATGGGCATTGAAGAAACTCGTGATGGAGATTGCTTTCAACATGGCAAGATTAGCCATTTGGGCAAGAAACTGCTCTTGCCTGGACTGCTTGTTGCTGTATAAACTGGACATGCAGGACCCACAAGAAAGTGACTGCTGAACTTACAAAACAAAACAGTACTGAAGGGTTCCTGTTGAAATGGAGAAGTGTGTTAGACACACTGTGGCATATAGGCTGAAAATGGATGCCCCAACATTACAGAGGAACTTTGGGTGACTGTCTAGGTATCGAGAAGTTTCTGTCAATTCTAGAGTTTATATATTATCCTTCTGTGGTCTTTGATATAATTGAAGACAGATAGTTATAGCTATAGTTTTCTACAGTTATTTTAAAAGATAAGTTATCCTTTTTAGATAGAAAAGAGGAGATGATGGGGAATGTACTCTGTATGTTCATCTTATTGATTATTGAACTAAATACTGTTTGGCCAATGAAACAGCAAGTTAGACAGGACTAGGAATCAATGAGGATTCTGGGAAATGTAGTAGAGAAGTGGTGATACAGGCAGGAAGTGACATAGCCATGAGATTCATATTCATCAAGGAAACATAAAGTAACCCCATTCCCCTTCGCCTCCTCCAGTGGCAGGATGTGAGCCACTGGCAAGAGAGGGTGCCAGCAAGAAGGCATCTTCTATAAAGATAAGTCTTATAACATATATAGATTTATGATAATTAAGACTGAGCTAGTAGATGAGAAGTCGTAGTCATTGGCCAAGCAGCTTTGATCCTAATACAAGATTCTGTGTATTCATTTGGGCCCTAACTCAGGCAGGTGGCTGGCGTAAAGCACACAAGTGGCGGTGGGGCTCGGCTGGCTTTTGGCAAAAAGATTTATCGTAATATCCTGCTTGTCCAATTTGGATAGCAAACAGTCAGCAGTAGAGGCAAGGGAAATTTCTGTTCCATGGCTACTTTCACCATAAAGAAAATAAACTTCATGTGGAGTTTCTTCAATGCCCATTATTTTCTCTGAAGTAGATTGGTCCTACTAGGAGCAGATATATCTCCTCATTATAAAAAAAAAAAGAACCCATATTGTTAAATAATTTTAAATGCCATATTCTCTATATCTCTGAAGTTTTTTGCGACAACCGGTTTTTCTAAAATATATCTCTGCTTGCTCTTGAAAACATACCTAATCTGATTACAAGTTCAATTCTAATAGGTGAATAAATACTCAACTACATTTTCTTATTGTCTTATATAATTGATAAGAATAACTTTCAAGAGCTAGAAATTTACATTACATTGATAAATGAACTGTATAGGTAAAACACCTTGAACAAAATTAGAAGCATATATAATGTCTTAACAAATTAATCCCAAATTTGTATCAATATACAATATTTGTATACAATATACAGAAGTCTAATCCACTGTAAAATATTTAAAACTAGTAGTTGCTTTTTAAAAATAGATTCAATAATCTACCTTCTTAATCATATCATATTTACATCCTCCATTTTCTTTTTTCAAGAATAAATTCAATAATCTACCCTTTTACCCTATCATAATTTTTCTACTTTTATGAATCATGATGCAAATATTTGACATTTAGGATATATATGCAACCCCAAATGGGTTGTGTCCCACAAGTTGAAAACCACATCTTTAGCAGAAAGACAGTAGTAGATTTTCCCACAAGTCCATGAACTAGCTAGTCTCAGATTCTTGGCCACTTTAGCAGTGTCAAGTATTGGTTCCATCTCATGGAACAACCATAAATTCAACCTGAAAATTTGTTGGTTATTCCCATAATGTTTGTGTTATTATTTCTGTTTATCTTGCAGACAGGAGTCTGTTGATAGTATTAGGTTTTGTTGATGTATTTACTGATTCCCTTTCTTCTCTGATAATATGCAGAGTACCTTTCAGCACCATTAATATTATTCAGTAAGAATGAATTTTCAAGTTGGGCACTAGATAAGGCTTGTCTGTGTTCATTGACTTAAGCATTGTCCTCAGAAGTATGAACTTATTATCAAGTTGCAAAAAGCAGCAGATATACTTTGAAATAGCTTGTGATGTTGGAGAGGTAAATGGGCCTTCTTTAAACCAATGACCCCACAATATTATATACTGATATTTTCTCTTGATAACAGAAGGTGTGTAGTTGTAGCATTGCATGTATGTATGTGTATGTATGTTTGTATGTATGTATGTATGAATGTATGTTTCTAAAGTAGTAGGTTTCTATATGGTTTTCAAAATTATGTTACCATTAGTTGTACCTGTCATTTTTCAGATCATAAAGAATATAGATTAAACAAGCACATACATTTGAAAATCATTTAATTGATTCATTGAAAGTTTAAAGATTATATTTTCATACAGTAAAGTTATACCTGATTGATCTAATAAAAAGCTGAACAGATCATAGGTAGACAGAAGAGAGATAGGTGGGACTGGCGGGCAGAGAGAATAAATAGGAGAAATCTAGGCAAGGAGAGAATGAAGAGAAAGAAGGAGAAAAAGATGGAGATGCCTGAGGCCAGCCAATCAGGTAGCCACCATATAGACAAGACATAGAGAAGCAGTAAAAGGTATACAGAAGAAAAGAAAAGGTAAAAATCCCCAAGGCAAAATGTGGATACAGAGAAACAGGTTAAGCTATAAGAGCTAGCAAGAAATGAACATAAGTTAAGGCATTCAAAACTAATAATAAGTCTGCAAGTCACGAATTGGGAGCTGGTTGGTGGCCCAAAAAAATAACCCGGTACACATAAGTCAGGCATTTTGGTTTGGCTCTCCAGAGGAGATCTGCCCATCTCTGTTGGGTAATGCTACCCAGGAAACTACTTTACCCTATTGGCATGGACAAAGAAGGAGAGAAGGAAGGTGGTGTAAATGGACTGGGCAGGAAGAAAGGAAGTGGATACAGCAGATAGACCAAAGGAAGGGAATATAGAACAAGGCAGAACTCTTTGAGAGCCTCACCGTGGTTTGAGTCTTGAGCCAATAGTAAATAACAAAACTGGACAGCAAGAGAGCTTGGGCTTCTTGCCACCAATCCTGGTGACCTGAATTCAATCCCCTGGACCACATGGAAGGAGGGAACTAATTCCTATCAGTTGCCCTTTGACCTTGAATTTCATGCCATGATGCACACTTATACCCCCACACCAAACAAATAGTTTAAAGGAAATGATAAAATGGTAAGAAACAGGCCAGGCAGTGGTAGAGCATGACTTTAACTCAGCACTTGGGAGGCAGAGGCAGGTGGATCTCCGTGAGTTCGAGGTCAGCCTGGCCTACAAAAGGAGTTCCAGGACAGCCAGGGCTGTTACACAGAGAAACCGAAACCCTGTCTGGAAAAACCAAAAAAGAAAAATGGTAATAAACTATGTTGGAGGCTGTTTACATGCTGCATTTGAATATGGCCCAAGTGTTTACCAAAGGTCTGCTGTAATAAAACCTCAAAAAAGAAAAAAAAAATGTTATTTGCAGTATAATTAACTTCAAATAACATGGTAAAATATAGAGTAATAGATTAACTTAATTACATCTTTATCCAACCAAACCAGAGATAAAGTAGAATTTACAAAATTGCTGATATAACCACTAGCTATAAGGCTAAAACAAACTCCTGAAGGTATCCAGAATACTATTCATAAAAAACTGTGACCTATATACATATTCACATTTTCTTGAGGATATTCCTATATACATGAAAACAAACCACTTAATTTAATTTTAATCATATTCACAAAGAACTAAAACCTTTAAAAAAATTATCCTCCAGAAATAGCAAGACATTTTAAAATATAATTCCCAGCCTTCTTGTGTGATTTGTGGAAATAAGAGAAATTTTAGTCTAGATAATGTGTAAAAAGAACAGGGCCAAGGTACAGTAGGTCAAAGAAAATAATCTTCACAGAACCCAGTAACAGGGAGTTAATACAATTTCCCTCATACTTCACTCCCTCATACTTCACATTAATCAGAGCACCAGATGGTCTATTCTCAAAAAAAAAAAAAAAAAAAAACTATATCTTCAAAATAAAGTGTTTTCAGAGATCTGGATTTCTATATATTGTCAGCTGTGCACAGTTGACATGCCAAAGTTCACTATTCAAATATAACTGTTTATTCATGTCAAGTGTTGACATATGAGTGAATGCATGGATATTTGTAAATCATTTGAAATATGTTTAAAGGATAAGAAACACAGTATAAAGAATCGTTTCTATGCATTTTTTCTTTAATTTTCTTTTAATTGACTGCCACAGACAGAGTGTTCATCCTAGTAAGAAAATAATAGCCTTTTCATGCTGAAAAGATAAACATATGTAGGATAATATTAATTGCACACAGTGGCAATTATACAAGATATGTGTATGCAACAAGTTTTCAAGAAATAAGGTTCTTACCCATTGCTCTGTTTCCCATATTTATTAGTTTATTAAATAACATTATGTCACAGTAAAATTTCTTTTATTAAACTAAAGGAAGATTGAAATTCTCAGCAATTAGTTATGAACTCACTCAGTTAAAAACTGTAGATGTTAATGCAATTATACAAAATTAGCTACAAAAAGAACCATGTTCAAAAATAAATGCCAAAAATATCTCTTATCAACAGAAAGAAAACTTTCAATATTAACCTCCACTGAAAACCTAGTAACTCCCAAAGGGACATGATTACTTCTCTAGAATACTTATATCTTTCATTTCATATTCTTTACTAAGTAATTCGAAACCTCTCTTCAGCAGGATTTCCCAAACTCTGACCAATATTTGGCTGTGGGACTCTGCATCTGTTTCCATCAGTTACTGGATGAAGATCTTTAAAGACAATTGGGGCAGTCACCAGTCTACAAGTATAGTAGAGTATCACTAGGCATCATTACATTGGCATTTTTTCTCTAATGGTGTTTAGTTCTATCCTAGGTTTCCAGACCATCCAGCTTCTGGGCCCTGGCATTGGAAGAAGTATCAGAAGTGGGCTCACTCAAGTGGTGTATGTATGAGCTTGAATCCAACATTGTTTGAACACTCCTACAATCTCCATGAAACACTTAGGGCCCCCACATATACCATATGCAGGAAAGACTACTATGTGTCAGTCAAGTGTCCCAATCCATCAAGTAGAGTCCGGCCAGACTACAGGAGACAGAAAGCTGAGGGTACACATCCATCAATACTAGGAGTCTTAGCTGGAGTCACCCTCATAAATTCCTGGGAGATTCTCGTGTATCAGGTATCTACCTGACCCTAAAATGCCCCCGTTTCCAGTCATCTCTTTCAGTATTCTCCAAATCTACCCCCCACATGATCCCTCATGTTCCCATAAGTGAGTGAATACCATGTATGTCTTTCTGGGTCTAGGTTAATTCACTCAGGATAATTTTTTTCTAGTTCTATCCATTTCCTTTAGAATTTCTTGAAATCATTGTTTTCAACAACTGAGTGATACTCCATTGTGGAAACATACCACCTTTTCTTCATCCATTCTTCATTTGAAGGTGCATCTAGTTTGTTTGTAAGTTCTGGCAATTACAAATAAAACTTTTTTGAACATAGATGATTGAGTGTCTTTGTGGTATGATTGAAATCCTTAGTGTGCATTTCCAGAATTGTTATAGCTGGGTCTTGTAGTAGATCGATTCCTGATTTTCTGAGAAACTACCATATTGATTTCCAAAGTGGCTGTACAATTTTGTACTACCACCAGCAGTGGAAGAACATTCCCCTAATTCTACATCATTTCCAGCATAAGTTGTCACTGATGATTTTGATCTTAGCCATTCTGACAGATGTAAAATAAACTCTCAGAGTCATTTTGATTTGCATGTCTGTGACAACTAAGTATGTTGTAAATTTCCTTATGTGTATAGTTTGCTTTACTCCCATGGTCAATTTTAACTGATAATTTTTAACTAAGATTGAGAGTTTATTTAAAGGGGTAAGGCATGTTACTAATATGGACTCAGAATTAGAAGCAAATACATTTAATTTCAGAGCCCAAATTTATTATTTCTAATACACCACAATCTTCAATATCCTTATATTTACTGTGTGTTTATTATATCAGAGCACACAGAAAAAACATGAAGTAGATGATTTTAAAAATCATTAGCTGGCTGGGCATTAGTGGCAGACAACTTTAATCCCAGCACCTGGGAGGCAGAGGCAGGTGGATCTCAGTGAGTTTGAGGTCAGCCTGGTCTACAGAGTGAGTACCAGGAGAGACTCTGAGGCTAAACAGAGAAACCCTGTCTCCAAAAAGCAACAACAACAAAACAAAACAAAAAACCTTTAGCTGTATCTACCTGACATAAGTAATTACATGATTTTATAAAGAAACCAAACAACCTCCTATGTTTGGTTCCTTACTATAAACCCCTTCAAATACCTCTTCAATATGATTACGAAAAATTAGATTCAGTGCAGATTGTTGAGCTCCAAAAGCTATAATTTTATGTAGCTTTGTACTTAGAGGTAGGTTAAAGATTTCTATAACTCTATTTGGAACCAGGAAATCTGTAAATATAAAAATTTATATAAATGCATAAATAAGCATATACATACATGAACAATCACACACACACACACACACACACACACACACACATATATACACACACACACAAACATACAACTAAAACTTACCTGGAATAAAAAAGCTTTGTGATTCATTTTCTGACATTATTGTTAACCTTACAAGAGAAATTAATGCCTCAGAACACAGTTTGGTGATATTTATGAAATCACTTCTTCATGAGACAATCATATCACAAATATCTTTTGAAGTAGTAATTGGCAGAATAATGTAGATATGTATGTGAATGTCTTAGAGGAATATGCAAAATGCATTTATACTTGCCTTTGACATGAGTGTTATCGTACAAAGAAAAGAGGTGTTATGTTTTATTTTCCCTGACAATAACCTTCATAGACAATTCTGGGTCAGTGATAGGATTGCACATTGACTGTTGGGAGGAAGAAGTTGATATAGTAATTAAGCTAACATGTCATTTCTTGAATTTCTACTTCAGTGATGAGATATTCACCTATCACATGCATCTCAGAATCTGGCACAAAGCAGTTTTTGTTTAAATTAACATTTTATTTGGACTTTGGTAGGGTTAAATTATTATGCTTAATGTATCTTCATTGTTTAAAACCATAAGATAATTTTTTCTAAAATAAAATATAAAAATAGGTATGCTAAATTATCATTTTAGTAATTTGTAGTCCTGTTAGGCATAAACAATTTAACATTTGGTATTAGGAAGAAATGTTTGTCTTCAAAATTTCTCTGATAACAACTTAGATTTTTTTTTCATCTGACCTCAATTCTCACATTCTGACAGTTCATGGAAAACTTGTAGTTTTTCCTAAGTAAAAGCACAAACACTGGGTTTATTGTCATCTTGAATAATTTTTAAAGTTTAAATTCTTGTGATATGATGAATTTATAAGTGAATCTAATTTAACTATGACACTTAAAACAGAAGTGTGCATTACAAATGTGTGAGAACATCTGAACGTGGGCTGATATCCAAAATATACAAAGAACTCAAGAATCTAGTCTCCAAAACACCAAACAACCCAACTAAATAGTACAGAACTAAATAGACAATTCTCAATAGAGGAATCTAAAATGGCTGAAAGACACATTAGAATGTATTCAACATCCTTAGCCATCAGGGAAATGCAAATTAAAACAACTCTGAGATACCATCCTACTCGTGTCAGAATGGCCAAAATCAGAAATACCAATGACAGTTAATGCTGGAGAGGATATAGAGAAAGAGGAACACTTCTCCACTGCTGGTTGGAATGCCAACTCTCATAGCCACTGTGGAAATCAGTATGGCAACTCCTCAAGAAAATGGGAATGAGCCTACCACAAGATCCAGCAATTCCACTCCTAAGCATACACCCAAAAGAAGCACATTCCTACAACAAGGACATCTGTTCAACAATGTTCATAGCAGCATTATTTGTAATTGCCAGAAACTGGAAGGAGCCTAGATGCCCCTCAACTGAAGAATGGATAGAGAAATTGTGGTACATTTACACAATAGAGTACTATTCAGCAGAAAAAACAATGGAATCTTGAAATTTACAGGAAAATGGATGGAACTAGAAGAAACCATTCTGAGCGAGGTAAACCAATCGCAAAGAGACAAACATGGTATATACTCACTCATATGTTGACTTTAGAGAGAGAGTAAAGGATTACCAGCCTAAAATCCACACTGCCAGAGAAGCTAGTAAACAAGGAGGACCCTAAGAGAGACATACATGGTCCCCTAGAGAAGGGGAAAGGGTCAAGATCCCCTGAGCAAATTGAGAGCAAGGGAAGAGGTGGGGGAGCTATGAGAATGAGAAGGGAAGAAGAGGAAGAATGCAGATGTCATGAGGGAGCAGAAAGGTTGAGTCAGGGGAAGAATAGAAGAAATGTTATGTGATAGGTAGAGTTTTAGTTGGGGGTGTGGTAGGGGAGGATGGGAGAAAACTGGGATTGTCATGTAAAACAATCTTGTTTCTAATTCAAATTAAAAAAATGATAAAAAACACCAAATTTGTGAGAAGACTCCCATGATCAGCAAGGCTTGTATTTCATGATTCGTGTGGAGACAAAAAAGCAAAAAAGGGGTGTGTTGGCTTTTAGCTCTCTATTACAAGTCATGCACACACTAATAGCTCAATAAGTGCTTGTCTCTTTCAGAGATAAGTCTAAGCTAAAACTCCACTTAAAATGTGATCAAGGATGTAGAATGGTGTTTCGAAAGTGAGGATGTTGACAAATAAGCTTGTGAGCTGTTCAGTGCCAGCCTTGCTTAATGAAATTTCCATTCCCTGTAATAGTGTGTGATTGCACATGGTTTTTATTTTTCAGGTATAGGTGATCCATTCAAAGGGCGACTGGAAGTAAGGGGGAAAACTTCTAACATATTTTTAATAGTTATAAATATTCTGTCATAGTTCTTATAAACATAAATCACCCAGTAAATGTGGATTAAGTTTATGACCTACTAACTGTGTATGAATTGTATCCTTTTATGTCTTAGCTTATTTTTGTTCTGGTTGCTTCATTATTGAAAGCACATGTATTCATTTGAACTACCCTCTGTGTATTTAGTATAGACAATTCAAACTACATTCATCACCATCACCAGAAAAAAGTCCTCACATTTCCTGTGCAGCTGTTTATCCATTAGGGAGCCACAGCATGCTAAGATAAACAAATCCAAAAGATAATCACAGCTTACATTACTGAGGAATATCAATAGTGTTCACTGTTTCTAGGAAGGTCTCTAAATTTAATGCTAGATTTTACCAATCATAACCAATGTGAAATTATCATAAACATACAACAATTCACAAGAGAAAACCTAGTTTATATTAGGGACATTATGAGACAGAATGCTTAACATTGGTCCTTTCAGTAACTTGGATACCTGGTAGTGTTAACATATCAAATGAACCCCAATGAGCAGGTTATTTTTTAAATGCTGCTATAGTATGTTACTTGGGGCCATAATTCTAACTCATAGCAATTTAGTTCTTAATACATTATGTAATTATACCAGAAAACTACAGTTCTTATTGACATTATTATTTATTATTCTAAAGTCTTAGAGAATAATAACATGTAAGTATAGTTCTTGGAATTTAGTGATTAAAGGAAGAAAGTAAAAGTTATTAGAGCTGTTGAATTGGATTCATTATAACTGAATGTCACTATTTTTCTCAGACCCTTTAAATATGTATCAACACTTATATACCAAACATTATAAAATAATTCCAGTTTGTTATCTTAGAAGTTGAAATGAAAATTGGAAAACAATTTTATAAACAAATTTTAAATTTCATTTATTTGAGCTATATGTTGTTGTGAAGAATAGCAGAAAGAACACTCATGTGCTCCATCAATTTTCTCTAGCACAATTATTGCACAAAACTATTCTGTAACATTACACCAAAATATTAGCAGTAATGGAGGAAAGATACATAGTGAATTTCTTCCAACATGGAACTTCATATAGTTCACGTATGATGTACCTGCTTCTCCTTAGATCCCTGTCTTTTTTTTTTTAATTTATGGGTAATAGTTCTCTAATGTTACTTCTCAAACTTTTGCAAACAGCATTAGACAATAAGTAAACTTAGGTGATCATAAATTTGTGCAGATTCACTTTTGTTGCTACCCATATCAATAGGTTTTCCTTGTTGTTGCTGAGTCACATGGCACAGAATGAATGATTTTTAGTTTTGCTTGCTTCTAGATATGTTTATCTGAGCTAGATTTTATCATACTATGTCCCTCAGTTCAATCTTTGGAATAGATGATGCAAAAAGTAAACCTATCCCGTATCAGTACTATATCTCACATTTCCTAGAATTTTTATGCCATTTTCTTCTTCTCCTTCAGAGTCTTGTGTTTACTTTCCACATAATGTCCAAGTAATTTAGTTGCTTTAAAATGAATATAACAACAGGAAAAATGTGTGGCCAACCTTTGGAAGTGGAAGTTAGGGAAAGATATTTTAATGAATAACAAGGGTTGTTGAAACACCCCTTGCAAGATTATTTCAAATAAAATGAAAAATTCTGTAAGTAGAAGAATTTTAGTAATGCCTTGTATGGTGTACATGGTCAAACTTATTTTGAGGCAATAAGACACATAAGTTGAACAACAAATTGTTATCTTACTTCATTCCAGGACACATTAGTCTGTTCTTTTATTAAATTAGAAAGAAGCTGCTCTTTACATGTGAATCACAGTTCCCTCTCCTCCTCCCCTGAACCCCAACGCCCCCCTATCCTAACCCCTTTCTGCTCTCCAAGAATGGTGAGGCCTTCCATGGGGCATCTTCAAAGTCTGTCATATCATTTGGAGCAGGGCCTAGACCATGTGTTTAGGCTGAGAGAGTATACCTCTACATGGAGTGGGCTTCCAAAGTCCATTTGTGTACTGGGGTAAATACCGATCCATTACCAGTGGCCCCATAGATTGCCCAAACCTCCAAACTGACCTCTTCATTCAGATGGTCTGGTACAGTCCTATGCTGTTTTCTCAGCTCAGGGAACTGTGGAAGAGGAGTTGGAAAGATTGTAACAGTCATGAACCAGGGAGCTGGTGGCATGATGATGTCTCCAAGTAAAATTTGAAACTCCATCCATAAAGTCTCACCGATATGACTGCCAAAAGGTGAAGTGAACAAGAATGACTCCAACTGATATGATAAACTGGATGTGTAAATCCTGTAAGTCTCTGAACCTACAATGAATTATGGACAACTATAGAAAATAGGAAGGTGGAAAGTTAGTTTTCATCATGGTAGAGGACAGCAACTGGTTTTCCTGTGATAAGCAAAGCACAAGTGTGAGTAACATTTTGTAGCCTTAGCAGGTTATATTTAGGAAAATGCACACACACACACACACACACACACACACACACACACACACACACACACACACACACACACTTAGTGAAAAAGCAACAATGAATTGAAAGGAGTGTGGAGGGCTATAAGGGAAGGTATGGAGAGAGGAAATGGATTGGAGGAATGTGGTAATTGTATTATAATTTCAATGATAAAAGTAAAATTAACAAAATTGATAATTTATCCTACTGTTAGAGATATAAACTAGTGGGTAGCTTGCTTAGAATGTGTGAGGTCCGAGATTTAAACTTCAGGATCACATGAACTTGGGCTTATGGTATAACTTTCAGGAGGCTAAAGGAAGAAAATCACAAGTTGATGCTTGTCCTCATACATAGATGGCTTAAGATTAATCAGAGGTACAGGAGAAGTTGTTTCAGCCTAATACTCAGTAAAAATAGTGGAAGGGAAAGACTACAACATGAGTCAGGGGAATAAGTTGCCTGCTGCCTGAAGTGTCTCCTAAGTATGGCAGGGAAAATGTACTCATGAAATCTCAACATGTTACAGAAAAGGACACTATATTTTGCTTCAGGGAAGCTCCATTTTGCTCTGAATTCTATCACATATTTCAGGAGTATGTATAAATACAAGCTAACTGCCCTAACTCTGTTGCCTGCTTCTCCACTGTACTTTTCTCTGACATGGACAAATCCTTGTCAGGAAAAGAAGTAGGTAGCACACATTATCAGTGTGCACAATAACACTGCCAGCCCTGTGTCATTCTGTAGTATGTGAGTGCCACTGACAGTGCTGCCATCATCGCTGCTAATCACCTCCTGAACAGGAGACAAAGGTACATATGTAAAAGAAATAAATAATAGGTGCATTTGACATATTTAAATGTTTATTTAAATTGAGAAAGAGTCTTGCAGGCTGGCTTGAACCTAACATCTTGCTGTTTCCACTTCCTAGTGACATCTCCATTACAGAAATAATTTAAATGTAAAGTTGGTATGCAGTAGCAGGTGATATTGAAGACTTTTGTCTTGCTTAGTTGTATCCTTGTTTTTAATAGGCATTTAAATATATTAAAATTTATGGTTGCATTTTTGTTCCTCATATAAGAGGAAAATTAATATAAAATCATCAAATGTAGTAAGAAGAATGTATTGCAGGCTGTCAATAGGCCATTTAAAAAAAAGACAGGTAAGCTGACTGCAAATCTTCTCTTCTCTGTGTTTCTTGAGGTCCAATCTTCCAGTTTCATCCCTAGTTCTACAGCAGAAAAACGACTCCTGCCTCCTTTTTTTCTGACAACATGCCTAAGGGATCTCAAAAATTTCCTCCAGCCTCCCCAACTCACTCCATTATCCCAGCCTCTAATATTACCAGACATTCACTGGGAACATGCCTGCACAAAAGACAGGAAAACAGATAAGCCTATGGAAGCCCTTTACCATTCTCTTATCTCCAAATCTAATCCCCCTTGTCTCATTCCAACCTAGCTCTGCAATAGACAGACAGCTTAAGCTTTCCTTTCTCCTCTGCTCCCATCTCATCTGGATTCCACAAAACAGGCCCTCTTAACCTTCTTCTCCTCACTGACCATTTCATTCTGCTCCAACTCCAGGAGGCAACCCCTGCTAACTACCAGGAAATGCCTACCAGAATCCATGTAAGCTACTGGCAGAATGTTTCTTCTTCCTTTGTTCACAAAAATCCTATGTCCTATCTCATCCTTGGCTCTCCAGAAGAACACCTGTGGCAGCCTTCTCTGCCACCCTGTTCCCATCTCCTGTGGATCCCAAACAACTTTCCCTTGTAGCCAGTCCTATGCTGGTTTCCCAGCTATTCCTTAACAACTTTATTGTAGATGATATGATAAGATTTGTAAGTAACCATAAAATTTTGAGAATCTAATTTCTACATCTGTGACCATTTTCTGCAAAGTAGCTGAATACAAAATTACCTCAAATAATTTGCAGCTTTCTCTTATACAAAAGCCAGACTGATAAATAAATTAAGGAAACAGGATCTTTTGCAATAGCCTCAAATAATATAAAATACCTTGGGGAAACTCTAGCCAAGCAATTGAAAGACATGTATGATAAAAAGTCTTCATCTTTGAAGAAAAAATTGAAGATGGAAAGTTCCCCCATGATTATAGATCTATAGGATAAACATAGTTAAAAATGGGCATCCTACCAACAACAATCTACAGATTCAAAATGATCTCCATCAGATTTCCAACACAGTCCTTTACAGACGTGGAAAGAAAAATTTGCAACTTCATAGTTTTTACATCAGGAGGTTGAGGGCACAAATGTGTATAAGGATATAGTCATCACTTCGGTCATCAACCAATCCTAGAAAGAAAGTTACATCATCTAATGATAATTAGGTTGCTTTGTTCTTATTCCCTGACCTTAACAAGGAATTCCTCATTAAACTATGTGCCTTTCTAAAACTTTATATTTTCTTCTTGGGTTATTCACCTCAAGACTATTTAACAAAAACAATCTTATTCTAACTTTAAGTTCATTTCAAAGCTTTGTTTCAGTTATGAGGTACTCTGAAACCAGTGAACATCCCCTTATATTTGAGTTAAATGAATTTAAGCTAGCTCAGCTACTGGGACTCAATTGTTTTTCTTGTTAATTAACCTAAGCAACAGTCTATGTGGCTCCTCAAGAGAAACATGTATGTTGTAGCTGTGTGATACTTCCTTGTTTTACTTTTTTATCATCAAAACTGTATTTAAGCTAACATTATTATTATCAATTAAAAACCTTAGGAAGAAACCATCTTCATAATAATCCACAAGTAAAATAGCCATGTAGAATGAGATGTTTCCATGAGATAAACACACATTACAGGCAGTGGGTATCTCCCCACACCCATTCAGATACCAGAGAAAGATGGCAACAGCAAAAATGTGAAGGCATGGCAGAAGAAATAGACATTCCAGAGTCTGTGGTCTGGGAGCTTTGTCCATTTGAGATTCACATGTCAGGAAGTATCCTCCTGATGGGCTGACAACCTGAAGTCAATTGCCATCTGGGGTTACTCTGATATGGCCATTGGCACAAAGAAAGCACATAGTTCCAACAATAAATTACTAAAGGGAATCAATTACTTTCTGACTAGGTTTGAGGCTTTCTCCATGATAGGATTCATACTTGTTACTCTAACCTTATTAAAACAAACAAACTAGAGAATTGGTCCCCATCCTTAGTCATCAGGGAAATGCAAATCAAAACAACTCTGAGATACCATCTTACTCCTGTCAGAATGGCTAAAATCAAAAATATCAATGACAGTTTATGCTGGAGAGGATGCAGAGAAAGAGGAACACTCCTCAACTACTGGTGGGAGTGCCAACTTTTATAGCCACTGTGGAAATCAGTATGGCAACTCCTCAAGAAAATGGGAATGAGTCTACCACAAGATCCAGCAATTCCACTCCTAGGCATATACCCAAAAAAAGCACATTCATATAACAAGGACATATGTTCAACCATGTTCATAGCAGCATTATTTGTAATAGCCAGAAACTGGAAGCAACCTAAATGCCCCTCAACTGAAGAATGGATAGAGAAATTGTGGTACATTTACACAATGGAGTACTACTCAGCAGAAAAAAAATGGAATCTTGAAATTTGCAGGAAAATGGATGGAACTCAAAGAAACCATTCTGAGCTAGGTAACCCAATCACAAAAAACAAACATGATATGTACTCACTCATATGTGGACCTGCTTTATGATACATGGTAGTGACCATGCTTTATCAGAGCTGTTTTTAATTATGTTGCTCAGAATGGTTTCCCCCAGATGATGACTTAGAAGCTAATTTAAAAAAAAAATGGTGCCAAGTACCACAAGAGTAACAGAACTGTGCTGTTTTCTGGGATTATTATTTTTTTTTTACATTTTTGTCGTTGTTGTTTTTGTTGTTTGTTTGTTTTGTTTTTGTTTTTGTTTTTTTTAAATGGAGTGTGCTGGATGTCTCTACAATTTTGTTCAAATGACTGCAGAATCTGGAAAACCTGTTGCTGCTATTGATGCATAACATATTGCCATTATTGCTCTCTCTCTCTCTCTCTCTCTCTCTCTCTCTCTCTCTCTCTCTATATATATATATATATATATATATATATATATATATTGAAACTCAAATATGTGATGAATCCAAGGTGTCTCAGTGAGTGCTCACCTGTGCATGCAAATTTGAATTCATCTTTAGTAAGTAGTAAAGTTATATGCTTGACAAAAAAAAAATAAGTGACACACTGGAAGACAAATGTCACACAATTTCAATTTTATGTGTAACCTAGAAATGACGAACCTATGGAAACAGAGAGCAGAATTGTGCCTATTAGGCTTCAATCTAGGTCTTTTAATAATAGAGAAATGATTGGTTTAAGCATATAAACCTGCAGTTGGAGAAGAGGCATAAATTCTGTGAAGTCTTGAGGTCTACTGAGAGCATGATAAATATGGTTGATAACAATATGCTATATTTTAAAAGTTGTGAGATAGTATATACTTTAAGTGTTCTCAAAACAAAAATGATGAATATGTGTGATATAGCATGTTAATTGGTTTAATTTAGCCATGCTATTGTGAACATACTGTATTGTGTATCATAATTGTGCATGACTTTATTTATGAGCTAATTAAATGAATGAAAAAAAAACAAACAAACTAGTTGGGCATTGGTAGCACAAACCTTTATTACCACCACTCAGCAGGCAGAGGGAGAGGCAGATGGGTCTCTGTGAGTTGGAGACCAGCTTGGTCTATAAGAGCAAGTTCCAGGACAGCCTCCAAAGCCACAGAGAAACCCTGTCTCAAACACCAACTCCCCAAAACAAAAACTAACTAAAAACATAGCTAGGAGATGGAAATTACAAACCCTAACAAGAAAGGTTTTCTTAAATGTACATGCTGCCAAATATGCCTTCTAGTTATTTTTGTTCATATGAAATATTGTACTGTTGACCAGTACAAGACACAAACTTGGTTAAAGAAGCTATTTATTTCAGCTGATATTGATTAATACAATGACTTGCAACTGGCCAAAGTGCTAAGATTAACCGGTAAAGGCTAAGATTATTTTCTCAACCCTAAACAATACATGTGTATCATCTCCTACAATGTCCAGGGACCAAAATTAAAAAAAAAGGAGGAAGACTAGAGAGAAATTAGGAGTAGAATAAAATGCTTATTTTCTTGATATGATGTATCTTATTTGCAGAAGATCTGCACAAATTTGGATTTATTGATGATCCCTCATGAATATGGAAAGCAGACACCAGGCCCTACACCTTGAGGAGCTGTTGGTAGTTAATAGTTTACCGAAGAGAGGGAGTGATTTTCGCCAATGGTATAGACACAGGTTAAACATTCATACTCTAATTAGTACCACTTCTAATATGTGCTTATGCAAAAAGACTTAGTGAAACTCATTGGATAAAAAAGTAGCTTGAAAGTTAAGGGTATATAGTATTTAGAAACAAGAAAGAAATCAAGAACATGAGGAGGGGGACACGAGACAGTATCAGGGGATCTTTCTTGTGATATTTTGGTGACAAATATGATTGCTTGTGCCCTTGTCCAATGAGTCTGCCTGAGGCTAAAGAGAAAACTTTTAGATCAATTCCATTATCAGAAGAAATCACAAAAGAGCCTAATATAGACTCTGTCATATGGTTGTTAGTGATAAATCTAAGGAAGATTTACTTTTTCCATTTTTTATTATTTTTAATTACTCATATTTACATATCCATGCCCCACATTCCCTCACCCTCTCCTCCTTCCATGTTCCCCACCCAACACAATCCCTGACTCTTCTCCAGGGATAGTGAGGCCCTCTGCCAAGGACCCACAAAGTCTGTCATATTCTTTAGTGGAGGGTCTATACCCTCCTTGTATCTGGGCTGTAATAGTGTCCCTCCATAGGGAATGGGCTCCCAAGTCCATTTGTTCTCTAGGGATAAAGACTGGCTCTGCTGTCAGAGGAGCCATAGACTGTCTTGGGCTCCTAGCCGGTACCCACATTCAGAGGGTTTGGTTTGGTCCAATGCTGTTTCCCCAGCTTTATGATTAGGGTCGCCATTCAATCAGTAGTCAGGTCCACTGTTTCTCAGGTCTCTCCATGCCCACCTTGGCTCCTTTGCTCAACCCTCCTCCCTCTCCACAACTGAATTCCAGTAGTATGGTTCAGTGCTTAATTATGGATGTCTGTTTCTGCTTCATAAAGCAACTGGATGAAGAGCCTTCTTCCTCTCCCTCCCCCCCTCCAATTTGGTCAGGGGTTCTTCTCCTCATCCCCTTCTTCAAGGGACTATGCAATCTTCTCTTGGTGTCCTCCTTTTTTCTTAGCTCCACTGTCAGTGTGGAATGTAGGCTAGTGATCCTTTACTCTATGTCTAAAAATAAAAAATGAGTGAGTACAAGCAAATCTGCTAAGCTGAGCAAAACTTGAAGCTGTAGAGCAGCAAAAGTGCACCAGGAAGTAGAACGGAGATAAAGGAGAAAAACATTTTAAGCAATGGAATAAGGGATCATGACCTTAGGGATCAATCCAACCTAAGTTTCCATCTTTTGTAAAGGAATTGAAGAAAAGCTTAGAGACAATCACATCATGACTTGAATGCTCTATCATGAAACAAACTATCTTTGATAAAATAATATCCTAGTTGCTAAGTGAAATTGGGAAAAAATTTTATTGGATTACATTAAGACAAACATAGTAAAATCATGCATTTTACTCATTTCAATTTGTACTCTTGGATCATTTTGACATTTTTTTGCTGTTTGTTTTTCTACTAATCTAATCTGTGGGATGAAAAGTTTTGATATATAGATTTTATATATGCAAACAATATATTTGTATAATATATAAAGTATTTAATATATGTTTTATGTTATACATATATAATATATACATATATGCATATAACATATGCTATATATTATATGCATATAATATACATATATTATATATATAATCCCTACCAGGGGTAATTTTATTTAGTCATTTAATTTTATTAATTTTTCATACATTTATCATTTATAAGTTAACATAAAATTGTGTATCTAACCCTAGTCTGGGTGTTCTTAACAAATTACCTGCAACAAATGTATCAGCTGCAAATACAAACATTCTTAAGTACCAAATATTGGTAAAATAGTTGCAGTTGAGATTCAAGTTATGCTGACAGTAATGTAAGATGCTAAAAATCATTTTGGCAAAATGTCTGGAAATTTATAATCCATTAAAACGTGTACTACTAAAAGAATCTGACCATTATTCTTCTAGATATTCATTCAACAACACACATCTGCTGAAATTTATGCATAAATATCTAAAACAGCTTGATTTGCAGTAACTTAGATCTGGAAGCAATTAAATGACCCCATAATATACATATTCATAAAAAAATCTGATAAACTCATACGATGGCATATCTTGTAGTTTCTACAAAATGCCAGCACAATATATAATACCAAACTATGATACAGTATCTATGTCCAAAATTAAAAGTCATAAATCTTTTTGTCATGGTATCACAGCAACAGAAAAGTAGCTAATGCATGTCTATAAACATTTCTAACTCTTTCATGTTTAGAAACTAACCATTTTCAACTAAACTGTATGAGTACTTTTCAGATATGTTAAATCCTGTCCTTAGTTTTATTTTTCCTAACCTGTTATTCTTGTTTTGTAAGACTCATCCACCATTTTCTCACAGAGCAGATTTATGTAACCCCTTTTGTAATATTTTATAAAATTAGCTAAACAATTTGAGTTTATGTTAATAGGAAAGTGCAAATATATTTGACACTTCTCCACTTTTCAGTGGAATTATTTTAAGAAGTCTTTATAAAATTTGTAATCACCAGTCAGTGGAATTATATAAATAAATGCTAAAACTTGTAAGATATGGTAAAAATCAACATAGAAAACATTTCTTCCTTAGTATTTCAAAAATTAAACAAGGACAACGACATAGGAAGTGCTTAATACAGAAAAGATTCCAACTTTAATTCAGATAGACATGTTTTTAGGAAATGTGACACTTGCACTGCAAGCAAATGTTCCTACTGGCATAGTTCCATAACTAGAAAGATTTGCATGTCAAACCATTGACACCCAATATGAGTAGATGGCAGGACTGTTGAAACCGAGAAGAGACCAACACTGTGATACCTGCAAGACAGGAAAGCAAAAGGCATTGAACCTTTCCTTTGGTAGAGAGATATAAAAAGAGAAAGGTTATAGAATCAAGAATGCATGACTCTTTCCTGGGATATCTGTCAAATTAATCCTTCTCCTATGGGAGCAGTTATGAAGGTGGGAAGATTATCAGTAAGTATTGCTCCCATATGTCATTTCAGTGAGAATTAAAAAGATATATCTTGCCCTATATGGAAATATAAGATATGAAGTTATAAATTTCCTGCCTCAACAGAGAAGTAGGTGACATCCACAGTACCAAATTAGGGCAGCATTCCTGTGGGAAATAAGTCAGCAAGAGAAAAGTTTAGCAGAAATATTTAGCAATTATACAGGTTCCTTGTGGCAGTGATAGAATTCAGATTGTAGATTTCTTTATGTCATGTTCCCTAATCACTGAAATGCTCCCACTTTTGTGAATGAGTGAGCAGATCTGGCTGTATTTACACACCAGCTTTGTTGCCCCAGAGTTAAAACAGTGTCAAATCCCATGATTCCCAACAAACCACTTCTCCATATTCTCTAGTTCTAGGCACGCTAAAAACTTTAGACTGGCTCTAAGAGTAATGGTGAATTCTGGTTAGTCAAAAGACCTATTCTGATTGGGCAGCTGGCACTCGGTCAAATGGTCTCACTCCCAGAGATAGGCCCAACCAAACCCTTCAATCATCCTCTGTCCTCTGTCCCTGCTTATGCTGATCTCTCCAAATACAAAATCGGGGTCGTGGGCTTTGCCAGTTTCGTGTAGCCAAAGCTCATGGTGAGGAGTGATTAGTGCCTCAAAGCATTGCCCTCCAAGTTTGGTTTCTGTGTTTTTTCGGGATGAAAGCCAGGTCATGATGAATTGCTGGGAGCTAAGGGTTGTTCATGCCACTAGAGATGCACTGCATGGAGAAGGAGCGATGGGACATCAAACTGTGGGGCTGATTGAGGCATCAAGAAAAATGACACCACCCAACAAGAAGTAGAGCTCCCCAAAGTGGAGGAGCAGGCCTCAAACTTCGAAAATCCCAAACCAGAAAAGTCATGTGTGTTTGGACTCTGTGAGGGAGGGCAGAGAGTGGCCCCCAAGCAAGGAAATCTACAAGCTGTAAGAGGCAAATGCTGTTAATGCAGCCCACCATCTGCCAACATCTGTAAAACAAGCTCATGGGAATAAAAGGGAAGCATTTGGTTGAGAAGGCAGGGTCCATGGGTTTGAGAGCTGATGGCAAAGAAGTACAGTGACACACTGAATTTTCTGACTGACAATGGACAGGCAGACAGATGCACAGCCACCACCCACTCACATAACCACACTAAGCTTCGTAGCTTTTTACTTCTGTTTATTTATTTGATTTTTCAAGACAGTGTTTCTCTGTGTAGCTCTTTCTCTTGTAGACCAAGCTGACCTTGAACTCACAGAGATCTGTCTAACTCTGCCTCCCAAATACTGGGGTTAAAGGTGTGTGCCACCACTGCCTGGCAAAATGTGATAATTTTACTGCAGGATCTCCATGGACTTTTGGATGGTGTGCTCATTTACTAACATTTAAAACTGTATTCCAGTTCAGTTCGGTGATTAGTTGTGGGTGTCTGCTTCTACTTCCACAAGCTGCTGGATGAAGGCTATAGGATGGCATATAACCCAGAGGCAGAGAAGGACGAGTGAAGAGCACAGGGGTCCAGACCAGGCTGGTGAAACCCACAGAAACGACCTGAATATCAGAAAACTCTTGCTTCCCCAGACTGATAGCTGGAATACCAACATGGCATTGATCCAGACCCAAGAACATGGGTTTCTGTGAGGAAACCTCAGAAATCTACGGGACCATCTATAGAAGTTCAGTACTTATCCCTAGCATAGGTATGGACTTTGGGAGCTCATTCCATGTGGAGGAATACTCCTTGAGCCAAGTCACAGGGGGTGGGCCTAGGCCCTATCAGAAAGGATACAATAGACTCTGATGACAACCTATGGAAGGCCTCACCATCCAGGGGAAGCATAAAGGATATGTGATAGATAGGGTTTTAGTTGGGGGGGGTTGGGGAGGACGGGTGGGAGAAGGGAACTGGAATTTTCATGTAAAACAATCCTGTTTCTAATCCAAATAAAAAAGTTTAAAAAAATAAACCTGGAGAAATAGAGCTAAAAGCTTAGCTTCTCCAACCTTTCCCAATCCCAGCAACTACAGTATAATTGCTGTTTGTGACAGATGGATGTACTTGCAAGAGATTTCTGTTATTGTCCCCAATTTGCAGGTAATGAAACAGAAGACTGAGAACACTCAACCCAGCCAAACTGTATAGCACAGTCAGAGCTCATTTTATGCATTGAATAGACCATTCATGAGTGTTGAGACTATGCAAAACTTCATAATCTTCCTATGTCTGATTTCTAATATTTAAAACAGAAAATATTTAGTTCCTGCCTTCTAGTATTGTCATTAGGTTAAATGAGACAACATTTAAAAATGGTATAAACCATACCTGAAAAATGAAAATTTCAATAGAATTATGAAATGGCTGTTTAATGTACAGAGATAAAAAATAAAGCAATTTATGACATCTTTTCAAAAAATCTCTATGAAATATTGTTTAAATTAATTTATTCTTTGATACTTTTATGTATGTACATAATAATCCTGATCACAATCATTCTACTCCCTACTCTCTTCTTTTTTCTTCAACCTATCCCATCACTCCTCACCGCATCAAATCCCCATCACACTTTCAATATTGTTTTCCTTTGCTTTATGATACCAGGGTTATCAAGTTAGGCATGAGTTTGCCATTATCTACAACAGTGGTGGTTCTCTACTTTCCTAATGCTTTAACCCTTTAATACATTTCCTCATGTTATGTTGACCCTAACCATAAAAGTTTCATTATTTTATAACCAATTTTGCTATTATAAATTTAATATACATTTGCTATTATAAATTTAATGTACATACCTCCTATGAAGAATATATGATATTTGAAACCTGTAAAAGTGTCATTTAACCCTCAATAGGTCATGACCCACAGGTTGAGAACCACTAATCTAAAGGCATTTGAATATCATATCAGTACTGATATCATTCAAAACAATGTCATCCTCTCACTTGATGGTCCTCTTCTAACTTTAGCTTATCCGTAACTGAATATTAGGTCCTCAGTAGCTGTTTTAACATCATGACTGTCATGGCAACTATATGACCATAACCAGAGTTTCATAGCTTGATATGCACCATTCAATAATTACATTGTTTCTTTCCTGTCTACCACTATGCTTCCAGAGTCTTGGAGTATTATTTAAATAACACAGTTGTATCATTGAAGGCTGAGGAAAAAATTATACTTATTCTTAAGAGTTTTTCCAGCCATGAGTCTGTAATAGCCACCTGAAGTTATTTGTTTTTCCTTAGCCTAATGATCATTCATCAGCCTTTGTCAGACAAAGCATGTTTTGCAGTTGATATCAGTTAGGCAGAGACATGCAAATGGTCATCATTCTGAGGATTACATGATTACTGAGATTGTAGCCTTATATGAATCATCCTTATCAACCCATCGAAAACTCAGAGAACAATATAGAAGAGGTAGTAGAAAAGCAATGTTAAGGGATAGAGGAGGGACAGACTGCTGTGAAATGTCTTCTGTTCATATCTTGGCCATTCTAGTAATGAAATCAAACAATCTTGGATTACCTGTACAAAATTGGGCCTTCCAACATTCCATGTTTAGGAGAGCAGGGGGGAGCTCTCACCTCACCTTCAGGAACCTTTGATATTTAATGGATACCAAGGAAGATGGAGTTATTTTCTTCAGAAATTTAGACACTTAGTAATGATACATGGTAGGATAAATAGCTTCCAACAGTGCTTATAGAAACAACTCTAATACAATTCACTGACTGAAATAAGGAGAGCAAAGAGGGGCAAAAAAATCCCATAAAAGTAGGAAGAGAACCTTTGGGGAAGAAAAGAGGATGACCAGAAGGAATTATAACATAATGAAAGAGGATAATGGATATAGGCATTCAAAACACATTGTATACATGTATGGTACCACCCAATAAAATATCTTCATTTTAATTCCAAAACACAAAATCCAGTCACATATACTGAGACCTTTGAAATAATTTGTGAAAAAACTAATTTAAAAAAGTTTCTTTGAAATCATTTGTGCTTACAATGTATTCAATTATGCAAATGGCATAAAATCTGAATTTTCAATAGTCACTATTCTATAAACTGAATAAGAGTATGTACAAATCATCAACTTCTCTAAATTCAGAATAGTTTTAAGGCAACATTACTGTGACAAAATGTAGTTGAAAAACAGAACCAATAGAATAGATTGTCGAAGGGAATTGGCAGATTTGTTAAATGGGAGATAAAATGTCTACAGAGACACAGTTTGTTATTGCCTTCTAAATACAGCAATAAAACATTAGTAGGAACTGAAAAACATAAATGAAATTTAGTTGTCAATAAATTCAAATTTAATAGAAACAATATTCACAGAGCAACAAAACTATTGTGGAATGTGGATGGAGAGAATGTCTGAGAACTTTTTCATATTTATTTCCTTATTTCTTTACTGTTTCTGAAAAGACAGTTTTTTCTCTCACATATCTTATTTGGGGTTTGGTATTCTTAAAATATAACAGTCTAGTTTGTTTTCAACCTAGGAACTTTATTACTTTTTACCAAAGAGAAAGGGAGATTAGCAAAAAAATTTCATAATATGTTTATTTCAGTGTATGCTTATTTTAGTCCCCAATACTGAATTGAAATGAATAAAATTGTCCAAAAATTATTAATCCCAGCTTTCATGGGAATGTCTGCCTTTATACTCATGAAAATTATTATTAATGATAACTTTTGAACATGGAAATAAAGGTCTTTGATTATTTTAACTCTCTTCTTTATGATCTGTCAAGTGTCAGTCATACTCTTTTCCAAATAGTACCCAGGAGTTTCAAGTTTTGAAGGATTTTTGGCTCCTTATTTAATATTTATAATTGTAATTAGACCAACTTTAAATTGGAAACAAGCTTCTTTTTCATGTGAATTCCAATTGCTTCTCCCTCCCCACCTCCCCTTCATTCAAACCATATTCTGTTCCCCAGAGAGAGTGAGGTCTTCCATGGGGGATCTTCAGAGTCTGCCCTATCATTTGGACCAGAGCCTAGACACTCCCCTCTGTGTCTAGGCTGAGAGATTATTCCTCTAGGTGGAATAGATTTCCAAAGTCCATTCATATACCAGTGATAAATACTGATCTACCAACAGAGGCCCCATAGACTGTCCAAAGCTCCAAACTGAAGTTCTCATTTAGGGGGTCTGGAATAGTTCTATGCTGGTTTCCCAGCTATCAGTCTGGAATCCATGAGCAACCCCTAGCTCAGGTCACTATCTATATGGGTCTCTTCAGCCTTGTCTTGACCCCTTTGCTCTTCACTCCTACCTCTCTGCAACTGGATTCCCAAGTTCAGCTCAGAGTTTAGCTGTGGGTGTCTGCTTCTGCTACTACCAGCCACTGGATGAAGGCTCTAGGATGGCATATAAGGTAGTAATCAATCTCATTGTGTGAGAAGGACATTTTAGGTAGCATCTCCACCATTGCTTAGATTGTTAGTTGGAGTCAAATTTATAGATCTACGGATATTTCCCTAGTGCCATTATTCCCTTTAAACCTATAATTACACCCTGTATTATGAGATCTCTTTCCTTGTTCTTTCACCTCTATTCTTCTCCTGACTAAAACTTCCTGCTCCCTAATTTCCTCCTCTCCCTTCCTCTTGTCCCCTTTTCTTTTTTCTAGCTCCCTCTCCCCTCCCCCCATGTTCCCAATTAGCTCAGGAGATCTGGTCCCTTTCCCTTTCTCTGGGGGCCATGTATATCTCTCTTAGGATCATCCTTATTTCCTAACTTGTATGTCAGTGTGGATTGTAGGCTGGTACTCCTTTGCTCTATGTCTAAAATCCGTATATGAGTGAGTAGATACCATGTTTGTCATTTTGTGACTGGGTTACCTCATACAGGTTGGGTACTTCTAGTTCCATCATTTGCCTGAGAATTTCAAGATTCCATTGTTTTTATTTCCGCTGACTAGTACTCCATTGTTTAAATGTACCATATTTTCTCCATCCATTCTTCAGGTGAGGGGTGTCTAGGTTGCTTCCAGGACCTGGCTATTACAAATAATGCTGCCATGAACATGGTTGCCCAGATTTCCTTGTTGTATGAATGTTCAACTTTTGGGTATATGCTTAAGACTAGAATTGCTGGATCTTGGTAGATGGATTCCCATTTTCCTGAGGAACCAACATACTGATTTCCAAAGTAGCTGTACAACTTGGCACTCCCACCAGCTGTGGAGGACTGTTTCCTTTCTTCACATCCTTTCAGCATAAGCTGTCACTGGTGTTTTTATTTTAGCCATTCTGATAGAAGTAAGATGTTATCTCAGAGTTGTTTTGATTTGCATTTCCCTGATGGTTAAGGATGTTGAGTACTTTATTATTTGTCTTTTAGATTCCTTCATTGAGAATTCCCTATTTAGTTATGTACCCCATTTTTAATTGGATTATTAGGGCATTTGGTGACCAGCTTCTTGATTTTTTTTTTGTATATTTTCGAAATTAGCCCTCTGTTAGATGTGGGCTTGGTGAATATCTTTTCCCAGTCTGTGCACTTCCATTTTGTCTTGTTGACTGTCTCCTTTGCTTTACAGAGCTTCTAAGTTTCACGGGGTCCCATTTATAAATTGTCAATCTCAGTGTTTGTGCTACTGGTATTCTCTTCAGGAAGTGGTCTCTGTACCAATTTTTCGAGGGAACTTCCCACTTTCTCTTCTAAGAGGTTCAGTGTGGCTGGATTTATATTGAGGTCTTTGATCCATTTGGACTTAAGTTTTCTGCATGTGATTGATATGGATCTATGGGCTACCTTCTACATGTCAGTATGCAGTTATGCCAGCACCATTTGTTGAAGATGCTCTCTTTTTTCATTGTATAATTTTATCTTCTTTGTCAAGAAGCAGATGTTTGTAGGCATGTGGGTTCCAACACCCCTTCATGATAAAGGTCCAGAAGAGATTAGGGATAAGAGGAACATAAAAAAAACATAATAAAAACAATATACAGAAAACCAACAGCAAATAACAAATTAAATTGACAGAAACTTGAGGTGATTCCTCTAATATCAGGAAAAAGACAAGGCTGTCCATGCTCTCCATATGTCTTCACTATTGCACTTGAAATTCTAGATAGAGAAATTAGACAACAGAAGGAGCTCAAGTGGACAAAATTTGTAAAGGAAGAAGTCAAACTTTCATTATAGCAGAGGATATGATAGTTTACATAAGTAGACCAGAAAAATTCGACGAGAGAATTCCTACAGCTGATAAACACCTTCAGCAAAGTGGCAGGATAAAAGACTAAGTAAAAAAAATCATATATTTTATATGTATTTATAATTTATATGTATTTTTATAATTTATATGTATTTTTATATGCCCTAGTATATACAAAAGATAAATGGGCAGAAATTAGAAATTAGAAAAACATCACCAGTTACAATTGCCACAAACAACATGAAATACATTGAGGTAATGCTAACAAACAAGTGAAAGATGTATATTGCAAGAACTTTGAATGTTTAAAGAAAGAAATTAAAGAAGATACCAGAAAATGGAAAGATCTCCCATTCTCTTGGATATGTAGGATCAACATAGTAAAAATGGCAATCTTGCCTAAAGCAATCTATATATTCGATGCACTACCCATCAAAATCCCAATACAATTCTTCACAGACCTTGCAAGAACAATTCTCAACTTTATATGGAAAAACAAAAGACCCAGGATATCCAAAACAACCCTGCACAATAAAGGAATGTCCAGAGGCATCACCATCCCTGACTTCAAGCTCTATTATAGAACTACAGTCCCGAAAACAGCTTGGTGTTGCGACAAAAACAGACAATGGAATTGAAGTGAAAACCCTGATATTAAGCCAAATACCTATGAATATTTGAAGACTTGCTTGTAGTTAGTATTCACCCAGCAAATAAGGCTACTTGAGAAGAAAGGCAAGGCTTGCCTAAATTTGAATCCCCAGCTTCTAGCAATGCTTAAAGGACAAAGAAAATTTAAATGTCAGTTTTCATTTCACCATACTAAATAGATACATATATTGTAAGACCCCCACTCCCACCCCACTCCACCCCCCGCCCAGAAGCTCAGGCCTCCAGCATCTTTTCCCAGGACTGCGGCCACCCCAATCACCATGAGGAGGCAGAAACTTGATGCAAACAGCAAGAGGCTTTAATGAAATGTGGACCTTTGTACAAACGGGCTCTCTCAGCATGCAGGCTAGAGAGCAGCCCATCCCTCAGGCACAGGCATTTTTAAAGGCAAAACCATAAGCTTAGGGAGGGGCCTTGACTCTCTGTCTGTTGAACCCATGAGCCATGGGTTCCTAGGAAGCCCTTTTTGTCTTGAGGGGAGGCATGGGTATCAGATAGCCTCCTGACCCCACCAGTTGTAAAACCTGCAGACCTCAGGATGTGCTAAATAATGGTAGCTATCTCTTTGTTTCACAGGGACCCTTAATTGTTAATTATTGACACATTGGCAGGTGGGACAATCTGTTTCCTTCATCAGCCTCTCAGGGAGGGTGGCCATCTGGGAATTCTTGGTACCCAGTTATCTTATGGCCTTGTAAGGCAGTAATTGCTGGTGGCTGGTAAATTCCAGACACTAAGTCATAGTAGTAGCCTTGGTCAGTTTCTGGGCTATATTTCTTTGCTAATTTTTAAGTGTTTCATTCCCTCCTTTTTCTTTTGTAAGATTTTAATCTTAAAACCTCAGGGCACCTCAATGTTCAGTATGGCTTGATACTGTTGAGTAAGGACGAGGGCCTGAGTGATGAATAGTCTCTCACACATGAAACGTAAGAGCCTGTTGAGGAGACAGGGGCCTAATGTCATGAGCAGGAGAAGTATGAACAGGGTACCTATTGAAGTGGAAACTAGGGTAGTTGCTGTCTCTCCAGCGCCCTCATCAGGGAGTGAAAGATACCGGCATTTCCCCATGTAAGGGAGTTCCTTTTGACTTAGCATTTTAACAAGGGAAAATGGGCTACTTCCTGCTGACTTTGAGATGAAGTTAGGGACCCAAGAAGGCTGAAATGCTACTCAAAAGCAAAAAAAAGGGGAATTTAGGCAATGGGGAAATCCATCAGGAGCTTCTGGTTGGCAGACTCTGTTGCAGCTGGACTGTTTCACATCCACAGCAAGTCTAGGGCTCGAAGTCTTTAGGAGCAGGCTGTAGTCAGCAACTGATATTCGTCTGCCAGGAGTAGAAAACTGTTGAGACATGTTTAAGCTGGGAACAGAAGTTAAAACTTATATATCTTAATGGAACTCTTAGGCCCATATTTTTAGTGATCAAGAAGGACAGAAGTTTCAAGACAAGGAAAAAAATCCCATCCTCAGGAACAAATAGATGGGATAACAAAAGTTGTGCTTATCTGGAGTCCTTTTTATCTGTGAGAAGTGGATATAAGCTTTATGACTTTTGATCCCCTGAAGCTTATATGAACTTTATTATATAATAGGACACAAAAGATCTAGACATTTTACCATTACCAATCTGTATTGAAATACACACTGCAGAAAAAGCAGATATTGGGTATCTGTAAAACAGCAGGAATATACTTATACCTTTAAGTTCTAGAAAAACTACAGATTTGGATTAGAAGCTTGTACAATTTTTTCTGTCCTGGGAGATCCAGGTAGAGATTGAACAGGGGTGCCTTATATGGCAACCAAAATAAATCTTAAGACCTTGAGCTTGTGACTGAACAGTTGGTAGTCAACTGCTCTAACAGCTTATCAAAATTTTATTAAATATTAAGCTCTGTATTTTTATATTTTTCAACTATTTTTATAGCATTAAGACTTATATGTCTTTATTTTCTCAGATCCTTATTTAGGAGCTATTTCAAGGCTGACTGATGTTGCCAAGCTGACAAAGTTATAGCTAGTCTAATCATTAATACTATCAGAGATCTGAGAAGGATAAATTCTGTGTAACTTTTGAATCTGTTAAAGAATGACAGGGTCCAGCCATACCCAAATCTCAATAGTGTTGGGGGGCAGAAGGAAATCTTCGCCAGGCCCATAAAGTCAGAGTTTTTTCTCTCTGTGGAAGAGGGACATCGAAAAGACTGACCTTATTTTGTCTAGGCAAAAGTGGTGCAATCAATTCTCCAGTGTCCTGTATCCTGTCCACACTTTGAGCCCAGTCCTGCCTGGCAGCAGGTGTAGCATCTGAGCATCATGCTCACTGGTCAGTGTTGTCACAATCTGTGGAGCCCCATAATCTTCTTTAGAGACCTTGGGTCACTGTCAGGATCTGGAATTCTCTGTCTGATATTATAAGCCTTTTAGTTAGCACTTTAAATGACATATTCTGCAGATCTCTGAAGTATTAGAAGTCTGCCTAGGTAAATCTGACAACTCTATTTTCAGTTACTTGTATTAAGCTTAACCTTTGAAAACATATACAGGGGACTGAGTCAGGTTTATCCCTGTTATTAATCATTAGTACTTAGCTTGACCATAATCAACAAGCTTGTTTATTTATAAGGATGGTTAGCAACCTGTATTTCTTAACATCTTACAACAGGTTAGTAGCTTTTATGAAACTAACACTTTATATTGTCAGGTTTATCTTTAAAAATGTAATGCTTTAATCTCTATTACAAAATGTTGTTGTTATCAATGTAAACATCTGACATACAGGTAGTTCTAGGCTACCCATATAAAGGAGTTTTGTTTTTAAACCTCCAAAGAATTGAGACCCATGGGCTTAAAAGTTATTTTAAGCCCTTTGTTAAACATAGGTCTTTGCCTTACTGTACCATAAGAAATAAACAGCTGAAATTCGTTAGCATATGGAACTTATGGCTGTGATCTTAAATTTAAGCTCTTTGATTTAAGCACAAGCATTAACAATAACATAAGCATAAATATCTTATAACCTTATAAATTTTAACAATTAAAAATCTTTTAATGTCTTTTTGTAATAATATCAAAAATAAAGCACCCTTGATGTGTTTAAAATCATTATCACCTGGGTGATTATTAAATTTATGTTGTCAATTCCCAGGGTTACTAGTTTTAACTTTTTAACTAGTTTTAATTTTTTACAGATTTAACCCTAAAACAGTTTTAATACCATCTTTACTAGAAAGACATCTGAATTCCCGTTAACCCAAATTTAATGACTAGAGCTCAGAGATAAATTCTGATATATGTCCTTAAAGATTGGCTGCTGTTAGCATTAAACAGCAAAAAATATTTAAACCACTTTTGTTTTAGCTTTATGCTTGTAACAAAATTTACTTTTATACCAGAAAACACAGATAGAACCTTTTAACAACTATATATAATTTTGGGGGGGACATAAACAAAACTTTAAATAGAATTAACCTGGTATGGTTAAAAAAATTAACCTCTATTACCATTATAAATTCAGTATTTGTAGATATGACAGCCCACAGGAAACAGTTTACATTCTTCTCTGACACTTTTATGACTTTCTTTGACCCTCTTTAAATTTTCATTACCTTATTCTTTTTCTCTGATTTCCTCAGACATCCCCATCATAGACACACCTCTCTTTTTCTCTTTGTCTCTTTCTTTTCCCCTCTTATCAGTGACTCTCACTCAGGGGTGCCTGGCTGAAGTGAATGCCTTATCTTTTTTTATTTTTTTCAAAATCCTGAGTGTACCTTTCCCTGAGCCTCTCTGCACCCTCTTAACTGCTTGCTCCGTTTACTATTTATGTTGGCCTACCAGCTCTCCTTTTCTCTTAATTAATAATAATATGTACCAATTTTTTAAAAAAATGGTAACAAAAACCTGTATGTATTTTTTTCTGTGAAAGTGAAAGCATCATTTTTCAATGAATCTTTGACTTTTATTTTAACGTCAAAGCTTTCCAAAGTATACAAAATGGCATAATTTAACATAATTTGGCTTAGGAAGAAAGGGAGGCAGTGCTGGTGGGCACAAAGTGTCCTTGGCTGCCAGTGTTTGAAAAACAATTTTTTTATTAACCTAACCAATAATAATTTGTAACCAACCCTTGAATCTGAATGACCAGAGCAGCTCTGGTGGAGGGAAGTCTGGCTACAGTGTCATAAGAGTACCCTAGCATCCACAGGCTGTAACTTTACACCACAAAGCCTAGCCTGTTTGGCTAGGAGTGGACAACTTTCAAGTCAGGGTGCAGGAATCCCATCTTATAGCATGGCAGAGAACCTTGATGGGCAAGTGAGGCAGTGAGTGTCAACTTAGGGGGACCATGGCTTTCCTAAGAGCAGCAAGGTTTCTAAAGGTTCACATGTGCCCTTTAGGTCCCACTACCTGAGAAGTGCCACCCCTGTGGCAGTCCTGCTTTCTGAACTCCTCTAGGCAATAGTGCAGGGGCAACACTGGGCAACATTCCCTGGGTGGATTAGCAACATCGATGGAGCCCCTCCCTTCAGCAGTCACAGACTCTCTTCACTCACTTGAGCCCTGCCTGGTTCTAGACCTGCTGGGGCCTCAGCTTCCCAGGAATGGATGGCTAGCTGGGCACACTTAGACTTGGAGGCACTAGCCATTTGGTCAGCCTGGTGCATGCCCCACAGGTATCTTTCTCCAGAGGCTTGTTACCCATGCACCTGCCATAGACAGATGCCTCTGGGAATTATGCCTGCACCCTGCGCATGCCACATGCCAGCAGGCTATTGTCCTCCTGCAGGGAGGGAGGAGCAAGGCAAATCACATTCCAGGCAGCTCCTGAATCAAGCCCCCCCCCTACTAGCCCGCTCTGAATGCCTGCCATTCACAGACTTTTGCCTTGCCTGAGGAGCCACATTGACTGCTCCTAGGCCACCTGGAGGCTGG
This sequence comes from Cricetulus griseus, assembly GCF_003668045.3. Classification (NCBI taxonomy): domain Eukaryota; kingdom Metazoa; phylum Chordata; class Mammalia; order Rodentia; family Cricetidae; genus Cricetulus; species Cricetulus griseus. The sequence continues at coordinate 306,332,316 of NC_048595.1, read as the reverse complement.
CAGTGTAGGCCAGTCTCAGGCAAAGTGTGTCTCAGCCCAAAGGAGCCAGAAGGTACTATCCTCTGCCAGGCTGTAACTTCCTGCCTGGAGCCACTGCAGCAGCAATGTCTCTGTTTTTCAAAGGGAAGGTGTCTGTCCTATTAGATTCCATCCTGAGTCATTGTCCATCAAGACAAGACAAACAGACAAACTACAAACACAGCACTGAGACAAAGAAGAACAAACACAGTACAAATGTGAAACTTGGGCAGACAGTACAGTAACACAGACTAGGGTCAGATGGCTAGCCCCATGGGGAGAACAGAGATTGACACAAACAACAAGAACAACAGGACAGACACAACAGAAAGGACAAACAGCACAGCAGACCAAATTACAGACATGGCACCAAAACAAAATTACAAAAAACACTTGGACTTTCATCCAGGGAGGGACCAAGGGGTCTCAGGACACGTCTGCCTCTGAGGCACGTCTGCTTTCCCTATGGTCCAAATCAAACAACCCTCGGACTTTCATCCAGGGTGTGATACAGGGTCTCAGGACATGTCTGTCTCCCCCTGTGGTCCAAATTTCCAAATACAAGGCCTGCGCAGGCACAGATCAAATCCAAGTCATGGTGCCAAAACAACAAAACAGCAAGAGACATAACATGACACATTATCAAGCATATAGGTTGCTCACTCTACCTTACCTCTAAGATTGACTCCACTCAGTTGAATGGTGGTTGCAAATCCAGGATGAGCCCCCAAATGTAAGACCTCCCCCCAGAAGCTCAGGTCTCCAGTATCTTTTCCCAGGGGTGCGGCCACCCCAATCACCATGAGGAGGCAGAAACTTGATGCAAACAGCAAAAGGCTTTAATGAAAGGTAGACGTCTGTACAAACAGGCTTTCTCAGCATGCAGGCTAGAGAGCAGCCCTGTCTCCCAGGCACAGGCATTTTTAAAGGCAAAAACCATAAGCTTAGGGAGGGGCCTCAACTCTCTATCCATTGAACCTATGAGTCATGGGTTCCTAGGAGGCCCTTTGTCTTGAGGATAGGCCTGGGAATCATATAGCCTCCTGACCCCACCAGTTGTAAAGCCTGCAGACCTCAGGATGTGCTAAATAATGGTAGCTATCTCTTTGTTTCACAGGGACCCTTAATTGTTAATTATTGACACATTGGCAGGTGGGACAATCTGTTTCCTTCATCAGCCTCTCAGGGAGGGTGGCCATCTGGGAATTCTTGGTACCCAGTTATCTTATGGCCTTGTAAGGCAGTAATTGCTGGTGGCTGGTAAATTCCAGACACTAAGTCATAGTAGTAGCCTTGGTCAGTTTCTGGGCTATATTTCTTTGCTAATTTTTAAGTCTTTCAATATCACACTGTGAAACTAAATTCTATCAACTATACAATTAAAGTGGTTTAAATATTTTGAGTCTTTCAACAGCAAATAATTTAAATATCAGCATATGCTTAAATTACTTGGTACTAACACAATCCATTCAATATTTATGAGAAACTTATATTTGTTGTTTGTCTTATATCCTAATTCATTTAAACTTCTGGGTAATTTTATGTACCACATGTGGCAACTCAACAACGAGAATCTTGACATGGATCTATAAAATAACTACCTATTTTGTTTACCGTGGAAGTTCTGCAAATATTCAACTTACAGACAGAATGCTAGAAATAACTTTTAGCTTTCCTGTAATAGAAACATCATAATGCCAACTATGGACATTTAACTATGAAATAATGTGTGAAGTAACACTGATTTATGTACACATATTGAATTTCAAATCCTAGATTTAATTTCACATATTTTTCAAAAACAACATTATGTATGGGAATATTTAATGCATTCAGTTTTTTAAAACAATTATTCTGTATTTGAGTGAAATAAAACCACCATTAAAGAAAGTATTCCATTGGGTTAGAAAGGCAAAAACATTGTAGCAAGCTGCAGTACTCTCAAATTTGAAGGATAGTATGAGACTGTCAGCAGAACTAGCCTTTCAGTTGAACTGTGATGATGTAGTTGGATATTGAAAAACACACAGTAGTGGATGCATGGTCAAATCAGAGATTGAAATAAGGAAGTCCCTGTTGTCATTTTTATTTCTCAAGTGTAGTGAAGTTTTAGCTTTTGAAAAGTAGAGCACAGATCCTGGAAATTGAAATCCTTTCCTAAAGCTCAGGCAAGCTCAGGGCAATCAATGGCAATATCAGATTGAAGCTCAGGCCTGTTAATCAATGTGACTTAACCCTGATTTGAGGAAAAATTATTTGGAGGACAAGAATATCAACCATGTGCACTCCTGTGTGTTCCTGCTGAGAATAACAATTATTTCTTATCACTGATGATTCGGAGGCTTCTCGAATGGAAGGCTTGCTGAAATAATTGCTGTCAGTGCAGCAGTGAGGGTGGAAGCCAAGAGTACAATGTGAGCCAATTCTGCTGCATCTAGCTTGCTGTTTAAAACCACTAGGTGAGACAGCAATTGTCATACAATCATTCCTCCTAATGCTACATTGGCAGGTTACTTGTGGAATTTAATTAAGGAGTCACATTCTGTACTTAGAAATTGTAAGAATTCTAAAGTCTTTCACCTTTTATCAACTTTTTCTGAACCAAAGATAAAGTCCATAAGGGATTAGAATATAGTTCCTAAGAAACCTACATTAAATGAATTGATTTATACCTCAGGCATAGATGTATCAAAATTTTGATTCCCAGAACATCATACATTGGGAAGAGAGTGTGTGCTGTTCTCAGACCCCATTCTAATATTTCACATGGTTAAATTCAGTCATTTATTGAAGTAGACTGAGTTCATGCCACAGGTTTTATAAAACCTTTTTTATTTTAATTATTTTATCCATTTTGCATACCAACCACAGTTCTTCCTCTCCCCCTCTTCATGCTACTACTATATCCTCTATACCTAAGCCCCATCCAATCCTCAGAAAGGATATGACTTCCCAAGGTGAGTCAACACAGCCTGGAACATTAAGTGGGTGCAGGACTTAGCCCCTGCCTTCTGAGAAAGGCATCCCACAATAAGGAATGGGTTCCAAAATGCCAACTGATGCACCAGGGATAGATCCTGGTCCAACTGCCAGGGGCCCCTCAAATATGCCAAGCTACACAACAGTTGCTCACATGCAGAGGACCTAATTAGATTCATGCAGGCTCTCCAGCTGTGGCCAAGAGTATGACCTCCAGTCATCTGTCTCTGTGGGTTTCCCCATCATGATCTTGGCCACCCTTGTTCATATAATCCCTATTCCCTCTCTTGAACTGCCCTCCTGGTGTGCAGTGCTTGGCTGTGGATCTTTGCATCTTTTATATTTTATTGAGGCACATATTTTATTGTAACCAATCCTTGAATCTGAATGACCATATTTACATATTTACATCCATATTTTATTGGATGAAATTTCTATGAAGACAGATAGGGTAAACACCAATCTGAAAAGAGGGGAAGGCCAGTTCAGGCACCCTCTTCACTATTTGTAGGAGTATTAGCTGGTGTCATCCTTGTAGATTCCTGGAAATTTCTCTAACACCAGGTTTTTCACTAACCCCATAATGGCTCCCACTATCAAGATATCTCTTTCATTTCTCTCCCACTCTGTCCCTTCCCAAACTGGACCATCCTATTCTCTTATATCCACATCTCCCATCCTCTCACCCCATGTCCCCAGTTTTTCCAGGAGATCTCATCTATGTCATTCTCCCAGGGAAATCCATGCATCCCTCTTAGTGTCTTCCTTTCTACCTAGCATCTTTGGAACTGTGAGTTCTTGTCTAGTTATCCTGTGCTTTATTTGTAGTATTAACTTATGAGTGAGTACATACCATGTTAGTCATTCATGGTCTGGGTTATCTCACTTATGATGTTTTTATAGCTTAATTAATCATTATTTTACAGCTCAGTAACACTCATTGTGTAAATGTAGCACATTTTCATTATTCATTCTTCAGTTGAGTGACATCTAGGTTGCTTACAGGTTCTGGCTATTGCAAATAATGCAAATAGCTAAAAAACTATCCTTGTGCATACCTGAGCATCCTTTGGGTATATACCCAAGACTGATATTGCTACATCTTGAGGTACATGGATTCCCAAATTTCTGAGGAATCCCCATACTGATTTCCAAAGTGACTATACAAGTTTGCATTCCCACCAGCAGTGGAAGAGCATTCCCCTCATTCCACCTCCTCTCCACTATAAGCTATCATCAGTTATTTTGATCTTAACTATTCTGGTAGGTGTAGGATGGTATTTCAGAGTCATTTTGATTTGCATTTCATGATGACTAAGGATGCTTACCAATTACTTAAATGTTTTTTGGATATTTGGAGATTCTTTTGTTGAGAATTCTCTGTTTAGATCTGTATTCCATTTTTGAATTGGAATTTTAGCATTTTGATGTCTAGTTTCTTGTGTTCCTTATAAATTTTGGAGATCATCCCTCTGTCAGATATGGGGTTAGTGAAGATCTTTTCCTATTCTGTAGGCTACCATTTTGTCTTGTTGACTGTGTCATTTGCCTTACAGAAGCATCTCAGTTTCAGGGGGCCCATTTTTTTATTGTTGCTCTCAGTGTGTGTGCTAATGGTGTTAATTTGGGAAGTGTTCTCCTGTGTCAATGTCTTCAAGACTACTTCCCACTTTCTCTTCTGTCAGGTTCAGTATAACTGGATTTATGTTGAGGTCTTTGATCCACTTGTACTAGAGTTTTGTGCATGGTGATGAATAAGGATCTATTTGCAACCTTCTACATATTGACATCCAGTTATGTCAGCACCATTTGTTGAAGATGCTTCCTTTTTTTCCATTATATAGTTTTGGCTTCTTTGTAAAAATTCAGGTGTTTATGGCTATGTAGACTATTGTCAGGTCTTTGGTTCAATTCCACTGGTCCACAGAACTTGATATTCAGGGATGGTGATGCTTCAGAAATTTCATATACTGTACAGGATTATTAAACTATCCTAGGTTTTTTTTGCTGCAAACAGCAGGTTTTTTTTCATATGAAGTTGAGTATTGTTCTTTCCAAATCTGTGAAGAATTGTGTTGAGATTTTAAATCTGTAGTTTGCTTTTAGTAAGATTTCCATTTTTAATATATTGATCCTACCTATCTAAGAGCATGGGAGATATTTCCATTTTCTGATATCTTCTTCAAAGATTAAAGTTTCTGTTATATAGCATTTTCACTTGTTTGGTTAGAGATACACCAAGATATTTTATATTATTTGTGGCTACTATAAATTAAGACTTCTCTGAAGTCTTCCTTGGCCCATTTGTCATTTGTATACAAGCAGGCTACTGATGTTTTTGAGTTAATTTTTATCCTGCCACATTACTGAATGTGTTTCTCAAGTGACCCCCAAAATTCTATCAGAAAATGCTCTGTGTAGCTTTGGAGCCTATCCTGGCACTTGCTCTGGAGACCACGCTGGCCTGGAACTCACAGATATCTGCCTGCCTCTGCCTCCCACGTGCCGGAATTAATGGTGTATGCCACCAACACCAGGCTTAGTTCCATAAAGTCTTATACACTGAAATATGTTAATTGGCTTATCTGGCTTAGAAAAAGGAAGATACCTGGACTACACTATAGATATAAGACCATGGGTTTCTACCAGTTAAATTATCTTATTTGATAATCAATTATAAAAGGAATGAAAAATGCCAAAATGGATTCTATAGTTTCTCCTTGAGTCCTCTAACTAAATGTTCATTATGATAATTAGAATAATGGCTGGCAAATAAAATTTATACTTTTTGATTGTTAATGAGAAAAACAGATACTGAACTGGTCTCTTATATAAACAACCCAAATGTTCTGGTATCTTTATACCTGGATTTTAAAATAAAGACAACTAGTCAGCCTCATGAGCTTTCTGAAAATTTAGCTGCCAATTCTTGAAAGAATGTAGTTTCACACTGAATGCTAAATAAATAGCAGCTTTTATTACTGCCTTTTACCACTATTATAATTATCAAAATAATTGTTTTTAATTAAAACAGTGCATGGTTTTTGGAAGAATTCAATTTGTTTTGTTGATCCTCTAGCACATCAACAGTGCAAGCAAAACTTCATTTAAGTTGATTTGTAAAGAGGTATCTTTTCTCTTTAAAAATTTTGAGGAAATATTTATAAAATAAACTGAATACTACATTATGTAGCCTATGACTAAAAACTAATGTGGAAATTCTACATAATTACCTGTCCAGGGAATAGATGATGTAGTTAATGGTTCAACAGCTCTAAATCTTTATAGTGTACATCCAATAAATCTTTCTATATTAAACAAATGTTTTGTATAGTGCATTAGTTAAGTTTAAATGTTAGCCTGCACAATCAAGTCCATCATAATATTTATTTGTTCATGCCAGAATATCAGGATTCATAGAACCTACAACAAAAGACAATGAGCTTCATATGTTAAGAAGTAAGATGAGTGTTGAAATTTTTCATGATTTTAAAATAAGATGTGAAGAAATGTATGACCTGTTCCAAACATCTTATTTGTGAAAATTTCCTGTTAACCAAACCTTCTGTTGTTTCACTTAATTCTTTTCTATAAAAATCCATTTCCATAATAGTCTTTGACTTGAAAGTACTAGATAGTTATTGGCAGTAAAAGAAATGTGAGAAATACATGCATTTAGAGCATAATATAAAGACAGACCCCAAATACCAGAATTTGAAAGAATACATCCTGATTAATACATATTAAGAAAATACTTAGAGCATGGAGACAAGAGGTAAATAGATAACAGAACTTATTTGTAAACCTTAGGCCTAAAAGCTAGTATCAAAGACATTTAATGCATTTCATCAAGAAGACATCACATCACTTATTAGGAAAGTAGAAATGTCTACTATGATTTTTACTTCTTTTATGCTTCCCTCCTTCCTTCCTTCCTTCCTTCGTGGTTTCTCCATGTAGCTCTGGATGTCCTGGAACTCACTCTGTACACCAGACTGGTATCAAACTCAGAGATCTGCCTGACTTTGTCACCCCTTTACTAAGATTAAAGGTGTGTACCAATATACCTATATCCAATTAGAATATATTTTATATGATATATATTTTACTGTAATTATGATCTACTTCTCTTCCCTCTAAACACTTTAGTGTCTTATCCAGATATCGCTTAAGTTAATTTCCTCATCTTCATTAATATTTTTCCCAAATATATAAACACAAGCACACATACACACCCATACACATATATACATCACACACACACACACACACACACACACACACACACACACACACACACACACGATCTACTGAGTCTATTTACTGTTGCTCTTAACTACATATTTCAGAACTGATCACTTGCCTGTAGCTTTTCATCCAGGGATAGGCCTTTGTAAAACTTTCTATATTCATGATGACATGCCAACTGCTGTTGTCATTGCAAAGGTCTTATTTAGAAAACCATATTATTAATATTCCATGGGTGCAGGTTCCCTGTCATATATAGAAACATAGTCTTAAATAAGACATCTTCACTCTCTTGCTCTTACTATCTTTTGGCCTATGTAGTTTCCTGTGCTGTAGATATAGATCATCTATTAAGCTGTACCAAAAGCTGTCTAATTAGACTTAAGGCCTACTCAGCTTGGAGAATACATGCCTGATCTTGTAAGCATATCCAACTATTAATGGCTGATTACTCCATCTAACCTAGAAAAGGACCTAAAAATGCCACTTTCTCATTCCGAAGATAGTATAATCTCTATGAGTACTCTTAACTCTCCTCCCTATATTCACAGATATGTGTACCCCTAACCCCACATCAATGAGGTTTAATTTTATAGCAGATAGATATCATTAAAGCAAGTCACAATTAGTCAATTCCATAAATGAATATGGAAATATCTACTTTTAGGATCCACTTATGTTGAGTACTTGAATAACTTGAAAATTCAAGTCCAAAAGTTTGTTCTTTCTATTTTGCATGTATTTTTATATTTTCCAAGTTCAATACATCAGATAAATCCTCTAGATACATGTTCAACAGATTAGTGAATTGAACAACTATCCCTATCATGATGTTGGTTAATAACGTTCACCTTTGCCTTATTGGTAAGGGATTTTTATAGTTTTCTAAGCATTTATATCATGCTGAGAGAGATTACTCCTGGATCTACATTATTTTCATACTTTAAGAATTATAAATTTTTCTGAAAAGTTGTTTTTTTCAATCTAGCATTTCAAATAATTTTGTATGCAATTCATTATATATTACTGATTTTCTATGTAAGTCATATGTTACTGATTTTCTATTTTAAATTCAAGTTGGAATACCTAGGATGTAAGTTTTTGTTTATCTGTTTTTCATTTCATATATTATTGAATCAATTTGTATATATTTTATATATTTAGGAATATTTCTAATTCACTAGAGTTATCAAATATAGAAATACCAAATATTTCTTCTTTACTTTCCACAGAGTCTGATTTGTAACCTTGGTCAGAATAAGTAAGGTAAGTTTTGTGGTAAATAATAACAAAGAATGATATAGCAAGACCTCCTGACAAGCAATGCTTGCATTAGAATTTACAGGTCAACATAACAAGGAGAAGTACCTCTAATGTTTATACATAAGAAGTTAAAAAATGAAATTTAAATAGAGTATAAATTATACTATAGCAGATGATACAAAAATATTTGCAAAGTATAACAAAATGAGAAAAACCAAATATTTGTACTGGGAATAGATTAATAAAATAAAGTTTTGATTAAATTTGAAAAATAATATTAAAAATGTATAAATTTATGTAAAAGAAGCAAACATCACATGGTACCTACAGAGTAATAAAACTGTATGACAGTTCAGAAAAATATGCTTATTTTGAAGAAAATCATCAAATAAACTTGTTGCTTGACCTTCATAATTTAAAAATACTACTTATTTAAAACAGACAATTATAATTCCAATTTATTTTTAAAATATATTTCACTAAACTACATTTTTTAACTCCCTCACAATTCCTCCAGTCTGTCCAACTACCCTCCCTAAAACTACTCCAATGCCAGATGTAGGCAGGTTTTCCATGCCAGAAGCCACTACCAAATCACTACACAAAGCCTTATTAATTATAAATAATCAACTGATAGCTCAGGCCCATTACTAACTAGCTCTGACATTTTCAGTAAACTCATATTCCTATTTTGGCTCTACCATATGGCAGTACCTTTATTTGCATTGAATACTCATCTCTTGCTCCTTTTGTGTCTGGCTGGCAACTCTTTTAACCCCACCCTACTTCTTCACATAATTCTTATTTTGGCTTTCCCACCTAACTTCCTGACCAGGTGCTTGCCTATCAGCTTTGTACTAATTAATGAGAGTAATATATATTCACAGTGTACAGAAGGATAATCAACAGCAAATTTCCTATACTCAAGTTGATAACTATTTTTCCTACTATTGTTACATTACCCTGTATGTTTACATATGTGCATACACACAAATACATATCACCTTCTGAGTCCATTTTTGTCTGTAGTGAGTACATGGTTTCAAGGCTGAAAATTCTGCTTTAGAGAACCTTTAATGGGGCTCATTCCCAAAAGAGGGTGATCCTTCTTCTCCCAGAAGTCATCACTTGCCTGTAGTTTGTCTAGGTGTGGGAGAGCTTCATGTTCCACATGTCTGTGCTAGCTTGTCTATTGACATTTTTTATGCAGCCATTTCTAGAACATAGTATTTAACAGAAGACTTCCTAGTACTCTGGTTCTTACAATCATTATCTGCCCTTCTTCTTTCATGTTGTCATAGATTTAGGAGCTCTGTTATAGATATATCTGAAGGAACCCTTTACCCATGATCTGTTGCTCTTTCCTTTGTGCCTAAATGTGTTTATCTGTGATAGTCTCAATTGCTATAAAAAAAGTTTCTTTGATGAGAGTTGGTAAATATATTTATCTGTAAAATATTTGGTAAAAATATTTAGAATATAGAAAATAATAATTCTGGTCAAGAAAAGACCCAATAGTAAATTCTTTTCCAAAATCCATGACCTCACCATCTCTAGAAGGCTACCTAGTTTTCCAGTAAAAGGCATATACACCCACTATTAATTGGCCCTTAAGTCTAATTAGAAAGATGTTGTTTATCATCAATATATAATTTCCACTTACTGAATCTTTATGAATTTTTGTCATGTTGGAAATTTCTGTGATTCATAGGTGTTGAAGCTGGATTGGGATGCTTATTTGATTCCCTCCAGAGGAAGAAACCTTCATGGAAAAAGCTTTAAATGAATAATGAATAATATCAGCACATTTTGTCACTTTTTGCTATTTTTTCATAAAATGTATCCAGAAAACCATTTCCTTTAACAAACCTCCTCTTAGATGTCTCTATCTCCCACCTATACCACTCTATGCCCTTTCTTTCTCTGTATCTTTAGAAAAGTAGACAAAAGAAAAAAGTATTTCTATTTATTTTGTTGTCTGTGTATCACTTCATATTACCATTGCTGTCTGTAAGACTATAACTTCCTATATTTACTTTCTACCCAACATTTCTTCTTTTTATTCATTGTTTTCTTCACTCTGGGTTTTCTTTTGTTATTCTACTTTTTGCTAAATGATAGTTTCATTGTTTCCATTATTTCATTCAATTAACATTTTGTGTTTTTCAGATCCTCATTAAGGCTTTATTCCTATCTTTTCTAAGGTCCTTAAACATATTCATAATTGCAATTTTGAAGTCTTTGTCTTGTGTTTTATCTAAATTGCTTTATTTGGGTCTATTATAGCAGGGTTGCTGGTGTCTGGAGAAGACACATTGTCTTCAGTGTTCATGCTTGTGATTTTGCATAGGCAAATGGAGTTAAGTATTTGGTTACTGTTGCCCCAAAGTGTACCTAATTATGTGGGGTGATTCCTTGTTAGACAGTATTTTCTGAGTCCTTCCAAGTATGATAGATGTACATCCTTGGTAGAGAGTGGTTCTGTGGGTCAGTGTCGTTCACAAAGTAATGGAGAAAGACCAAAAGGAAACCCTGGAAGGGACAGGGAAGAAATAGAGGAGCTACTAGCTCCTAAACAAGTTGTTGAGTCCCAAGAGAATGAAGACAGGTTTAGAGGAAAGAATGGCAGTTACTATTTTTTTGTTTTCATGTGAAATATTTTTTCTCCTGTTGGCTTTTAATAGTTAATGCTTTATAATCCAGTCATTTTCTTTTTTTACTTTAAGATTCATTATACAGGATGAATAGACACTACTTTAAAATAAGAGAAAAGATGGCAAAATGGAGTTTATGGTGTTCCACTTTTAGATAAGAGGCTACAGAAAAATAAAGTCTCCTGATAGAGGGAAATGAATTTTCCCCAAGGTTATTCCCTAAGCACTTACTTATCCAATTCCAGGTGATCAGCTTTAAAAACAAATATATAAGCAATAGTAAAAAGACTCTACAGGATGCACTTATATAATTTTTTGCATATATATGTAATAATAATGATAAAGATTTAGGAAGACATGAATCCAAGAAGAGGAGTGAGAAAGTACGAAAGAAAGAAGAGAGAAGGAAGCAATGCAATAAAAATATTAATTATTTTCAAAACACTTTATCCTGAATGCCTCTGATAGTCTTTGAGATGCAGGTACAGAAAAATGATACCACAATGTGCTGAATTGATCTGGATTCATACATTCCCCATAATTTTTTTTCCAGCAAGTATACCTTTGGCATTGACAAAATAAAGTTCCTTCTTAGACAGACCAACATTTCACATAAAGTGTTTAATGTTGATACTCAAATAGTTGAGGGCTATTTTGCCTTTGCTATTGCATAGTTCTCTAATGCTATAGAATATAATTTAAAAACTTTCAGTTTTTGAAAAAACTCACATGCAATTTATACTTGCTTATATGATACTGAATTCATTCATGACTCAGAATGGATTTTCAATTACTTGTACAGAACTTGAAATCATTCATCATTACAAATAACTCCATCTGGCAGAGATTCCTAACAACCATTTCACACCATGCCTCTTGATGAGTTGACAACTCCTCACTGTGACATTTCCTTTTAACTTAGCTCGAAGCCTCAGGAGGTAGATAGTATTCATAATTGAAAACATAATTGAAAATAAAATACCACCCAATGTCCTTTGGAAAGTCAAAATTATGATTTGCACATTTAGTGCACTGATGTAAAATTAACTATGTACAGAAATATAGATGTCAAGCTTAGTATTAGTATTTTAATAAGTTGTGAGCTACAGTATCAAGAAAAAAGTGTTTAAATTAATTTTCCTTCTCAACATGTTACTTCTGTTATCCTAGAAAATGAAATACCTTATTTCTGAAATCGAACCTATGTTTTCTCTTTATTTCTATTTAGCATGGTTGAGCACTTTGCTTACATTTACTACTACACTTGTTGATAACACAGACTATGAACACCGGAAGAATCTTCTGTAGTTGATTAATATTTTTGCTTCATACTAAATGCATGTCCTTGGACAGGAAACCTGACATCTTGTATCTCAGGTTCCAAATGAAAAATGGTAATAACTGTATTTAGTATAGAATTGACTATGAATATTAAACCATACATTTATGTTTATTATTGACATAAAGATACATAGTAAGTGGACACAGCCACCAACAATTGAGTTCTTATTGCTAAAAGATCAGTGGGTATGATATTGTTAAATATCATTTTTGTTTTTACTTTTCTTTTTAGACATAGCTTCAGCTTGCATCCAGGACTTTACTGTAACTTAAGATTCTCCTACTTCTGCCTTCTGAGTGATGGGATGACATATCTGTACCCCCTTGCTAGACTCAGAAATGTCTCCTTACTCTTGCTGTTTCACACCCATCCAGGTACTAAGAGAAAAAAAGGAGAGTGAGCAAAAGATGTTTGCCAGCACACACTGTGAGTTAAAGAAGCCAGAAAGTGAAAGGCCAACAACAGATCTTTACATTGGGACAATGCTTAAGACAGTATAACCTATTAGATATGTCTTGTGTCAGAAAAAAAAATGCCCTCCCCTTCAACTTATCCTTCACTGTCTCCAACCAGTACTGCATTAGGAAGATAAGACATGCAGACAAGGTGGGTTTCCAGGTTTACTTTGAAGCTGGCTGCTGCAACAAATACTTTCTTGAAATTATTTTAGTCACCATGCCTTATAGTTGTCATATCACTCTCTTCAGTATTGGAAATGATGGGCATCTCCAAAGGAATACTGAAAATACCATTAATGAATTGGCTTACCTAACCATTTTTGAAAATTATAATCTACTGCTTTGGCCTTTTGGCACTTATTTTAATATTTTCAGGTATTTGTGAATAGCATCTGATCTAATCATAATGGCATAACATTTTAATACCATGTGTCACATTTCCATATTTTTCAGCATTGATTGCTATCATTTGAACATATGTTTATTATCTATTCATTCCTATCTTACATATCTCTCCATGATTAGTTTTTGAAACAAATATCTTTTTCAGCCATTAGGTGTCTAAAATATGTGCATATATATTTATGTAATGGTAATCAGTACATCTCTTAACTCTGAACGTTTCCCCAAACCTAATTATTTCTCATATATATATATATATATATATATATATATGTTTAAACACAGTCAGACACACACACACACACACACACACACACACACACACACACACACACATAAACACACACTGAGAGACAGAGAGAGAATGAGAGAGAATGAAAAGCAGACCTCTAAGAGACAACAGCCAACATACACAGCAAGATATAATATGACAAAGCAAAAGCCCTCATATTGAGGATGAACAAGTAGGAGGAACCACACAGTAGGAGGAACAGTGTCTCAATCTAAGGCAAAAGATTCACAGTTATACCCACTACATCTGTTAGGTATCTCATAAAACCACCAAGTTTAAAGACAACATTTAGAAAGAGGACATGTGCAGATCAATGAAGGCCTTGTGCTTCCTGTTTCCGTCTCTGTGGGTCCATATGGCACATGCTTAGTTGACTTGGTGAATTCAGAGTACAAAAGAATTTGCCTCCACATGGTCCAGAGAACCTATACAGTGATCACAGGTAAGCTATTGTCAATGAAGACCCCAGAATGCTTCCATCAGCAGTCAGTCACAAACGAAAATAGTAGGGAAGACAAAACATACAAAAAATCATGTTCTCTAAGCAACAGAACTTGCCACTTACCAAGGGAACTGTGGGAAAGGACAGAAAAATCAAACACCTTATATCCCTTAATAAGGTGCCACAACCTTATAAGTATTACATTTATCACGTAGAAAAAATTCATCAAACACGTGCATGTTATACTTTTCTTTGATTATCATGAAAATCACACTTCTATGTTCCTTACCTTTGTTTGTAGAAAGAAAGTATCATGATGGTATTTACAAATGAAAGACTGCAGATATCGTATTTATCGCTATTTATACTTTAATCAATGATTTATTTATTCTTGTATCAACTCATTTATATCAGACTTGTCAGGAACCAAATAATTGCTAAAATTGGGACACAGTATTAGTGCTAGTAATAGGGAAAACAACACTGAAAAACAGAACAATTTGTCTGAAACTTGTCATTTAGGAAAAAAGTAAATTGATTACTATAATTATATCAGTATTGTTTTATTATAGCTTATGATAAAGGCAATAAAATACTGGTAAATGGATCTCTAAAAGTGCATACATGCTCTGATATATAGAGTGAAAAAAGTATATTTTGATAAAGTGATATATATAACAACTAATGAGATACATTTTGTATATTCTCTACAGATGGTGAGAAGTTGATGCTAAGGAATAGCAAAAACCTGTTTTAAATTCTCTGTATTGGCAGGAATAGAGAGCATCTTAGGATGTACACATGCATAGTGAATGTAAGGATAAAAGAGTCTGCTTAACTTATAGATTGAAAACTTTTTATTATGAAAAGGATTTTGTGCTTGCATGTCATTGACAGTTGGAATTTAATCTGAATTAAAATGAGAACCTCTCTTCTGCATGGCCAGTGATGGTAATCTAAGTGACTCACCAACCAGTATAGATTAAAGAAATAGCCTTTGGTTGCCTTTCAGTGGTTAGAGTGGGCTCCTATAACTGAAGATCTACATTTATGATATATGAATCAGGTGATATGAGCTATACATGAGCTGAAAGCCTCTTTCTTGTTCTCTACTTTTACATGGTTCAAGAAAGAAATGCTGTGCAATCCTTCAGGGTAGGGGACAACTAATTACTCAGATGTAACACATATTAACCACAACAGTTATCAGCATAGCAAGATAGGCATGAAGGTGCAATCAGTAGTATTAACATGTCAGTGGCAAAACACTGATCACTAAACTTAAGGACCACTATCAGGAAAATTATCAGGCCTGGTGCTGTAGCCTAGCCAGCTTATGAAGGTTTATGAGGTCATTAACATTAGGATGGAATTTACTACTATCAATTTCCTAGACCAGCATAATTCCTTAATACATTCTAAATCTTATCCGTATATCCACAGATAAGTGTCATCAAGCAAATGGAGACAATCACAGAATATCACAACTAAACATAATACAGAGATCAATAGGTAATGAGGACCCACAGCCCCGGTGAATACAACTACATCACAGCTCCTATGTCTATCTGTGGTTTAGAGAACATTGTGGAAGAAAGTTCAGAGAGATTGTTAATGCCAGAATATCCAGAAGTCTGTTGAAAAATAATGTCTTCTAGAAATAAAGAAGACTAGAACAGTGATAATATCAGTGGACATGCTAGTGTCAAAAGGCAGAATTCTGTGGTTTCTCATCTCTAGACAGAGAACTACAGACAACTAGTTACTGTAGGAAAAAGGAGAAGCAGACTTTACCAGGGTCGAGTCCCTGTTACAATTTGTCCAATGGTCAGCCATGAAATCTTATACACACACACACAACAACTGATTCAACAGATTGTGTGTGTGTGTGTGTGTGTGTGCATTAGTATTCATACACATGTATACATTTATAAGTTTGTAATAACAATAATCAAATAAAAAGAAGCCTCTTAGGAGGGAGCCAAGGAAGTAGATGGAAGGATTTTACCTGTGAATGGCTGGAGGGAGGAAAAGAGTGGTAAGTGAGATAATTCTATTCTAATAAAATCATATGAAAATATAACTGGAGAGGGTGAAAGAATATATTTGACACAAAAGACATGATAATGAGCATTAAAGGGTTAAATGGGGATGGGAGGTGAGATAGAAAGAAAAGGGGATATGGAATGGATTAAGCAAGTCTAAAGATATATGAAAAGGTAATTAATAAATGAATTTCTTGAGAATTTGTTAAATTAATTTGCTAATTAATAAGCACATTTCAAAATACAATTTATACAAAAAAAAAGGTCAGACTTTGAGACTTCCTCCTTTTTAAAGTAGTCAGAAAGCAGTATTGAATAAGTATGCTGGGGGAGAAAAGACATCAATGGTTTTATCAATCATGGGACTCCACACTCTACAGTTCTGATCTATACACTGGTGCAAAATGGAATAATAGCAATTAGGCTACCACCAATTTTAGCTGGATTAGAGGCCTGTTCCACAGTAGGAAGTTCATGCTTGTTGATGTAAATCCCTTTGCTGAAGAAACCATAGGCTATTCATGAAAATTACTCTCATTATTTTGCTAAATGATGATGTTGCCGAACTCCTTTCTAAATATGTTGATTTCTACCAGTAGTCAAGGCTGCTTTCTATCTTGCTCAAGACGCTGTTACTATTCTTTAGAACAATGCAGCTTATAGCATATCAACATAGAAGTTAATTGACAAAAATATTTCATTTATAGTTGATCCAACAGGATACATTCCATGTTTATATATTGCTTGTAATAAAAAGGCAGACGAAGAAGTGAAAATGATTTGACACTACTATAGCTGTTTGCGACTCTCATAAAGCTATTACTTTTCAGCAATGACTTATGCCTAATAGTTTCATTTTAAATCTATAGTGAAAAGTTCAGAGTTGAGCAAGTGTTTCACTGGTAAATATTGTTAAAAAAATATTGCTCCTGATCTGTCGGCAGAAAATCTTGAGCCATTTAGAAATCCTTACAGCCAGGAAGACTGAGGGAAAAGCTGCTAAAAATGGCAGATGTCGCATTCCTCACAGCTTTCTGTTGTGACAGAATATTCATTGGAGAATACCTTGTGCTTTGAATTTTTCAGGAGAGAAAGTAATGTAAAGTCACAGAAGAAAAAGAATATCTCGCATGCCAACAGCGAGTCCTCGATAGTCCAGAAGAAAGAAAGGAAAGAAAATGGAACAGCAAGAATAAAGAACAGAGAGCTCTGGACAATGACTGCCAGAGCAAGAGTCAAGTCAGAGACAAATAAAATTTTGAAAATGTAGTTTGCTTTTGTTAGTTAGGTAAGTGAGTTGATGAGTTTTTATCTAATTATAAATCAAAATATTATTTTTATCAATTTCAAAATAAAGCATGTTAAAATTTTATCATGTTACTTTGTACACTTACAGGGCCAGAGTAGTTTTAATCTGTCTTTGTATAATCTGTGTTGTTATAAAATGAATATTATATAACTATTACTGTTTGCAATTACTTAAACACATTGCCTCATAGAACTTTTGAATGAAGTAAATTCCATTTGGATTAATTGAAACCTTTGCACAAAGACAAGTCACTGAAACGCATCCAGACAGAGTTCAAGTCCAGCGTGAGGCAAGTGCTGGGCATAGATAGTCCTATCAATGGTTTCATTACCAGTCCACTCTTGGAACCACAGGCATCAGAAGCAGTAAACATGTGATTCATGAAGGAGGACCTTAATGGACAGGAAAGAGGTGATTGGGTCTAATGCCTGAATTAGGAAAGTCAGGGGTCCAAAGAAGTAATGGAGGGAGACTAATCATTGAGTAGTTAAGGAACAAAACTTGATTGCTAGAACTAGTCTATCAATAAAGTATATATGTGTGTGTGTATCTGTGTGGGTTTTTGTTTTGAGAATGTTTGTGTGTCTGTGTGAGTGTGTAATTATGTTCATGTGAGGGTGTGTCTGCATGCATGCACACATGTGTATGTGTGTGGGGTTTTTTGTATGTGTATGTGGGGGTGGATTAATGGTGGTAATGGTGGCTAGTATCTAAATGACATAAAACATCAGTATTTGCCAACAGAACACAAGAAATAAATTGCTGTATTAAGAGAAAAATATTAGTGCTGCGATTTTTTTCTTTAAATTCTACAACAAGGGATGAAAGGATAAGCTACATTTCACACACCAGCCACAGGCTATATATATGGTTGCAGAAGCATAAAGCTTCAGACATTTAATTTATACCTCAGGCAGTCAAGGAGATTTTAGAAAGTTTTATGGAGACTAACCAACCCAAGCAAGGGGTGAATCCCTAATTGTGTGAAATAATAGTAATAATAATAATTAATAAGAATAATAATATAGATTCAAGCTGCAAAGTAATCCTTAAACATTTCAAAATATAGAAATAGAAGAATAACTCCCAAATTCCTTCCATGAATTCAGAATTATTCTGAAATCCAAACTGCTAGAACAACAACAAAAAGGAAAAAAAGCAACAAACTACAATGTTCCTGAAGAATAAAGATGTAAAATTCCTGAACAAAATGCTAGCAAATTAAATACAAGTATATATCAAGCAGATAACCTACCACAATCAAGTTTGTTTTGCCCCAGAAATGCAAGGTTCATTCTACATAAATAAATCAATAATTATAATAAATTATACAAATTGACATATAGGCAAAATCTACATGATCATTTCCAAAAATATAGAAGACAAAACTTTTGATAAAAATCAACATGATTTCACGATAAAAAATCCTAGAGCTAGTAGGACTGGAGGTAACATATCTCAGCGTAAAAAAAAAAAAAAAAAAAAAAAAAACCTATTTATAACAAATCTGCAGCCAATATCATACTAAAGTAGCAAATACTGTCCCTTTAAAATCAGGAACCAGAAAGGTTCCCGCTATCATCATTCCTTTTTAATATACCTTAGTATCAAGGACAGTGAATTATCTTGGAATAAAACTAAACAAGGAGACAAAGATATCCATCATAAAATCTTCTAATCTCTGAAGACTGAGAAAGACATGAGAAAATGCAACACCCATGACATGGATTAGTATAGCTAATAATGTGAAAGTGACCATCCTACTAAAATTAATTTACATATTTAACAAAGCCCTAATCAAAATATCCACAACATTCATCACAGCCAAGTACAATGATGTATAGTCTATTCTTGTAACCATATCAAGCTCTAGAAAACTCCATATCCATGGTGTTCTGCTGCTCAAAATTAAAATTTTGAAATTTGGAATTTGGTATATCCATGTTAACTAAAATTATGAAGCAGATAATGTGAAATCTTTTTCTTTTTTTTGTTTTTTTGAGACAGGGTTTCTCTGTGTAACTTTGGAGCGTATCCTGGCACTCACTCTGGAGACCAGGCTGGCCTCGAACTCACAGAGATCCGCCTGCCTCTGCCTCCCGAGTGCTGAGATTAAAGGCATGCACCAATGCCTGGCTTGTAATGTGAAATCTTATGAAAGTTATCTCACTCTGCTATACATTTCATTATATAATTGATTTTATGTTTTTACTTATATATGTACACGCACACACACACACACACACACACACACACACACACACACGTATAAGGTATATAAAATATAAATGCTTATATTTTATATTTTAACCCTGACACTCTAATGAGTTTTATTTTTAATTCAGCTAACTCTGGGATTTCTAAAACTAAAAAACATCACAAAGAGAAGCAAGCACTTTTTAGTATTTAAATTTCAGAAGGTCACAAAATCAGATATATGCAAATTACATAAAACATATTTTTGACTTCACGACTAAAAAAAATGTGAATTTTTGTCACATCATGTGGGTTCTCTAAGCATTCAACACCAAAGGCTAATACATTTCTGAAGAAACTCACTCATTTTAAAAATGTTACTGAAAACAGGTTCTTGTCTCATACAAGAGATCCCCAAAACAGTTTTCTTCCTTTCACTCCCTCCAGCTCCCCCACATCTGGTAGACTCATTTTTAACTTGTCATAATTACAGTAGAACAAATAAGAGCAACATATAGTATTTTAGATCTATCCTTAAAGAAAGAGATTTGGGGAATGTTAGGCTATGATTATTACTGATTTTGTTATGAAAAAAATATTCCTGCAAATTTCTTTCTCAATGAACATTTCCAACATATAGTAATGGCAAAAATTTAATCTTTAAATTCTTATGACTAAATAGTGTACTTCAACATGCACTACAGCCGAATCATTGAATCATCTATGATCACATATTGCTTTATTGTTTGAAGCCCAGGGATAGATAAAAATAAAAATGGAGAAACACATGGGGACACACAAACACACACACACACACACACACACACACACACACACACACACATATATATATATATATATATATATATATATAGAGAGAGAGAGAGAGAGAGAGAGAATGTGGGAAAAGAGAGACAGTTACAAAACGGGAAGTCATGGCTTAGGAGATAATGTGATAATTTCATCTGCTATTAAGATATGGCATAAAAGTTTTTTGTTATACAGTTTTTATTCCATATTAGTTTTCCATAAAAGGGTAAAACGTGTCTCCAAAATCATCCAGCAAGAATAAATACTTTGTTTTGAATCTTTCTGTTAAGGCATTACTCTGATATATACGCACCAGTGTGTGTGTGTGTGTGTGTGTGTGTGTGTGTGTGTGTGTGTGTGTGTATGTTTGTCTTATATTTGTCATATATTTCATATATATGTCTTTCAATATTGTATTTATTTTATACCCACAAGATTCATCATCATAGACATAGATAATGATGTGCACCTTATTTCTGTGCTATAGCAAGCTTTATAGGATACTATATCTATACTGTTCTGCTGGTCACAATTAAGATTTTGAAATTTAAAATTTTAATATGTCACATTTATAATTTGTAAATTTTAAGACTGGTGAATTGTAAAATTTTATAAAAGACAATGAATGGCATTAGGTATCATGTTAACTATTCTAACAATTTATAAAAAATGAGGACTAGTAATAATCACAAAGAGGTAAAAGCTATTTTCAGCAGTGCAGAATGGGTGAAGAAAAGAATAATTAGGAATTATTAGCAAGCTAAGCCTTGTACTGACCCAGAAACTGATTCTTAGAATGTCAATTTGCACAGCAGTAATGGATGTACAAATATAATAGCAAAGAAAAGACACACAATAAATACAGAATTCAGTGATGTCTTGTCCACTGAGGTAAGTGAAATTGAGGAACATGGGTCCCAATATTGAGGAACAGCCAAAAATAATTCATTAACTAAATTATACAGCTAAGGTTGAATGATACCCTAAATGTAAATATAAAAAGCTTTATATAAACGTAAAAGAAAAGAAAAAGTATTACAAATGAGGCAGGCCAATATGTAATTAGTATTTCATTTTCTCCAAGAAACTTCAGACACCTGATTTTACCCAAAATATTTTTGCCTTATGTGAATACAAACCATGTAACATGTTCCCTTTATGTCAGTGCAATGTAGACTAATGTTTCATACCTTCCATTAGAACAATGATGGACTAAACATAAGTGTTAGGAATGAAAAAGACTGGCTGGTGTTGGTCTGATAATGACATTATAATTCAGGCCATAGCCTTGTGTCTGAGTCTTGTAGTAATTCATGAGCACCTTTCATCATTTGCTTCCCGTTTAAAAGACATAGGCTATGGGACCTGCAACAGTGGAACCAGTAAGTGCACAAATGGACCTTGGGAGCCCATTACCTATGGAGAGATACTCTTTCAGCTCAGATACATGGAGGAGGGCTTAAGCCCTCCTCCAAATGATGTGACAGACTTTGTTGTCACTCATGGAAGGACTGACTGACCTGGGAGAGTGGGTGGGTGGTGGGATGGGAAGGTGGGGGAGAGGCATGGGATGATGGGAGGGAACAGAAACTGGGATTGATATGTCAAATAAGATTGTTTCTAAATTAAATAAATAAATTTAAAATGAATTAAAAGGCATGTTATTAATTTGTCAACATGACCTACTTGCTTTCTGTTATCGCACTTAAAGTAATAAGTGGATAAATATAACTTTAATCATATGGAGTGAAGCAAGTCTGAGATCAGTTTCTACATTTTTCTATTGCTACTAATTTAAAACATGGCAATTCATGTAAAATCTTTAGTATTTACATACAGACAAAAAAATACAGACTGAATATCTATTTTATAAGGCTAAAACTGTTGGAACAAAGTGATTGTTCAACAAGTACTAGCAAATGCTCTGGGGCTTTCAGATAGAAGATTCTTGCTTAATCCAAAACAACAAATGTGAGAAGTACCCTGCAGCTGGTAACTAACAACTGCAAATAATTTTAAGAAGTCTAGTACATCATTAACAGGAAAAATGTACTGGGAAAGATTTTAGACAAATCTTAGAATTTTCCAGAATTTTTGTGTTGTGATTTTTTTTGTCCTCCTATTTTTAAATTATATGGTCTAATATCCTGATTATTGCTTGGGTTTCATTTTACTAAATACTTTTTCATTTTAATTACTATAGTTGTACATATTCTGTCAGTAATTTCTAATGAAAAGAGTAGTAGTTGTACACTGACACCTTGATATTCCAACATGAATCTTCAATTTTCTTCATTCCATCATGTAATAGTCATAAACACTATTTATGTTTTTATGTTTTATGTATTATGGGAAATAAGTACATTAAAGGCTATATTTTAAATATTGCATATTATATTTCTTTTAGATTCTGTACTATTGATCTCTCTAGAGTATATAAAGTGCTAGCAACATTTCACCTGTGCTCCCAGGATTGGCAGTGAGGCGTTAAATGAAAGCATGTTGTGTTTATGCAAATATTGTGCTCACAAATTAAAGGATACACAGAGGAATCATGCCGGCAGTATGACATTGGTAACTGTATGCAAAAGGCATGGCTTCTGTGACTAAATACAACCATGCAGATTTTGATAGTTTATGTTATATGAATCTTCTTTAAAATGGGAAATTTAGATTCTCATTTTTTTTTCAATTTTTCCTACTCTGAAGCAAATCAATTGCACTTTGAAGAGCAATCTTTTCTGTATCTTTTTTTCCCAAGAAATTATTTTATTAGTTCAAAGTAGAAACAAGCCTGCTTCACGTGACAATCCCTTCTCTCTCTCCCTCCACTCCCCCTCAGACCCCCACCTGCCCCCCACCTCATATCCCTCTGCTCTCCAGGGAGGGTAAGGCCCTCCATGGGGGTTACTCAAAGTCTGTCATATCATCCTGGGCCGGGCCTATGCCTTCCCCCATGTGTTGAGGTTTAGAGAGCATCACTCCATGTGGGATGGACTCCCAAAGTCCCTTCTTACACCAGGTATAAATACTGATCCACTACCAGGGGCCCCAGAGAGTGCAGAGGCATCCTCTCTGACATCCACTTTCAGGAGTCTAGATCAGTCCCATACTGTCCTCCCAGATATCAGTCTGTGGTCCAAGCACTCCCCCTTGTTCAAGTCAGCTGTTTATGTGGGTTTCACCAGCCTGGTCCTGACCTCTTTGTTCTTCAGTCCTCTCTGCAACTGCGTTCCAGAGTTCAGTTCAGTGTTTAGCTGTGGATATCTGCTCTACTTCCATCAGTCACTTGATGATGGCTCTAAGATTGCAAATAAGGCCATCATCAGTTTCATTATAGGGGAAGGGCATTTAATGTAGACTCCCCACCATTGCTTAGATGGTCAGTTGGTGTCATCTTTGTAGATCTCGGGAAATCTCCCTAGTTCCAGATCTCTCCTTGAACCTATAATGGCTCCCTCTGTTATGGAATCTCTTATCCTGCTCTCTATTCTTCCCCCGACTCAAACTTCATGCTCCTCCATTTCTTCCTCTCCCCTCCTCTTCTGTCCCTCTCATTCAACAAGATCCCTCTCCCCTACCCTCATGCTCCCAATTAGTTCAGGATATACTGCCCCTTCCCCTTCTCCAGGGTCCACACGTTCTTCATTTAGAGTCCTTCTTGTTTCCTAGTTCCTTTGGTGATGAGGATTGTAGGATGGTAACACTTTGCTATATGTCTAAAATTCATATATGAGTGAGTACATACCACGTTTGTCTTTTTGTGACTGGGTTACCTTACTCAGGATGGTTTCTTCTAGTCCCATCCATTTGCCTGTGAATTTCAAGATTCCATTGTTTTTTTTTTTTTTTTTTTCTGCTGAGTAGGAAATGTTGTGTAAATGTACCACATTTTCTCTATCAATTCTTCAGTTGAGGGGCATCTAGATTTCTTCCAGGTTCTGACTATTACAAACAATGCTGCTGCTAACATAGTTGAACATATGTTCTTGTTGTGTGAATTCTTTGGGGATATGCCCAAGAAAGGATTGCTGAATATTGAGGTACACTGATTCCCATTCTCCTGAGACACTGCCATACTGATTTCCAAAGTAATCTTAAAAGTTTGCACTCCTACCAGCAATGGAGTAGTGTTCTCCTGTCTCCACATACTATCCAGCATAGACTGTCATTGGTGTTTTTGATTTTAAGTCATTCTGATAGGAGTAAGATAGAATCCCAGAATTGTTTTGATTTGCATTTGCCTGGTAGCTAATAATGTTGAACACTTTCTAATGTGTCTTTCAGCCATTTTACATTCCTCTGTTGAGAATTCTCTATTTAGTTCTGCAAACCACTTTTTAATTTCGTTGTTTGGTATTTTGGTGGATAGCTTCTTGCGTCCATTGTATATTTTGAATATCAGCCCTCTGTCAGATGTGGGATCTGTGAAGATCTTTTCCAATTCTATGGGCTGCCATTTTATCTCACTGACTGTGTCCTATGCCTTACAGAAGCTTCTCAGTTTCAGGAGGTCCCATTTATTAATTGTAGATCTCAAAGTCTGTGCTACTGATGTTATGTTCAGGAAGCAGTTTCCTGTACCAATTCCTTCAAGGGTATTTCCCACTTTATTTTCTAAGAGGTTCAATGTGGCTGTATTTATGTTAAGGTCTTTGATCCATTTTTACTTCAGTTTTGTGCATGGCAATAGATATGGATCTAACTGAAATCTTCTGCATGTCTGAATCCAGTTGTGCTGGCAGGATTTGTTGAAGATGCTTTATTTTTACCATTGTATAAATTTAACTTCTTTGTCAAAATCAGATGTCTGTAGGTATGTGGGTTAATATCAGGGTTTTCAATTCTATTCCATTGATATGTCTGTCTACTTTTGTGCCAATTCCAAGCTGTTTGCAGGATTATGGCTCTATAATAGAGCTTGAAGTCAGGGATGGTAATGCCTCCAGCAGATCCCTTATTGTACAGGGTTGTTTTGGCTATCCTGTGTTTTTTGTTTTTCCCTATAAAGGTGAGTATTGTTCTTTCAAGGTCTGTGAAGAACGGGGTTGGGATTTTGATGGGGATAGTGTTGAATCTGTAGATTGCTTTTGGCAATACTGCCATTTTTCTATGTTGATCCTACCTATCCAGACCAGGGGAGAACTTTCCATTTTTCTGGTATCTTTTTTTAATTTCTTTTTTTAAAGAATCAAAGTTCTTACTGCACAGATCTTTCACTTTTTTGGTTATTGTTACCACAACATATTTTAAATTGTTTGTGGATATTGTGATGGGTAATGTTTCTCTGATTTTTTTCTCATTACATTTATCATCAGAATATATTAGGGCTACTGACTTTTTGAGTTAATTTTGTATCCTGCTACTTTGATGAAGGTGTTTATCAGCTGTAGGAGTTACCTGGTAGTGTTTTTTGGGTCACTTTTGTAGACTATCATATCATATGCTAACAGTGGAAGCTTGACTTCTTCCTTTCCAATTTGTATCCCCTTGATCTCCTTTTGTTGTTTTATTGCACTAGCTAGAACTTCAAGTACAATATAGAAGAGATATGGAGTGGAGAGATTTTAGAGGAATTGTTTTTACTTTCTCTCCATTTAGTTTGATGTTGGCTGTTGGTTTGCTGTATATTGTTTTTATCATGTTTAGATATGTTCCTGTTATTCCTGTTCTTTCCAAGATATTTATCATGAAGGGATGTTGGATTTTATTCACAAGGTTTTCAGCATCTACTGAGATTATCATATGCTTTCTTTCAGTCTGTTTATATGGTTTATTACATTGATGGATTTTCATATGTTGAGCCAACCTTGATTCCCTGGGATGACCCCTACTTGGTCATGGTGGATGATTTTTCTGATGTGTTCTTGGACTTGATTACAGTATTTTGTTGATTATTTTTGCATCAATGTTCATGAGGGATATTGGTGTGTAGTTCTGATTTTAGTTGTCTCTTTCTCTGGCTTAGGTATCAAGGTAATTGTATCCTTGTAAAAAGATTTTGGCAATGTCCATTCTACTTCTATTGTGTGGAACAATTTGAGGAGTACTGGTATTAGCTCTTGTTTCAATTTCTGATAGAATTCTTCAATGAAGCCATCTGGCCCTGGGCTTTTTATTTGGTTGGTAGACTCTTGTTGACTGTTTCTATTTCATTAGGGGTATTAGGTCAATTTAAATTGCTTATCTGTTCTTGATTTTATTTTGGTAAGTGATGTCTATCCAGAAAAATGTCCATTTCCTTTAGATTATCAAATTTTGTGAAGTATAGGTTTTCAAGTGTGACTTGAGGATTCTCTGGATTTCCTTAGGGTCTGTTATTATATCCCTGTTTTCATTTCTGATTTTGTTAATTAGTATGCTCTCTCTGCCTTTTGGTTAGTTTGGATAAAGTTTTTTCTATCTTGTTGATTTTTTCAAAGCACCAACTCTTTCTTTCATTGATTCTATGTAATGTTTCCCTAGTTTCTACTTTATTGATTTCAGCCCTCAGTTTGATTATTTCCTGGAGTCTACTCCTCCATGGTGAGTTTGCTTCTTTTTGTTCTAAATCTTTCATTTGTTCTGTCAATTCTCTAGTGTGACTATTCTCCAGTTTCTTCATGTGGTCACTTCGTGCTGTGAACTTTCCTCTTAGCCCTGCTATCAAGTGTCCCATAAGTTTGGGTGTGTTTTGTCTTATTTCTCATTAAATTCTTAGAAGTCTTTAATTTCTGTTTTTACTTCTTCCTCTTCCCAGGAATGTTGCAATTGGGCATTATTCAATTTCCATGAATTTGTAGGTTTTCTGCAATTTGTATTGTTGTTTAATTCTAACTTGAATACTAAATCATGGTGGTGTGATAAATGCAGGGGGTTATTTTAATTTTTTGTACCTATTGAGGTTTGCTATGTTATCAAGTATGTGATCAATTTTAGAGAGGGTTCCATGTGGCGCTGAGAAGAAGGTATATTCATTTGTGTTTGGATGGAATGTTCTATAGATGTCTGTTAAACCCAACTGGGTCATAACATCTGTTAGATCCTTTGTTTCTTTGTTAAGTTTCTGTCTGGTGGTCCTGTCTAGTGGTTAGAGTGGGGTGTTGAAATCTCCTACTATAAGTGTGTGATTTTTTATATGTGGTTTGAGGTTTATTAATGTTTCTTTTACAAATATGTGTGCCTTCATATTTGGGGCATAGATGTTCAGGACTGAGACTTCATCTTGATTGACTTTTACTGTGATGAGTATGAAATGCCTTTCTTTATCTCTTTTAATTGATTTTAGTTTGAAGTCTAATTTGTTAGATATTTTCTTTTCTGTGTCATATAGATAAAGTTACATATGTTTTGCTATCAAGAAGGTCAGTCTAACTCATTATTAACACACAGCACGTCATGTTCTAAAATACAGGAGAGGAAAATGTGGGAATAATTTTACTGATTGTGCATTGGTACAAAGGCAAAAAAAATGTTCATGAGCATTCTCCCTCCTACTAAAGGATGAACTTTTCAAACACCAAATAAATGGATAAATTTGAAAGTAGAAGCTTGACTGAAAAAAGCAATCAAATCTAACCAAAAAGTTTATTATAAGTTTAAATTTAGTGTCATGTCTAATGTCATATAATATAATAGATGTAATAGCATACAATTAAAGAACATCAGAATAAAATAAGTCTCTCATAGAATTATGGCAAAATAAAAATTAATAACAAAAAGTTGTTAGAAGGATGAAAAGGGGAATTAACAGATTATTTACTGTACATTTACTGTACAGGTCATACAGTACATTTTAAATATATACACCCAAAGAATGAAATTGAATAAAATGAAATGGGAAAGGAAGGATGGAAACAGGAAAAAAGAAAGAAGGAACAAAGAAAGAAAATGACTTTAGTAAAAATAAATAAGGCAAATTTTCATATGTAAATTGAAAACAGACTAAGTAATAGGAATAGCCCTCTGCTTAGTAAATTTTCAGTCATTACTACACATTTTATACTGGTCTTTGTCTAAAACAGTGTGAGTCTGTACATCATTTGGTCTTTCTCAATTCTGCTTCTATGAAGAAAAACACTCAAAAACACTCTAAAATATCTGTTTCCAATTTTGTCAGCTCTGAAGTTACTATACAATTTTATATGTCATATAAGTAACTTTCAAAAAGATTTCTGAGAATATGATGCTAATATTTGAAATTCTATGTAATTTGATCCCATCAATTGCCTGTCCTCCAATGCACTTACAGTAATATATGCATTTATATTTCATTTTGAACTTGGTAATAATTAACAAACTGTTATATGGAAAGCTAACAAACTAAACATCTAAAATGTGCCATTGCAGCATTCTTCAAATTGTGTATTATCAAGTAATTTGGGATCAGATGGTTTCAATCATCATATCTATACACTTGAAAATATATAAAATATCACCAAATTGTCACTTGAATATACTGTTAATATGTATTTGCTTAGGATAATTTGTAAAAACATTTCAGATTTAACTGCTTTGTGTGTGTGTGTGTGTGTGTGTGTGTGTGTGTGTGTGTGTGTGTGTGTAACACATATCTTTAAAGATCAAATGACAAAGCATTGGATTTAACATTACAGAAATAAAGTCTACAACAGGAAACTTTTTTCTCCCCATTTTTATTTAAATTAGAAACAAGATTATTTTTCCTGCCAATCCCAGTTCCACCTGGACCCCCAAATAACACCCTACCTATTCCATATCATTTCTGCTTCCCAGCAAAGTTGAGAACTTCCATAAGGTGTCTTCAGAGTCTGTCATATCTTTTGGGATAGGGCCTAGGCTCACTCTCTTATCTCTAGGCTCAGGGAGTATCCCTCTATGTGGAATGGCCTCCCAAAGTATATCCCTATGCTAGGGATAAGTACTGATCTACTACAAGAGGCCCCATAGATTCCTGAAGTCTCCTCAATGACGCACACATTTATGGAGTCTGTATCAATTCCATGCTGGTTTCCCAGCTATCAGTCTGTGAACCAAGAGTTCCCCCTTGTTCAGGTCAGCTGCTTCTGTGGGTTTCTCCAGCCTTCTCTTTGCTCATCACTCCTCCTACTCTGCAACTGGATTCCAGTTCAGTTCAATGCTTATCTGTGAGTGTCTGCTTCCACTTCCACCAGCTGTAGGATGGCATATAAGTCAGTCATCAATCTCATGATCAGCGGATGGCATTTAAGGTAGCCTCTCCACTGTTGCTTAGATTGTTAGTTGGTGTCATCTTTGTAGATCTCCAGACATTTCTCTAGTGCCTGATTTCTCTTTAAATCTATAATGATTCCCTCTATTATATTATCTCTTATCTTGCTTTCCTCTATTCTTCCCCCAACTCAAACTTCTTGCTCCCTCATGTCCTCCTCACCCTCTTCCCCCTTTCTCATTCTCCTAGCTCCCTCTCCCCTCCCCTCATGCTCCCAATTTGCTCAGGAGATCTTTTCCCTCTCCCCTTCTCCAGGAGACCACATATGTCTCTCTTAAAGTCCTTCAACAAGAAACATTTTAATGCCAAATATCTGCATATTATTTTATTAAGATTCTTCACAAATTAAATAAAGCAGGAAAAATACTAAGGACAAAATTATCAAAATTGATTGCAGCCATTAAATACAACATTAGTGCAAATAAGTGATATCTCTTTTGAGCCACTAAATGAAAATAAAATTGAAATATGGCACCATTAAAATAGCAAGTTTTAAATTATATATGCATTATTATATGTATTGGAATTACTGACACGTCTATTATTAAAAGTGTATGTCCTCATTTTCTTTTCTCTTGCTATGATAAACAACATGAGCAAAAGCAACTTGGGCATAAAAATATTTATTTCAAAATCCTACCATGCACAGTCACAGTTCATCACTGAAAAAAGTTTTTATCTCTCACTCACTCATATGTATTTATATTGCTCTTGGTGTTTGCTACACGGAACACTGCAAATATGGAAACTGCATTACCTCCATTTTGAAAGAAAACTTAGTGAATAGTACTTAATAGAGAGTCTTATAACTCTTCAAAATGCTGACAGCTACCAAGTCTGAGTGATCAGCTGTAGAGGAAGCATCCATATCAGCATCCACAAATCCAATGCTTCAAGATATTAAGAGGGAGGGAGGTATAAATGATGTAAAGTCAAAAGATGTTGAGGAGTGCTCATGAGACTTTCTTTATTTGATATAAATGTTGAGCACTTTAAGTTGCAGCAACTATGGAGACTGTATCTTCAATATAAAGACCCCTAAAATACAAAGCCAGGATGGACAGTGCTCAGTGCTGGGAACTGTGCTGAGATATATGGTCATATATAATCTATGGGCTCATGCCCATACTTGAGGAGATATTGACATTTAATACCTTATGGGGATAGAAGAGTTATTTTCCTCTAAGAGATGGCCAGTCATAGATCCATGCCCTTGTGGATTACTCCATATACATAGATGTATAGATATCATAATTAAGAATAAATGGGTTAAAATTAGTTAATTAGCTAATTAATTAAAAAGAGCACATGAAGCTAGGATGTACATATGAAGAATGTGAGTCTATAAAAATTTGTTTGTGATAATGGTGGTTACATAACCAAAATATGTTGTATACATATATGAAATTTTCAAAGAATGAGTAAAACCATTAAAAATGGAAGGATTTTGGTATTTATTAATTTAAATACATTGCAATACCCAATGATTTCAAAAAACATTATAGTAGGCATTTTTACAACTGATAGAAATGAACAAATAAATTGGGGGCCCCACCTTTAGACAAATAACTACAGACATCTAGACACCTGGTAATGGTAGAATTAGTCTTTCTGAGAGATGAGGTCCACATAATTGGTTATCCAACACGAAGTGGTCATCCCTGATCCTACATTCATATACATACAAACAACAGCACACTTTTTCAGCAGGTTGTGTATCTCTCTGTGTCTCTCTGTCTCACTGTGTCTCTGTCTCCGTCTCTGTCTCTCTCTCTCTCTTTCTCTGGGTGTGTGTATGTGTGTGTGCATATATATGCCAGTGATTTACCAAGGAAAGAAAAGGAGGATAGCAATTTGAAGAATGGGAGTAGGCAAAGGAAGGAGATATGAGATTTTAGTAAGTAAAGGGATGGGAGAATTGATGCAGTTCTATTTTAAACAAAATAAAAAAATAATTTAAAATACATATATATGTAGTTAATTCAAAACACATATGCATACATAAATATACTTTACAAACACAAACCCATATTTAGTGCAGATAATCTTGGCAAATTGTAAGTAGAAAGGCTAGCTTTTAGATTAGCATCAGTAAGTTCACACAATGATTTTCATATCAGATTTGTGTTTCAGTCACACCTATTCAAACATATTCAATTTCTCATGAAGAAAATAAGAAGCAAACTTAATAAGTTAGTAATCATGTCACAATTATCATTTCTGCTGCAAATTAAGAATGAAGTAAATAAAGAGAAGGAAGAAGAGGAGAAGGAACCCCTTTTTTATTTTTTTTACAAGAGTCATTCTACTATTTTATTGAAGTCTAAAGAAATGGGACAAGTTTGATGTTAGTGTCCATGAACAGGAAAATCTCCTTACAACTGAGCACAAAGGAACTCAAGAGCAAAAAACACTAAGGGTGACTGTGGCGACCATCATGGAGCTACTGAACCTGTGCTAAGAAACCCATGAGGCTCACCAGCCCTCAGCACTACAAAACAAGAGTGTAAATTGTTCTCAGTGTGAGTGCATCCAGACTTTGCCATGTGATGCTTGCTTGGTCATATTACTTCCTGATTTCCTTTACTGGTAATGTAAACATAACATATACATGTTTCCAATTGCAGTGCTGATAACTGTCCTCAGCACCATGTATGAAGGGGCTAGATTTTACCTTTGATTCTTGTATGATTATCTTCAGCTACAGAATACTGATGAAAATGATGTGCCTAACCTAGAATGTGCATAATTCCTTCTCTGCTTTTTGCATCACTACTTCCCAACATTATCCCGAGAGACATCAGATGAAACCTGAGGAAAATCATCTAGTGATCTTGCATCATTTTTAGAACTAATTAAAACTTTCTTGGAATTGTTTTTTTTTCTCTACTTTTTTATTTAAATTAGAAACAAGATTGTTTCACATGTCAATCCCAGTTTCATATCCCTCCCCTTCTCCCTTGGCCCCTCCCAACTAACACCCTACATATCCCATATGCTTTCTTCTCCCCAGAGAGGTTGAGACCTTTCATGGGGGGTCTTCAGAGTCTGTCATATCCTTTTGGATAGGACCTAGGTCCTCCCCCATTTGTCTAGGCTCAGGGAGTATTCCTCTATGTGGGATGGGATCCTAAGGTCCATTCCTATGCTAGGGATAGTTACTGATCTACTACAAGAGTCCATAGATTTCCTAGGCCTCCTCTCTGACACCCACATTCATGGGGTCTGGATCAGTTCCATGCTGGTTTCCCAGCAATCAGTCTGGGGACCAATAGCTCCCTGTTTTCAGGTCAGCTGTTTCTGTGGGTGAGAAGGAACTTCTTATTCTCTCTCCTGCAATAGCTGAACATTCTCTATAAAACCATAGCCGAAATTTCACATTTTCTTTCTTTTCCTGTTTTAATTTTAAATTACAGATAAAATGAATGTGTTTATTATGTACAGCATTATGTTTTGGAATGGGCATACTTTATTAATTATGTAGATTAATGCACTTGGTAATTAGATATGCTTAACTAATTAAATATGTCGAAATCAAACTAATTAACAATTGTAATGTCTTACATGCTTAATGCTTTTATTAATTTATTTACTTAAAAAAACTTTTTATTGATTCTTTGTGGATTTCACACCATGCATCTCAAGCTCACTCATCTCCCTGTCCCCTGACCTCTACTCTTTGTACTTGTGATACCCCCAAAACAAAAAAAATTTAAAAGTATAGCCAAAAACATAGCTAAAAAGAAAGAAAAAAGAAAACATGTCTGAGTGGCAATTATAAGGTGGTCCAGTACCCCTTGGTCCACATATCTTTACTTGCATTCTTTGCTGGATCATTGGTCTGGTTCAAGGCCTTGGCTTTTGCTATCCTATTGATATTGTCCCCTCACTGGGAATCCTCATGGATATCCTGATATCCTGTATCATGGAGACCCAGTAGCTTTGGATCTACAGATCTGGCCCCTTCACATACTCCAGCAATTCACAGATGAGGTGGCTGTTGTGGTGGGCTAATTCACAGCTATGGTTCTGGGCCTGGGTGGTAGCTGGTTGATCAGCCCACCAGCTTTCCCTCATAGTCACCACAAGGCAAGCTCTCCAGCACTGTCCCAGCTACTTCCCCAAATGCAGCAAGCATCTCTAGGCATGGGACCAGATTTCCCATTCCCATGCCCTTGAGTCATCCTCTCCCATACTCATGTTGCCA
The DNA here is from genome assembly GCF_003668045.3 of Cricetulus griseus. Classification (NCBI taxonomy): domain Eukaryota; kingdom Metazoa; phylum Chordata; class Mammalia; order Rodentia; family Cricetidae; genus Cricetulus; species Cricetulus griseus. The sequence continues at coordinate 306,298,443 of NC_048595.1, read as the reverse complement.
TTTCCAGCATTGCTGTTTTTCCTAGGCAAGGTATATGGCCTGATCTCCCAATTGCTGCAGTAGGTGAGGGACAGTGCCAACATTCTGTTCTTGTGCCTCCAAGGATGGATCACCAGTCTGCCATATTTGGCAAGGTGGGGGAGCATATTTTTTTTACCCCTACCACCAAATGGCATATGAGGGATGGGCAAGTGACTCTGTCCTTCTCTAACATCCAGAGAAAAGGCTCACCTGTGCCACTGCCAACAGGGTGTCCTCTCGTGTGTTCTCTAGTCAAGGTTCAGAGCTTACACTTACATGTGCTGCAGCAAGTGAGGGGCATGGGCAACTCTCCTACTCTCATGACCCATGGACAAGCTTTTCCTGCCTGCCACAGGTAATGAATACAAGGAGCTATTGTCTGGGGCGGGGGTATATCTCCCTTTCCCATGCTACCACATGACAGACAGCGGGGCTAGCTCTCCTATTCATACACCTTCAGTGTCTGCTCAGTTGCACCCATGCTACCAGGTCAACTCTACTATGCTGCCCAGATTAGGTGTAGGGCACAGTCTTAAATGGGCTCCAGTTGGTAAGGGGCAGGGACAGTTCTCACCAATTCTGCAGCCAGCAAGGGGCAGAACCAGCTCTGTGCAGCCCTATCCTTGCTGCTTTAGGCAGCAACTACAGCCACATTGCCACATCCCATGGTTGCAACTGGGCCATGTACCCAGCCAAGACACAGCCACTTGCAGCAGACCAGACCTGTGGCCCTAGGGGCCTGCACAGGCTACATGGATCTGTATAGTCCAGCAGAGGCTCAGCCATTGGGTACTAAGATGAACCTAGGTTACAGCCCAGATACCTGACATCCACATGGCCTTTGGTGTCAACAGGGGCCATGAGTATCCATAAAAACACTAGCTTCAGTTGGAGCATGAACCCAGACATGGTCCTTGGCAGCAGCATAGCCCAGATGCCATCATGACCCTGGTTGGCAGTGCAAGTCACTCAGACTGGTGTGGACCCAGCAGTAGTCCCTTGAACCCTGTGACCTTTGAACACCTACCTGGCCCAAGGTGGTGGATAAGTCCGCAGGTATTCACACAAACTTCAATGATAATAGGAACCCCAGCCATCAATGAACACCATGGTTGTGGCAGGGCTACAGACACAGACATGGCCCTAGCCACAGCCTGGCAATGTAAAATGCCATGGCCCCAGGTGGCAGCAGATGTCACTCACATCTATCTGTCCTTCGAAACAGCACAGACATCTGACACCAACATGGCCACAAGTGAAAGTTCAGATACTAGACCTTCTTGTGGTCTTTGGTGGCAACATAGGACATGGATATTAACATAGACCTAGGTTGTAGCAGGGTCACATACCCTGACATGACCTTCAGCCTCAGTTTGTGTCTTGAAGATACCATGGCCTCAATTGTCAGCTCATGCTTCCCAAATCCATATGCCCTTGTTGGTAGCTTGTCCCTCAAAGAACAACAGGACTTCAGGTGCCGGCTCACACCATGTGTTCAGCCCTTGGTAGCAATAGGAGCCAAGGATGCCAATTTAGAGCCTGGCTTCATTAGGGCCACTGAACCAGACATGGCCTCCCTGGCAGCAATCCTAGGTCGGAGTACAGACCTCCTGGATCATCATTGTCGCTTGATTGCAGGTGGCAGCTCAGGCTTCATAAATATCATGGCCCCTATGGAGGCACATATCTCAGACACCAACCTGGTCACACGTGGTGGCCCAGACTCCAGACATGCATAGGGCTCTCACTGGTAAAAGGAGCACTAGACATCAACACACTCCCCTATGGCTGCATCAGAGCTATAGACAAAGTCATGGCCCTTGGCAGTAGTTTAGGCCTGGATATCACCATGGACCAGGGTGTCAAGCAGGGCATCTACATCATCTTGTTTCTCACATTTCCTACCTCCCCAGAGTCACCCTTCTCCCTAGCACATGTATCTTTCTGTGTCTCTCACTCTTCCATTTCCTAACCCTGTACTTATTCATCATGATAGTTCCCAATGGCCTGGCACATGGATGATTGTACCCCCACCAAGCAGCTGATAATGTGGAGTTATAGCTGTCTCTGTCCTCTGCCCACTCAGGCAGAGAAATGTCAAGCACCTCACATTTGATTTGCCCCTACCTGTTATTTTGAGAACATTTATATCTATCTTCCACATTTTTATAGAGTTAAATGCATCGTCATACATCACTATGTTGTTAATAAATATAGTAGATCAGTTCCTCTTAACTATGAACCTGTTTTGTAAGCTTTGCCCAGGTTCTCCAGCTTCAGCTAACTATGATACTATTCTCAATTTATAGACAGCTTTTTTAAAGTTTTCCATATGAGCAGAAGTCATGATGTTCTTTATTCTTCTTTGCTTAGTTTATTTCCTGTGTGTAAAATTATCTATAGGTCCATCCAAGTTCTTACAAATACAGGCTTTCACTCATTTTGTGGTTCAACAATATTTTATGTAATCCATTTATCTATTGATCACTAAAGTCTATTTGATAATTTGGGATCAGTGTTGTAATAAACATGGGAGGGGCTAACCCTTTGATACAGTGATACTACTTCCACTGGAGAAGCACTGAGAATTGAGATTTCTTGATAATATGGTAGCTGTTGCCTTTTTATGTTTTAAATGACACTTGCACTGGTTTACCTAATAGCTGTACTATTTCACTCCAACTGATAGCTGAAAGGGTTTTCCCATTTTTTAAGCTATATCCTCTCCCACACTAACTGCCTCACTCTCTTGCTGATAGCCATTCTAGCAATAAAAAGGGGTTATTTTCCACATTGTTTCTTTCTATTAAGCTGATTATTAGTGATAATGAATATCTAGGGCATTTGTATCATTAATGAGAAATGTGTATTTGGATTCTATGTTTGAAGATCTGACTACTTGTCATTTCTGACTACTAGCCTCTCTGATTGGACTAGTCCTCTTAAATTATAAAACTCACTTTGTTTTTTTCACTATAAAATCCATTTAAACACTATATCTCCAGATATAGCACTTGCTTTTCTTCCATGGGACCTGAGTTATATTCCATCACCACTGTTGGTTGTTCAAACTCCCTATAGCTTATGCTCCAAAGGACATGACCCTCTTCTGACCTTAATGGATACCCCCCATACACATGAACCTGTCAATGTGCACCCCCCACATACACAAATACACAAGACCATACATAAACATTTCAAAAACTATTTTAAAGTTTGCAATACAATGTTATATAATGTTGATATTCAACTTTAATCATCCAAATATAGGCATATTTATACCTTAATCGGGATTTATAATTAGAATTTAGGATCTTGACTTAAGGTCTTAGTTATCTGAAGAAATATTCCATACAGCTACTGAAGATTAAATAACTCTTAGGATCTCCTCCTTGAGTATATTATCAAAGTTACTCAATAATAAGTGGGAGCCTTAACATAGTTACTGTGATTCAACAAAACGTGTTCTGAAAATTTTGTTCTCTCTCACTGTGAAGGTAATGAGGTTTCTGCAGTTCAAGTGCCCATGTACTAAATACTACTATATTACGATAGAGATATAATTTTCATTTACAGTATAAATTTTTGGAAACACAAATAATATTATAAAAGGTTTAATTGGTGGCTTTAGGCTTATTTTTCTGAAGGTATAGCCATGAGTTCCATCACCAGAAATGCATGGAGTTTATGGTTATATTTAACATAACTCACACAGTCTGTTCTGCAATAGTTATCTCCAAGATTGAAACATTCCAACTTGCAGGCAGCTTATTAAGTCATAAGGTAAACAACTCAAAATAGCTTCAAGAAGTCCCCAAAACTGACCAGATTCTCTAGGACCTTTGCTCCCAAGAGGAAACAAGGCAAGATGATAATTGTCAATCTTGGAAAAGCCAATTTACAAAGAAGACTCTGAGAAAGGAGAAGCAGAGACCAGATGAAATAGGTTTAGATGAACTGAGTCAATTCAAAGGGACACTCTCAAACCCTTTGAACTACCAGTAGGCTCTGAAGAGTACTTCATGTCTCAGGTTTTGTGAGTTTTCACATATGCTTGATTGAGCTAGTGATGCAGCTGTCTTTGAGTAATTTCTGCTCTGGCAACTAACCCATCTCTCATGTTTGTAAGTAAGCTCTCTAGGACTCAAAAGATCACCAAGTGGGACTTTGGTGATATCCACACTTTGGTCTGTCATGTTCTCCGTATCTGGCATGAAAAGGTATGTGTATAGCATCTTCCCAAAAGAAGTTTTGTCACACAACTCCTTCTGTCAAACACTCTCCTTTAGCTTTTAAAAGATGAATGAACATTTAAGCAGTTCTTTTAACTAGGTAACTGACAATAATAATCATAATAATTGGAAAAACATTAAACATCACACAATTCCATTGTGAACTTTCCACAAAAAGTGATCTTTAAGTGTATCATGTATTCAAAATAAGAATCTCGAAAACCACAAGTATTTCAAAGGATTTGCTTTTCAAAATACCCACAAAACTTCCTTTAACCTACGTTTGGCTGGTTTTCAAAGGCCAAATAAAATAATATCTCACAAGTATTATGCAAATGAAGGTGTATAGGCTACATATTGGTGTAGATTTTAGCATGAATCATCAACTCCATATAATTTAAAAGAAAACCAAGCTTCATAGCATAGGTCTATAATTCCAACTAATTAGAAGGGCAAGGCAGTAGAAACATATGTTTAAGGCCAACTGGGGAGCTTAGTGATACCACATGTCAATATGAAAAAAAATTTAAAATGCCTGAGAATATAATTCAGTACTTGATGGTTCCTTGGTATGTCCCCTGTATCTACTTCCAGTATCAAATACGTAAATATTTTTAAATGGGGAATAAAAATACATTAAGGGGGCAATAATTTATGTGATATCATGACAAAACAAACAATGATCAAACTTTAACCAAGTTGGCCTTGTTTATATATGTTTGACACACTTTCAAATTTCCCCCATAAATAACAGAAAAGTAAGGCATGTGAAACTGTAATTGTTCCATCAAACAGGTTCTCCAGAGGAATACAAGCAGAAGCACAAAGACAGATAGATACAGGTATAAAACAACAACAAAAAAAATTGAGCAGAGATGATAAATACATAAATTTGTTTTGGACGTTAGGTACATTGTAACCCCATAGGTCAGGGAAAGTAGAATGAAATTGAAGCAGGATATTATATTATAAATTTGAAAGCTAAATCCCATTTCCTTTCTTGTTCTTAAACCCTAAACAGATCTCAGGGTGTCATCCCACATTACAGATAGACAATTTCCTTACTCAGTGTTTCTTCATGGTGAGAGCTAAACAAATTTGCAAATATCCTTATAATATATAGATCTATATTTAATGAACTGTGACTATATTAGCCTATTTTCATTGACAAACAGCATGAATGCATCAAAACTGTTTTATGAATAAATTAAGTTACAATCAAAATTAATTTGACCATTTAGAGATATTTTGTAATTGTCATGTATTTTCATAGAAACCATTATGACTCAGCATAAATTTTAAAACACTCACTTGACAAGTATTACTTCTTTTGATATTATACAGTATTTATAATATATAAAATTATGTATCAAGACATATTAAGTACAATGACATGTTTTTCAAAGTATAACTATGTCAAAACAAAGAAATGTACAAAATCTAGACTGTTTTTGATTTTACTTATAGGCAGTCAACATTCATGATAAGATATATAGCTAAAGAAATATTTTATTCAATTGAAATAAAAGGAATAATTTAAATAACTACTTTCCTAATGTGTTGTTAGTGTTTTTAACATGTAGGAAAATATTATTAATACTAATAGATGTCCAGATTGATCAGTAGATTTCTAAAACATGTTTCAGTGTTTATGTAGAGCCATTATTATGGGGATAAAAGTAATAGTTAAAAATGAAATTGTAGTTAGTGGTAATGCTACTTATCTCTAAAATGGATTTGGTTATCCTTAAGAATTCCCTTTTCACAAAAGTTTACATCATTTCTCTTTCTATTGCTCTCTGTGGAAAATGATAGCATGTTATTTTTTTAAAACAGAGCAAGGGAGCAGTAACACACCAAGACCATGACAGAGACTTCATGGTGCTGTTTAGAAAAGCTATATCTGATTCCTAGATAAATTCTTTAAACTGGTGGAACTTACTGAAAAAGATTAGCATGGAGTATATATCCCAAGCTTCCACACAGGGTCCAGAATTATGGCTGGCAAAGAAGCATTTGCAACTCTCCAAGAAAATGAACACAAATGGGTTTTTTCATGATCAAACTGTATCATACAAAACAGCCAGCCTATTAGCAGCTTGAAATGATGCTTCACAGAATAACCACTTGTTACATTTAAGGAAGCCATCAAAAACTATGCTGTAGGGAAGAAACTGAGAGCATGTTCTGTAGATGGCAGACAGTACAATATACAAGTGCATTCCAGAGGCATGGTTGGAGTGGAAGGGAAGGGGTAGCCAAGTATCCAGTGACTCCATACAAACACCTAGAGAAAAAGCAGAAGCAGTAACTGGAATCCAGATACAGAAGTGGAATAATTGACTATCCATCAGTTACCAAGAGGAAACTGCAGCCAACCACTGATGAAAACTGTCTCAGACTTTTGGCTTTATTTGTAAACTTTACCTGTCCCTGACTCTGAACTAAGCAAAAGTAACCTCGTAATGAAAGATAGATATGGAAAGAAAAGGTGAGATGAAATCTGTGCCTGCTTTCCTATTGTGAAAGCATACATCAGACCAGAGTACTGAAGGGAGTGAAACTCTGGATTGGAAAGGTGCTTAACATGCTTTATTAAGCCCAAGAGCTGAATGTGATGGCAGTATGCAAATCCACATGTACACATTTCTTTGATATAAAGCATTCATTATGACTTCACCAAAACCACGAAGTAACTCTGAGGAAATGTATTCAATGTAATGGTGTAATTTGAATAGTTTACTAGGTGAGTTTTATTCCAATGGACATTGGAATATTTAAAAGCACATTATGCCAGCCTGCTCAACATGAGGCAAATTTTTACTATTTATTCTGACTGTAACAAAATACCATTATTTTGTGCAGGTTGTAAACTTTCTTCTTGACCTATTCATGAGAAAACAACATGTATTTGAATATTATAATGTATTTTGAAAATATTAAGATTTAATACTTTGTAAGATTCTTATAATTTCAATATGAATAGCTAATGTTCCTACCAGAAACCCACACTGCAAAACAAATATTGCCAGTACTACTTCATGAACCATTTATTTATGATATATATTTCATAACTTCACAAACATTTGCATGATTATTCAACTGTATATGGGTAATACATACATTTATTCAGCAATCCTTTTATATTTAACTTGAGGCTCTCAATCTGTTACTGTTATATTTCATTTAGGATTCATTTTCATGCTCAGGAAGAAAAAATATAAGATTAGATTTATTCTAGAGTACAGCTTCACCCTCAAATCTGGATAATCATTTTCATAAAAGTAAGAAGGTTTTACAGTTAAAATAACCTCAGTCATAAAAGGTCATAATATCATGCAAACTAAAATGTATGCTCATTATAACAAGCAGTATATTTTGGAATTCCCTTAATATTTTATGATTATTATTAATGCTTCTCATACTTTTATTACAGCTATTCATGCAGATTGAATTTAAGTTTCTTATATATTAAACATTTAGAGTTTTTAATGTCATTTATTTTGCTTTAATTACACAAATAATGATAATTGCAAACTAGTTGAAAACTCATATTCTAGTAAAATAATATCTTTGAATGAGAGAAAATTTGTGAGTTGTGTACACTCAAATACCTTAAAATGCTTACTAATATACAACTAATATGAACAGGTTTTGTAATGTTAAATATAAAAGACCCAGACACTGACTTTGGGCTTCAAACTTAAAGCTGAATACCAGCAAAGCAAAGCAGCTACCTACTAGCTCCTTAACTCTACCTCAGGCTAAACAGGCTGCTCCTGTCCCGACAAACTCTCACCAAGCCTCAGACTGTGACCATTCCTCAGCTGTCTGGAGAATGAATAGCCTCTCTGAGACCTTGCTTCTGTTTTATATACTTCCCTAGTGTTGAGATTAAAGGTGTGAGCTATAATTCCTTTTTATATTGATTCACTCTTGTATAGATCTGAGTGGCTTTTTTCTCACAGAGATCTGTCTATCTCTTAATCCTGAGTCCTAGGTTTAAAGGTGTGTATCAACACATCCTAGTTTCTGGCTTCTGGGATTAAATGTGTGTGCCTGACTTCTAAGGCTTGTTGCTGACTTTGCTTTTCTGATCCTCAGTCAAGCTGTAAGAAATCATAAATATCACTAAAAGGTTTGGCAGAATTTTTTTTAAATAAACATACAAATGTCACAAAAGCTAGAAATTACAATCTTTGATTGATATTGAATACTTTTCTGGTAAGGATTACAATTAATCATTCTCTTATCCTTCCCTAAAGGAACCTATTTATACAATAATATCTGTATATTAGGGAAAAATGTATTCAGACTTTTGAGCCTACCTGACACTGACTCTGAATTTCCATTGATTCTGGTATATCTGGATGAGCATGGTGACCTAAACTTAAAGTAATGGGTTGTGAATGTCAAGAGATCAGTCGATTTTTAGCAAAGTCCTGTTTGTAGTTGCTCTCTGATATCATCCTCTAGACGTTTCTCTAATCATATGGTCTACAATTGAAATAGTTCTACTTAAAGTTAGCAAAAATAGCCACATTCAATCTCTAACTTATAAAATGAGGGCTATTACAGAAAGAACAGCCAAATGAAAGCCATTAGAGCTGACTCTAGCAGAAGAACTAAACCAAAATTAATATCACACTATTGGAGGGATAACAGATTTTTGTCAACATTAAGGTATGATAGAATAGTAGTTTCAAAATTTCTACCTTTAAATCTCCTAGTTGACTTATTCAGAAGTCAGACAGACTTCTGAATGTTTATCAATTGTTTTCAATTGGTACTACAATTGCAGTTGCTGTACTAGATGAGGTTTCCTATGTGACCTCACTCCCACAACTCCATGTAGCTGGAATGATGTTTATAGGTTCAGGTTACTGTGTTATCTGCTCTGAATTTTGGGCCATATGATCCAGTAAACTTGATGGTATGTAAAGTGTCAGTGGTATATTTGAAAGCTGTTTGGAGCATCTGGCAAGTTTCCAAGCTAAGGTTCTTGGATCTACCACTCTCTGAAGACAAATATTCACTCCTTGGGAGAAAGCTTTTGGTTTACAATTTAACACTTAGCAGTCAGCTACTAAATCATGAGCTGCTTGATATGAGGTGGGTGTTATATTTTCATGCCAAGTGATTCAGTCGGGTATACAACAGTGGAAAATCATTAGGTAGAATAGATGCATATGTGATGAAATCTGATCAAGTCCTGAAGGTATGTTACAGAATGGAGTTGCACAATTTCTTATTCTATTCCCTTGTAGCCTTCTGTCTCCAACATGCACTGTGACTTCATAAGGCATGTCTTATGACCAATTAAGTGAGGAAGAGTTGACATGGCCCCATTTGGTAGATGGTTCTGTGTAATATGCAAGCATCACCCAGAAGTGGGTAACTATAGTATTATAGTCCTTTTCTTAAAACAAATAGGAAGACAGTGGTGCATAGAAACCTTCACAGTGGTAATTTCTCAGGGAAGTGAGCCTAAATCAAAGGACTTTAAATCCTGCTACAGAGAATTTGTTCAACCATGTTCATAGCTTCTCTGTTCAAAATATCCAGAAAATGGAAACTACCTAGGTGTTCATCAATGGGTAAATGAATAAACAAAATAAAACAAATAACTGGTATATTTAAGAATTGAATGTTACTCTAGTTTACAATAAAAGGAAAAGAAAAATAAAATCATGAAATTTGCAGGCAAATGGATGAAGCTGTAAAAAAAATCCAGAGTAGGATAATACAGAAGCCAAACAAATATGCATTTGTTTATATGTGGATGTTAGATGATGAGTCTTCAATCAGCAGGCTATGATCACTCTAACAGACCTAATAAAGGTTAGCATAGAGTTTGGGATTAGAGTATTTGGAAGGATCCCATTAGGAAGATGAAATAGAATATTTACCAGGGAAGAGAAATGCTGGTCTAAGAGGATCAAACAGGGAGATGGAGGAAAGAAATTGCAAAAGGAGAGAAGGTAGGGAAGGATAGTTAAAATAGGTGTCAGGATTTTGAGAGGACACATGGAAGTCTAATACAGTAGAAGATTTTAAGATTTTCCATATATGAAAGAAATATAAGTGGAATCATCAAAATAAGAGAGACAAAGAACCAACTAGTCATCTTTCACCACCAAATGAAACTCACAGCATCAGGAATAGATTACATCTTACAGAGCTGTTTACCAAAATACAGAAGACCAGTTTCTCTAGGAATCCTCTAGGCCTGCTGTTCCAGACAGGGTTGTTCATCCATCCAGCCTCATGTACTGCACAGATCCCAGGGTCATCAATTTCTATAATGCATACACATCCATTTGAGCTACACAACCCATATTGTAATATTCAATACCATAAACTTCATTTGTAATATATTTTCATTATATTAGTTCTGTTCTTCCAGAGATCCAAAACTAATACAAGTACCATTCTTTCCATCCTTTCATAGATGACTCATGAGAAAATAAAAGAATATATTATAACACACAAGAAAATGCAATGAAAGTTTTCTTCATACTGTATACTATTTAAAATATTGGAAAGCATATGTTTGTTAGAGTATTATAGTAGAGATAAAACATATAGTACAGTCAGTGAGTTAACAGGTAAATATATTAAGTTATAATACATGAACAAAATTTCTCATACTTTAAAATCACAAAAGCCAATTCTCTGGTGACAGAATTCTACTTAAGATGTTGTCCTTATTTTTCAAATTGAAATAATATCTCATAGTGTGGCACAGACTGCCTTCTATTTGAAGTGTTCCTTGTGCTTTAATTATGCTTTGGGATTATTGGTGAAATTTTTCATGACTCAGGATATTATAATTTTTACTTTTGTATTCTCATATCATTCCATTAAGAATTTATATAAATAAATATATATATATGTGTGTGTGTGTGTTTACACATTTACATATATATCACTTAAAATGAATATAGTATCTATCAAATAAACCTATGCATTTTTCCTTTGACCCAGTCTTGCCTGTAAAAAATAGGAAGAAAATAATAAATTCTCAATATCAAGGCAGTTCTTATTTTTTACCTACTTCATAGAGTCTGTTTCTGTTTTATATATTTGAATACTTTTGCAAGTATTATAAAATTTATTTTTCTATAGAACACAGAATATTTAATATAGCTATATACTTTCATCAAGAGAATTGTGAATATTTAAGATTATTATTTATATTTGTTTATATAAATTTCTCACTATAATTATTTTCATTCATTTTGTTCTATAACAATCATTCATTTAGTAAATTATGGCTCATGATAAACTCTGGAAATAAAACTCCTTGGTTAAAAATCAAGAAATATTAATTTTAATATAACCAGAAAAATGTATTTCAAAGGAATTTTACCAAATCACAGTTAAAAAGATATAGTGACATTATCTTCATATTACACACAATCCAAAAGTATGGGAGAATGATAGAGAATGACTAAATTGTTTATTTGGGAAGCAGAGAGGACTTTGTTGAAAACAGTATTTCATGCTTTTGCTTTCATTTACTCTGAGAAATTTCTTTCATATATAATAAACTTACTTATTACTTTTCCGGTAATAATTGTGCATGCTTGCATGATTGCACACATTATTGGAACAAATTACATTTAATCATTTTATTAAGTATTTAGACATGACGAATTTCTTATAGGAATAGGATATTTCCATAGCCATTTTAAACAATGAGTATCCAGTAGCCTAGAACTGAGGTCTAGTTTTTGCAATAAGAAGGTTCATATGTGTTAATCTTTACTCTTAGCTACATGTACAAGTGGTTGTAATTTAATCAATTAATAAAAAAGCAACTCTAACTGTCATGATTTTTTAAATAAACCACCTACCACTACTGGGTTCCACAGTCTTTCTGTCCCACCTTCCACATAGATGTACAAATCTTAATTGTAGAAATGTGATCATGGCTTCCCCATCAGAGATAAACACTCCAAAGTCTCTCACTTACTGAATGCTGTCCAGTTGGTGGATACGTTCAATGTTTCCAATTTCTGGTTATTATAAATAGAACAACAATAATCATGGATGAACAAGTATCTCAGTAGTAAGCGGTAGAGATCTGTGGTATATGCCGAATAGTGGTGTGTCTGAATCTGATAATATTTCTATTTCATAGTAACCACATTGATTTGTATAATGACTGTATCAATTTTCACTCTCCCCAGCAATTAATAAGTATTCCTGTTTCCCCATATCTTCCTAATCCTCCCCAGTCATTTGTGTTATATTGAGACTGAGTTTATATGAAATATCAAACTAATGTTGATTTCTGCATGGACACCAAAAATTTGAACATTTTTTAAGTGTTTATTTGTTTTTTGATAAAATTAAACCCTTAGTTTATTTTTATGATCCATTTTCAGTTGCTTTATCTTATTTATTCATACTCTTGATTTAGTTCCTTATATACTCTATATACTCACCTTATGTATAAAAGGTAAAGGGACAACTCTACAGATTGTCTGCCTGTTTTAATGACAGTACCTATTACTGTACAGAGCATTTTAGTTTCTTGAGGTCCTATTTTTTAATTGCTGTTTTTAATCCCCATATGCCAATAAATTCAAACCTATTCTCTATTTAGATTCCAGATATAGAGACTTTCATACATTTGGAGTGTAATTTTATTCAGGTTGAAAACTATGTATTCATTTTCATTCTTCTACATGTAGTCATGTAGGTTGAGCAATGTCATTTTTTTTTTTGCAAATACTTCATTTGCTGTAGTGTACATTTTTTACTTCCTTGCAATGTACCAAGTGTCTGTAACTATGTGCAGTTATGTCCAGTTTTCAATTCTTTCCCACTGAAAAACATGATTGTTCTTGTACTAGAATCATATGCTTTTATGACTATGATGTGGTGGCACAACTTAAAAGCTGAGAGACTGATATCACTAACTGATGCTTTATTGTTCAGGTATGTTCTAGCTATCCTGGGATATTTTTGTGTTTTCATGTGAAGTATAAGATTGTTTTTCTTTTGTTTTATTTTTCTATTTTTTTTTATTTATTAAGTATACAGTCTTCTGTCTGCATTACCCTGCACACCAGCAGAGGGCACAAGATCTCATTCAAGTTTGTTATGAGCCATGTGGTTGCAGGGAATTTAACTCAGGACCACTGGAAGAGCAGGCAGTGCTCTGAAGCTCTGAGCCATTTCTTTTTAAGAATTGTGTTGGATGCTTGGCATACATTTATTCTTTGATGTTGTCTTGCCACATGTTTGCTGTGAAATACTGTGTTTTGTTGTATTGAGCATGTCTGTAATTTTACATCGTGATATGGCTATGTTATTTATTTTGTTTAAATGAAAGCAACTCAATTGAGTTTAATAAACAACTAAAATAATAGTTTGAAAAGAAAGAATTGTGTTTGATTTTGATGGGTTTACATTAAATCTGTAGATGACTTTTGGCATGATGATCATTTTCACGATATTTAATTTTATTGATCCATGATCAGAGATATTATTCCATCTTATTCTCTTTTGATGTCATCTTCAATTTTCTTTTTTCAATGTCTTAAAAGGGTTTTTTGTTTGTTTGTTTGTTTTGTTTTGTTTTGTTTCTTAATTCATGTCTTCCTATTGGTTGGCTGGAAGTAGTCCAAGATTTTTAGGCTATTAGGAAAGGTGAATTTCCTTGATTTCTTTCTCAGTTTGTTTGTGTTTCCTATGTGCGTAGGCAACTGATTTTAGTAAGTTAATTATTTTATTCTTATACTCTGCTGAAATGGTTTTTAAGCTCTAAAAGTGTCTCCTGTTGGAGGTTTTAGAGTCTTATGTATAAAAATTACATCCTTAGCAAATAAGGATAGTGTGGCATCATCATTTCCTATTTGAACATAAAAACACAATATAAAGAATCATTGCCACTCTATTCATAGTAGCTAGAAAATGGAAACAAACTAAATGTCCCTCAACTGATGAATGGATAATGATAATGTGGTACATATACAAAATGGACTACTTACTATTCAGCTATAAAAGTAATGAAATCATGAACATTGAAAGTAAATGGGTAGAACTAGAAAAGTTCATATTGAGTGAGGTAACCCAGAGCCACTTTTATCTGAGGCTTTGACCATCAAATCCTCAGATGTGAGTACATATCCCAGAGTAACTGCAGAAACCAGAACAGTAAAAATTATTATGGCTAGATTAGGGTTGTGGAGTGTAATACATAGGGAACATCAAGACAAAATAATATGAAAAGGGAATTTGGAAGATAGGGTTCTTATTAGGGATGGGGAAGGAAGGTAAATAAAGAAAGAGATAGAAGGATGAAATAAGAATCAGGATGTTTGAAAAAACACAAGAAATCATCTTATTAATTATCTACCAAAACACTTGTAATAGATATGTCATTTTCTAAATGTACATGTATATTTTGAATTTAATTTTCCATTCTGTGCTGACAATACTACCTTCCTGAGCCATAGACCATCTAATAAAACCCCAACATGAGGCTTGAGAAACTTTCTTCTGTCTTGCCTCTCAAACCTCTAATAGTGGCCCCCAAAATATTATAAGTTGTTGTTATTGCTCTTTGTTGTTCCCAAAAGGTGTAACTTGGGCACCTATTACTGAAGAGACCGTGCAATTCAGACACAGCACTCAGAGGCCCATGGAGTACAATTAATCTGAAAACTCCTCCAATGCAAGCTTTAAAAAATAAGGAAACAACTAAGATTCCTACAAACATATGACATCTATAAACCACAACAACTATAACAAACATGGTACAATAAGCCTAAAAATGCAGCAGTAGCATTCATACATTATTGTAAACCATAGCTGTGTATTTGGTCTTAAGACCAGATCAATAAAAGAAAAAGGATTAGTTTTTCCTTGGAGAAAAAAACTACAATCTTTACTAAGTAAGCATAATCCCTACCTACATAATGTATATTTGCTCTTATGCCCACAGATAAGTGTAGTGATCACCCCTCCTCAGGATAACTTCACTTTGAAACAGATGGAATCCACTACAGAAAATGACAACCAATCAAAATTTAGAGTCACAGGATCAACAACCAACAGGGATATCTAACACACTTCCTTGACCAGAGGCTCAATGACTACTCTGGACCTGGGAATAGAAAGATTGTAAGAGCCATAAACAAAAAGTTTTCCATGAGATTGTGTCTCTTAAGTATGTCAGAAGCTCCATTCATAGGTTGTACTGATCTGAGAGCCTAAACACAAACTGAACTAGGAAGATAACCAAAGATATGCTAACTTGGATAGCGAAAAGCTCTTGAGGCCTCAGCCCTACACAAAGAATTGCCAATAACAACTGAGTGCTAAGTGCGAGAATGAGAGAAATAGTCTTGTCTTTTGAAGAACACATCTATTTTTTCACCCAATACCCAATGGTCACCCCTGAAAACATCACATGAATGTAACATTAAAAAAATTTAGCACATTGTGTTCCTGTGTTTGTGAATATATATTATGACAAAATGTTGTACATAGACAAGTGATATGTATATACTAAATAAACACACACATATGTAACAAAAATTAATGAAAAAGAGAGCAATAAATTGAAAGAGAGCAAAAAGAAAGAGGTGTGTGCAAGAATTTGAAGGAAGAAATGGAGAAGCAGAACTAATGCAATTATATTATAATCAAAAATATATTAAGATAATCAATTAAGCATAATATGTTCTTTTAAAAAATCAGCACTACTTAGCCAAAATAAGCAAAAGTTATACTGAAAGAAAAATTAACAAACTATAAGTTAAAAGGGAGCTTTACAATACAAAAGAAAGTCATAGAATTATATGAATTTACTTCAAAAATCTGTATTCTACCAAGCTAGCAACCTTAAAATAAATGAATGAATTTCCTGATGTATATGGCCTACAAAATTTAAATAAAAATGAAACACAAATTTAAGTAACCCAATAAATCCTAGTGAAATAGAAGTAGTTATCAAAAATCTGCCAGCTAGAGCTTCCACTGTCAGGAGCAGTGGTTGTTCATCTAGATGACTGGGGTTGAATTCCAAGCACCCACATGGCTGCTCACATCTGCCTGTAACTCCAGTATCAAGATATTCTGCTGTATCACACAGACATACATGCAAGCAAAATACAAATGCACATAAAATAAAAATAAATATGTCATTAAAAAATATCCAAAATAGAATGACTACTCAACATATGTATACATACGTTTGTAAGTATATATATGTATAAATATATATATATATATATGTATATATATACATATATATATAATCTTGGCAATCAATATAAACAGATATCAAAAATTTATCAATAGATGTTTTCAAAGATAATTCAAAAACCCATCTAAAAACCTTCATAGAGTATCTCTCTAGGTGGAATGGGCTCCCAAAGTCCATTTGTATGCTAGGGATAAGTACTGATCTACTACAAGAGGTCCCATAGATTTCCTAGGGCTCCTCACTGACACCCAAATTCAGGGGGTCTGGATCAGTCCTATATTGGTTTCCCAGTAGTCTAGCGTCCATGAGCACCCCTTTTCAGGTCAGCTGTTCTGTGGGTTTCTCCAGCCTGGTCTTGACCCCTTTGCTCACCACTCATTCCTCCCTCTCTACAACTGGATTCCAGTTCAGTGTTTAGCTGTGGATGTCTGCTTCTACTTCCATCAAAATGTTATTTACCATAGGCAAATTGATGGCTTCATTCTAGGAATAGTTCAACATATGAAAATCAAACATAGTAAGTCAGAATTGCAGTCTCAAGATGACATTTAAGATGGCTGGAATCAAATACTTTCTCTTTTAAGGGTGCCTGGAATGAAGGTTTGATCCCTCAATGTTCTCTGGGGTCACTAGGACTTGTGCTATAGTTTTTCACTGGCCCCAATATTACTGGAGCCTGACACCTAGTAGTGATATAAAGTCCAAAATTTTAATTTCTCTGCCTAGCCTATATATTCCAAGTTTAACTTTAATTAAAGTATCTGGAAAAATTAATTATGACAATGTGCTTTCTTTGAACAATTAAAATCTTATATTAGCAGGTTAACAATAAAAGAAGAGTAAAAATAGCATGATTTATTTTCCCAAGATGTCTCTTTTTTCTGGAAAATGCTTTGTTTTTATTATTTAATGTAGAGTCATGCTATGTCATTTTCTAAAAAGTAAAAATGATGTTTTTCCTCAGAAATTTTATCCTCTCATTGGTGTAGGAAGGATGCATATTTATATGGGATTTTCATTTCTTTTTAGCCTTAGCCAACAAAGAAACCAAGATAAATTTGATAACTCAGAACCAAGTGCTTGTGCTCTGGTAACTTCTGATTTAGCCTTTGGTAGAAATTTGCATTATAATCTTTACTACTTGAAAAGTCTTAAGCTTTTAAAACTAAATCCTCAAAGTCTGTTCAGGAAAGAATATAATTTTATGAGTCAGTAATTCTTTTTTTGTTTGTTTAAATGGAATAGCTGAATTTCTATTTCAGTTTTAAATGTAGGGTATTCCACCTAAAAAAATGTGGCTTATTTCCAATTTTATCTCTTAATTCATAGAAAATTTAGACATGAAAAGTAGTGCAGGAGGACAAATACAGCTTTCAATGTTAAAGAACAGAATTGATTAATTATTCCTCTGGTGGTGCATTAGTATATGTGAATATTGGGCATAAGCAATTATAAACAACAAAAATTTCTATGTAGTTACATGCCCTTGAAGCTGATAGAGCCTAGTCAAGTTTCATGTCCTTCATACAGAGTGAGAGGAAATACTATTCTTGTTAACTCAACTTTAAGGAAAAGAAATAAGCCTTAACTGTGATTATCCTGTTTCTCATAGCCAGCAGACAGTAGTGTATATCTTCCTATGAAATCAACCATTGATTTAGACCATGCATACACCCAAACCAATCAACAAACAAGTTTTCCTTTAAAGGCTTTATCTTCAAGATGCTGAAATCTAGAAGTAAATATTAAAATACAAATAAAATCCAATGCAAACAACTTGATGCTAATATATACTAAGACTAATTTCTAACAATTTAAAGGAATTATTATATTGGCATAAATATTTTAAATGTTAGCAACAATTAGTGTAAGGTAAAGGTTTCAAAAACTGTTGTATTTTTCAAAAGCCAAACCACCTCAGATACATTTATATTTACCCATGAATATTCAACATCAAAATTCATAACATCTGGTATTTTTATTCAGAATAATCTTATTAATTATATAGGCAGCTAGATGACAGAATTAAGTCGTAACATGGTTAGAATACTGAATAATTTGAATGAGAGTATTAGAATTAGATCATTAGCAGTCTGCTTTTGCCTAATGACAGGGTATGCATGGCAATTACTAAGAAAGAAAGGAATAATAACATGTTCAGCCAAGGGCAGTGTTTAATTGCACATAGTATATGTAGTAGGAAACAATAAGCAAAGACAGCACATAAGAAGTATTACAATCAATAGAGAATGATAGCAAAATTTATTTAGTTGCAGTTTATTGTTCCTGTATGACAAACCATACTCTCCTAAACATTGTTATCGATTGCTGACAATTCACAACACAGAAGGGATCTGGGATAGTTATGTGTTAGCATCCTAAAGCTCTGAGGCAAGCTTTGTCCAACTAACAGCTCACCAACAACACCATAGTAGATCTTCAGCTGCCCCAGGAAAGCTTATTGAGAATCTCTTACTGTGAATTATAAACTACCAGCATCTATTGATATTGCTATTGTTATTATTCTGCTTTATTTTTGAAAGTCCTTCTTGATTTAACTTTATCTCTTTTTCATATGTTCTTGGGAGACATATCTTCAGATGGCTGCATTAGGACTGTTAGTTTTTGTCTGATGCATGATAAGGCAGAGGCATGCCCTGACAGGCTCTATCCTTCCAGAGTCTGGGATAGTTCCTTCCAGCAAAGTCTTTTTTCTAGTAGGATTATTTTACTACTTCAGTTTTCCACTTCACACTTAATATGAGCAACAGTTCTCCAGGAGTCACTTGCACTGAATGCCTCATTCTGTCTCTGTCTTTCACATCTTCCCTTATAACTTTGCAGACAGTACTTCCATGTACTCTACTCACTAAACCAGCTTGAATACATGAATTCTATTTAACAGGTCTTTTCATGAAAAATACTATCTTGATATCTGCATTATAGAAATAGAAAAAGTGTTGGAGACTGAGTGTGTTTGTCAATTTGACAATTATAATTTGTCAATTATGATATACAGTTTCTCTTTAACAAACTTTTCATAAATTTATTTTTGACAGCTTGATAATAAACCATTCTGTTTCTGATGGAACCTTGCCACCTTGGCATGGAATGAGAGAATCACATCTTCATTCCTCTCCACTGTAAAACATTTCAATGATCACTTCCCACTGTAAACATAAAGAAAATATATAATTGTAAAGAATCTGTGGCTTCTTACTTGACTTTCCAGAAATATTATATTTGATTCAAACTATCTTACTTAATTATATAGCCCAGAAGCAAAAAAATAAACTAATGTTTATTTTATACAGAAGCTTAATTTCCATTTAATTTGCATGGTATTAATATTTTATTTGTGATAGGCTAAATAATATATATTATAAGTTAATATTTATATATAATAATTATGTTAAATGAAATATTACTTGTAATTTTTAGATTTTATTTTAGGCACATATAAAACTTTACAGTTATAAAGGTATTTACAAAGTACCAAAAATAAATTTCATGTCAAGCATATGTATGGTTATAATAGAAATAAAAATACATTCAAACACATTAAGTAATATTTTATTGCTATATCTTTTAGTCAAAATGTATTTATTATTTTATTATGTATGTGTCCCCTTCATGAACATATAGGTGTGTAAGGAAGACAGAAGTCATCAGATGCCCTGCAACTGAAGGTATCAGCATTTGTGAGCCACCTGATATGGGTGTTAAAACTAGAGCCTGGATACTCTGCAACAGCAGCAAGCTCTCTTAATTGGTTAACCTTCTTGTGAGCTCATTATTGATATCTCTTAATTGGCACATTCTTAAAAGAAATATGTTACAATAGCCAGAGCTGTTTGGAAGATGGCAATCTGTTGAGCCCAGAAGTTCTGGACCAGCTTTAGACAATATACTAGTAAATTTCCATCTCGAAAAAGCAAAATTCAAAAATAAAACCAAATTGGTCATGAATTAGAATATTGGAAATTATTGTGAGAATTCAATTCACAACCACTAAACACACATGTGAGTATCCTTGACAATTTTCATTCAGGACTGCATTTAAAGTTTGTTTTTGCTTTTTTTTTATTTGTATTTTTCTGTTTGTATGTATGTGTTTTAGGATTGTATTTGGTTAAGTTTTTTATGTAAACAGCACGAGCTTTATTATAGTTGTTTAATGAGCTAACCCCATGTTAGCTTGGGTCTTTCATCTATCCACCATGGTGGATGGCTAGGAAAGACAGCTCGAGGCAACTGCATAAAGATCTTATAGGGCAGCATAAGGGGAGTATCTAGTCGTACGCACAGGCTCAGGATTGGTGTGGTTCCAGGCTTGGAGGGTTTGCCCTGTGTTGATTGGTCAACTGGTTATTATGGTCCATAGGCCCTCCCAGGGTGGTTGCTATGCTCTGAGCATCATTGCTGTGCACTTGTCTGTAAAGCACAGCCAGAGCTGTAAAGCATAGCACCACCAGCTAACTTCTGATTGTTTCCTTGCCAGGAGGCACGCATCTAACCTCCTAATGACTAAGACAAGGTCAGACAAGCATGTGTTCAGCTGTTATAGCTGCCGAAATGGGGAACTGGTCCCTTCATTCCCCCCCTTTTTTTTAAATTCCAATTATGGAATTGCTGTCTCTCTAGCATCCCCATCACGGAGTGAGAGATATTGGTGTCTCCCATGTAAGGGAGTTCCTTTTGACTTAGCATTTTAACTAGGGAAAATGGGTGACGTATTCTTTCCCATTCTACTTCCTGCTGGGACAAAGTTAGGAACACAAGAAGGCTGAAATGGTAGTCAAAAGCAAAAATGGGAAATTGGGCAATGGGGAATCCATGAGGAGCTGTTGGCAGATTCTGTTGCAGAGATAGGGGTGTCCTCATCTGCTGGATTGGTTCATATCCACAGCAAGTCCAGGGCTCGAAGTCTACTTAGGAACAGCCTGTAGTTAGCAACTGATGTACTCATATGTGTCTTCTAGAAGCAGAAACCTGTTTATGATATGTTTAAACTAGGAACAGAAATTAAAACTTATTTACTGAAGACCACAGGGCAGAAAAAGCAGATATCTGGATCTGTTCAAACAGCAAGAACATATTTATAATTTTGAGTCCTAGCAATAACTACGGATTTGGGCTAGAAGCATATACATTTTTCTTCTGTCCAGAGAGCCAGGTATGGATTGGACATAGGTGCCTTTGGCCTGATGCAAAGCCCTTTAAGTTTATACTTAGATGACAACCAAAATAAACCTAAAAACCTTGAGCTTGTGGTTGAACAGTACTTTATCAGCTAACATACTGACTATAGTCTATAGTGGATCTGACTGTCTGATGCTGCCAAGCTGACAACCATTAATATTTCAGAGGTCTGAGAAGGGTATATTTTATCCAAATCTACTAAAAAGCGATAGAAGCCAATTAGAAGCCAGTCCATATACAGTTAGCCATACCCAAGTCTCTCCATTATCGCTGGAGGCAGATGTCTCAAGAACAGCAATCTTCACCAGGCCTATAAGGTGAGAGGATTTTTTCTCTCTGTGGAAGAGAGACATGGAAAAAAACTGACCTTGTTTTGTCTAGGCAAAGGGAGTGGCAATCAATTTTTCAGACCTTACCTAGCCACCTGTGGGCTTAATATGTGCCTAAGGCAAATAGCTAAACAGACATCTAATGCTTCAGAGACCTGTGGAATATGGCATTTAAAATGTTATCTTAAAAGTTTATAATATCAGACAGACTGCCCGATCCTGACAGTGACCCAAAGTCTCCAAAGAAGATTATGAAGTACCTCAATTTCTGCACCTGGACCAGTGAGTGAGATGCTGAGATGTGATACCTGCTGCCTGCCAGGACCTGGTGAAGACTGTGGACAAAGCTGCTGGACATTGGTTAAGTTTTGACTATCTAATTACATCAAGTCAACTGAGCTAAGGTCATGGCTCCTCTAAATTCTTTGCAATATCTGGCTGATGTGGTTTTGTTGTTTCTTGTCTCAGATTATACTCTCCATTATTCTAAATAAGCATGAAGTATGTGCTGCAGATATAGCTCAGCTGATAAAGTGCTTGTTGGTCATGGAGAAAGCTCTGTTCAGATTAGCATCACAAATCTCCATGTATGGGGAAGGCAGCAATATCCAAAGTTAAAGGTCATTGTTGTCAAACTGACACATCTGGGTTCTGAGATCATTGTATGTGCCCACAATCACAAACAAACATACCCATGCAAACATATAATTTAAAAATAATATAAGCTAATTATGATCATGCTAAATTTTGCTCTAAATAATTTTATTTTAGTATCAAATTTTAATGTGGAAAAAATCTTCAAATAACAAGAAAAAGAGGAATAAATCTTCTTTCATTTTCTAACCATTATGAGATAGAAATGGTACACAGCTAAATATTTATAAGACCTCAAATATATGAAATTATAAGTTATTATTGAGTCACAAGTTCTTTAAGAATATAAGTCCTCTGCCTTCTTTCACTATGTGGATTCTCAAGCATCCTTGTCTTCACTAATTTACTTGCACTAATAGAGATAAGTTTAATATGTCAGACAGGAGATTTTATATTTCTGAGTTTACTCTTTCCTACAGGGTAGTGTTTATTTTTAAATAGGTTTTTTTCCAGCATGTTTATCTATGCACCATTTGCATGAACTGTTCTCTGAGACCACAGAGGGCATGTGATCCCTCAAATGTGATATGCCACATGGGTACTGGATGTCACACCTGGGTCCTCTGGAAAACCAGCCAGTGATCCTAAATGCTGAGTCTCTTTCCAACATTAATATTATCTCACAACTACTTTTGGAAGAGAATTATTGAATCATGTATCTCACAACAAATGATATCTTCAGAAGGATAAAGAACATATTTGCTTAGTTCATGGAACGTAACTTTGGAAAATGGATACAAATTGATTTACACCATTATGATCTTCCATTGGTAAAAACAAGTTTAATTTTCACTAGAAAGATAGATTTCTTTAGTGGTGACATTGTTAATTTCACTATATATTTTCTTTTTAAATAGATTTCTTGTACCTTTTTTTATACTCTTTTCTCTTTGGGGGACCTTCCACCCAGCTCCCAAATAACCACAGTTCCTACATACATATTCTTTCTTATAAATGCCTGTCCTCAGCTTTGCTTGTTTCTACCCAGATTTTCTCAACTCAAATTCTCCCATCTATCTTTTGCCTCAGCGTTTTTATATTTTTCTATTCTATTTACCTTTCTTTACTTCTTATCCCATGGCTTGCTGTATAACTGAATGGCTGTCTCCTGATAGCCTCCTCAGATTCTCTTTTTCTCCCTCCTCCCTCTCATTTTCTTCTTCTATCTATTCTCTCTGCTGCTCCACCTATTTTCTCTCTCTTGCTTAGCTTTTGGCAGTTCAGCTCCTTATTAGACAAGCCAGGTGTTCAGAATTAAACAAACGCAACATATAAGAATGCAACACATCTTTGCATCATTAAACAAATTTTCCACAGCATAAACAAATGTAGCACATCTTCAACTAATATTTTTCATACATTATATTCTAATTATGGTTTGCCCCATCCCCAACTTCTCCCAGATCTTTCATACCTCCCTACTCACCCAAATCCAAATACTGTTTCATCCCTTCTGGCACTTACAGTCTTCCTGCTTTAATATCTACATCACTCCCTGAGCCTTGAGTGACTGTATTCCTCTTAGGACTAAGTTATCCAAAGTCACCCTCTGTAAATTGTTTAATTGTGTGTATTAGTTCCTATCTACTGAAAGTGAGATCTCTGTTAATCAATGAGTGAGATACTAATCTATGGAAATTGCAAAATGTCATTACAAATGATTTAATAGTATGTTCCTGAAACCAAACCATAAGTATTTGTTTTTGCTCTAGGCCCATTGTCTATGTAATCTCAGGTTCTTGGCTTACCAGAGCAGTTTCAAACATGGGTTTCATGTTATGGGTTAAACCTTAGATCAAATCATATAGTGGTAGGTTACTCACATAAAGTTTGTGCCACTATTGCACCAGTGTATCATAGAGATATGTCACCATTGTAGACCATAGGGGTTGCAGTTGGGTTAGTGATTTTCTATCTTTGATCATTTGATTGTAGTCATTCTTTTTTTTTTCAGAGACAGATTTTCTCTGTATTGTTTATGAGCCTGCCATAGAACTCAGTCTATAGAACAGACTGCCTCAAACTCACAGAGATCCACCTGCCTCTGACTACTAAGTGCTGGGAATAAAGGTGTATACCACTAATGCTTGGCTGTAGTCATTCTTTTGGTGAGGTATTTTCATCAACATTCTAATTTGTACATCTATGGTTATTGGTGACATGAGCATCTTCATATTTTGGGCCATGTATATGTATTCTTTGAAAAAATTCCTTAGATTTATTGCTACTTTCTAAATAACATTATGTATTTATATTTTTCTCATTTAATTTTGGAGTTCTTCGTAGACTGGAAATTAGTTGTTGTTTTTAATTAATACAAGTATAGATTTGAGAACATTTCAGTGTTTACCATATCAGATGCTTACTAGGTGTATTTTAACAATGAAACAGAAATTATCTCATATATATATATATATATATATATATATATATATATATATATATGGACATGAATCTGATGATAAAAGAATTCACATTCAATATTTTGGAAACAAGATGATTAGTTTTCGGCAATATATCTCATGTTTGATATAAGTCAATGTGAATGATTAAGAGATGACTCTCATTTATCCAATTTGAACAGCTCAGTAAGTGTCACTAATTAAGAGAGAGAATGTATTTTCTTCATCTACATACTCAGGAGTAAATGGGATGAACAAATTGGATTTGATGTTAAGAAAAGAAGGACAAAAAGTTGAGTGGCTAGAGAAAGACAGGTTGGCTCTGGGATAAATTGTGTGAATATGATCAAAATGTATTTTATGAAGCTCTCAAAGAAAGATTTAAACATATGGAGCTTTGGTGAAATGTAAAATGAATATAATGGTTCTACTTGAATAAGCTAAATATTATCTCAAATTACTTTTTTTTTATAGGGCAATAACATGTGTTGAATTTTTTAGAGCATATAACTCTTTTTAGTATGTACAACTAGGAGAAAACACCTGATCAAAATACTGAAGTAGAATGAAATAAAAACAAATTATATATTGATTAATTTAGTTGCTTCATTCATAAGACAAAATTTTTTCTTCCTTTTGACTCTTAGTATTCTTTTTCTATAAAGGGACACGATGAACATGGCAACTCCTATAAAGAAAAGCATTTGATAGGGTGCTTCCTTACTGTTTCAAATGTTTAATTCATTGTTATCATGGCAGTGAAAATGGTGGCATGCAGGCAGAAATGGTACTGGAGAAATAGCTGAGAGTTAAATATATCTGTTTCTGCAGGCAGCAAGCAAGAGAGAAACACTTGGCCTGTCTCAGACTTTTTACAACCCAAACACCATCTCTAGGGACAGACTTCTACCACCAAGACCATACCTATTAAAACAAGGTGACACTGCTTAATCCTTTTCAAAGAGTGCCACTCCTTGATGACCAAACATTCAATATATGAGCCTAAGGATACTATTCTTATTCAAACCACCAAAAATGAAATCAGAATATACACAAATTTAACTGTGAAGATGCTTCACTCATAAGATAAAATGTTCCTCCTTTTGGGTCAAACTCTAAATAATTTGGTGCTATTAATATTTAAAGTCTGAAAAATTGAACTTCCTACATAAGGGACAATCACAGTGAGTATTTTCAAACTTTTTATTTAGATAATTAATGCAAATTCATAAGCAATGTTACAACTATATACCTATATCTTTGTAGCCATGAGGGTAAAAATACATTTTCAGGACTTTTATATATTTTATAACTGCATAGTTATAAATTACTGTGTCTCTAATATTTGAAATGGAGCATCTTCAAATAAACTTTCAAAGTACAATAAAAAACTTTTTATATAAATCCTCCATGTATAGATTTTGGTAGAATTATTTTGACATGCGTTTAAAATAGGATAATCACCTTTATCTGCCCTACTTTTAAGAACAAATTAGATCATTACATCATCTGTTTTGTGCTGATTCACAATGGAAAATGGATTAGATATGAAATCAATCATTGCATTGTAATGAGTTTTCAGAAGAAGCAAGGAAACAAGGAGGACACTAAGAGGGACACATAGATTGCTATGGGATGGGGAAATAAATGAGATGTCATGGGTAAACTAAGGACAGGAGTGGGATAGGATGGTAATGAGGAGGATGGAGGATGAGAACATGAGGGAATAGGATGGTAGTGTTGGGGTAGGGATGGGGTGGGAGAGCAAGGACCTAGATATCTCATGACAAGAAGCCATTAGAGGCTAGAAAGGAACTTGATGCTAGGAAAATTCCCAGGAATCCACTAAGATGACCCTAGGTAAGACCTCTAAAAATAGTGGAGATTGTGCCTAAACTGACCTTCCCCTGTAACCAGATTGATGACTACCCTAACTGTCATCATAGAACCTTCATCCAGTAACTGAGGGAAGCAGATGCACAGATACACATTCAAACATGAGGCCAAGCTCTGGAAGTCCAATTGAAGAGAGAGAGGAGGGGTTATATAAGCAAGAGGCCTCACAGAGACAAATGGCCCAAAAATGAGGAAGCTCATGGACTCTAGACAGACATGTGGGGAGGGAGACATTTTGGACTGAACTAGGCCCTTTGCATGTGGGTGAGTTTTGTAACCTTGTCTGTTTGTGGGACTCCTGCCAGTGGGACCAGGATATATCCCTAATGCATGCGCTATCTTTTTGAAGCCCTTCCCATATTTTGGGATACACTATTGATGCCAGGGATGGGGTCTTCATATCTCAAATTAGTGTGCCAGGCTTTGTTGACTCCTTATGAGAGGCCTCATCATTTCTGAGGAGTAGATAGGGTGAGGTGGGGGACGGGAGGGGGATAGGGAATAGGGAGAGAGAACTGTAGTTATAGTGTAAGATGAGCTAAAGAATAAAATATAAAAAAATCATGATGTATGTATGTAAGTTACATGTTTTTCACAGCCTTGTTCTAGTTTGTGGTAGGGCTTAAAAATTATCAGATGGAGACACTGTACTGCGAACAGGATTCGGGTAATTAAGTGAATACTATCTTCATCTTTTACAGCTATAAAAGATATATTAAGACCCCATTGATATCTACCTTAAGTCATGTTACTGAGAAGCAGAGAATGGGCCAGGAAGTCCTATGAGAATAAGTTACTGTGGGAACATAAGGTAGGAAATAGAGCAAGGTAGTGAAGTGGAAAGACCAGAATGAAGTTTCATTTAAAGGCTGACTTGGCTTCATACATAAGAATAAACTGAAAATTTCCTTCACTTCCTCTTCTTCCTCATCTTCCTCCTCCTCCTTCTTTGAAAAGTAAGGCAGACCCTCCACCCTTCCATCATCTCCTTCAGTTGAATCTACTCAGCCATCATCAGTTTTCTGGAGAAGACACCTTTCAGAAAACAGGACTCAGTCACATCCATTGAATATATTGAGCTTATGAAAAGTGTAATAAGAGCATCAGAATCTCTCCTTCATACTTTGTGAGTTTTTATATAATCTTAACTTTTCATATCAATAGATATGCTTGAAAATTGATTTTATCTTAGAGGAATCATGTTGTCTCTTTACCTGTCCCATCGAGATGCTTCAGTGTACTCATTTGCTTTAATAGAACACAGGTTATGCTCTGAAGATGACACTGTTTGAAGACAGCCCCAATTTGATTGACATAATGCCTCGATCTTAAATATAATAAGCTTGAGAAACACATAAATCCATGATAAGGTCATGTTGTATCCAACTCTTGTTTCTTTCTTCTGTTTATTTGATGCAGAGGGATGAGTCCATCTTCTTTAAGTATATAGATTTTGCATTTCTCACAGAAGAAATGATTAAAGACAAATAATTATAAAAGTATAAGCAGATAAGAAATGATTTTAATGTGATTAAATTTGGATTTAAATGTTATTTGAACAATTTATAAATTCTGTTTGGAGTTAGTTTTCCCTCTTATATGATTAGAAATTTTCCATGAAAAAAAATGAAGGTACACACATAGCACAAATTGTGAGAAATCAATTATTTAATGGATAGATAATATTTAATTCTCTGCACTTAGAGGGTGTGATCATTTACCTTTCCTGTAGATGTAACTAAAACCCTAAGCAAAACATGTTAATAAGGAAAACATTTATTTTCCTCATAGTTTAAGATTATTGTGGCAGGAACATGGGAAAGATGAATAGTTCATTGCCTTGTAGCACAGAGAGAAGGCTTGGACTTCAAAGTCCTTCCCTGTTCCATTTATTCCATATTGGGGCTTAGCTTATGGGATGGTTTTGTCACATTCAAGAAATGTATTTCTTATTTGATAATCGTTCCTGAAAAGGTCAGTCTAGAAAAAATCCAATCAAGCTGATAACCAAAACTAGCTTTCACGGTCTGCTCATCTGTTACTGTGGTTTTGCAACCAATTCTAAATCTGAATGTTTTCTTCTAGATTGATTGTTTTCATTTCTATGATTGCATGTAAAGGTTATGCTGAGGGATTTCAAATTGTCTTCATTGGCCACCTTGCTAATGGGATTTCGATATTCTATAACTTTTAATCCAATCCAAAAACCTGTAGACCAATTGCTATATCAAATGTTCAATCTATGTGATGTTACTTGTTTATAAATACCAACAATGAATTAAAAAAGACACCATGAATTTGAAAGAGGCCAAGAAGGTATATTATATGTGAGTTTTCAGAGAGGAAAAAGAAATGGGAATGAAAGAACTATAATCTCAAAGATCAAAAGGCAACAAAATACAAAATGGTAACAGAAAGGGAACCAGAAACTTTGAGAAAGTAATTAATTAAGTAAAAAAGTAAGTGACTATAAGGGATTTACAAATTAGATAAGATCGTTTTTCTTTTACTTAATTATATTCCTTTATACTGTTTTTAACTTTTATTCTTCTCTCTTACATTACATCCAGATTCAATTTTTTCTTCCTACATTCCTGCTAGTGCTTCTTCTCACCTCCTCCTCCCCCAGATCAACTCCTCCTCTGTTTTTCAGCGAGAGGGAGAGACACACACACACACACACACACACACACACACACAGAGAGAGAGAGAGAGAGAGAGAGAGAGAGAGAGAGAGAGAGAGAGAGAGAGGAGAGAGAGACTAAATCTCCACTTAATATGTCCTAACAAGATACAGTCACTGAGCACAAACTCTGATATCATAGCTTGACATGGCAATCCAGTAGGAGGAAAATGGTCCCAACCACAGGCAAAAGAGTCAGAGACATCCCCATCCCATTATTGGAAGTTCCACAAGAGCAACAAGATACACAAACATCAGGTGCACACACAGGACCTAGCTGAGACCCATAAAGGTCCATGTTTTTTTGTTTCTACAGTCTGTGCGAAGCCCTGTAAGCCATGGTTGGTCAATTATGTGGGTTCTGTTCTTGTGCCTCTGGTTCCTGACAACCCACACAGTGTTAGGCATGGCTCCCTCTAGTGGCAAGAGGCATAGGATGGATCAGTCATCAGTTGGCCATTCCCCAAATTCTGTGCCACCATTATCTGTCTCATAATGTGCTGCAGGCAGGACAGATTTATAGGTTGAAGGTTTTGTGGATATTTTGGTGTCCTAGTCCTACTCACTGCCAGGAGCCTTGTGTGGTTATAGAAGATGGCTGGACTGGGCACTTTATACCCTATTACTAGGAGACTTCACTATGGTCATTTTTTCATAGCACTATGTTTCTATATAGGCCCCAAATGCAGCCCAATTCTATTTGTCTCTCTCACTACTCTCTCCTACCTTCTCTCCTTTCCCCCACCTGCTGCCTCTGACTCCCATCTCCACCTGCCCCCAATCCAACCCACAAAATTTATTCTGTTTCACTTTCCCAGAGAGATCAAGTGTTCCCACTTGGGTTCTCCTTATTATAAGTCTCATAAAATTTCTTTCAGATATACCATGGTCCAACACACAGTTTATCATAAGGAATCTATTAATAACTCAAGTAAATAGTACCCCCTATTAAAATTTTAGCATTTCTAAGTCTATAAAATGTATCACTTAAATATAGAAATGATAATCAATTTTCTCTATAAAGCAACAAAAAGTAGTGGTAAAATACAATGGAATATATTGTTCAACAAAAATATCCCTAGAACTAATAAAATAAAAACTAGTCACTACACAGTTTTTGTACAGCATTTCTGAGCTAAAATTTTGAATAAACAAGTCTGAGTTTGAAAATGGGGACACATGGCATGATAAGCATAAAACTATTATTACAGATTTTGCTTATGATTCCAACTAAAGTGGCCTGCTGCTATTCATTTGCCACAAAGGACCCATATCTCTTCTTGACTCCTCTTTTAACTCTCTGATTAATGACACAGCATTTCTACCTGAGTACCTTGTAGCATATGCAGTGGATACACTACATTTGCCTTTTGGGATCCTGCCATCACTGGAATAAGAGAGGGTCTGAGGAACTTAATAATATGCCACATTTCCAAAGTGGTCACTTCATCATTCCACCTTCTACAGTTGTTCTAACCAACTCTGTTAATGGGCATAAGACCATGAGGTGCAAAGAAAGACTTCTCTGCTAGGGAGTCATCTGTAGGTTCCAAAAAAAACTATTGATTTACAAATAATCATGCCATGACATCATAGACTAACAATTAGAGACTAGAAAGAGCTTAAGTAAAAAGAGAAATTGCTACTCTGGGTGATGATGGCACACGCCTTTAATCCTAGCACTTGGGAAGCAGAGGCAGGTAAATCTCTGTGAGTTCCAGGACAGCCTAGTCTACAGAGTGAGTGCCAGGAGAGGTTCCAAAGATACACAGAGAAACTCTTTCTTGAAAAACCAGAGAGAGAGAGAAACCACTGAAGATCATAAAATATTTATAGACTTTTAAATCTCTAATTGCTTTTCTCAAGAAAAACAAAAGCAAAATAATAACTTAGTAAATCATTTGAATCCCCCCAATAAACACAAAAATTCTAGCACAAGCACTCTGACCTTTTTAAGGATTCAAACCAAATGACTATAATCTTTACTTAGCTAGGCCTTGGTGGTGCAAGCCATTAATCCCAGCACTCAGGAAGCAGAAGCAGGCAGTTCCCTAGGAGTTGTAGGCCAACCTTCTCTCCAATGAGAGGTCAATCAATGAACAGCCAAGACTTCACACAGAAACCCTGCCTCAAGAAATATTATATTTGTATATTCTATCCTTCTGTACTCCATTGATGGCTCAAGACATTGTGCAGAGGCTAGAAATATTTAGCATTTGCAGTGGACACCCACCAACTTCTGCTGACTCACAGTTGCCTAAAATTTTGATTCCATATATCTGATATCATTCTCTGCACTCCATGGGCCCCTGTACTTAGACTCACATTCTCACAGAAAGATACATCATATATATATATATATAATATATATTATATATATATATTATAATAATAATATTATTAAATTTATTGAATATATGCCAATTGAAACAAAACATATCTAAACATTTTGTTTATTTGTTTTGTGTTGCTTTATTCTTATTTCTCCTCCAAAGTTGAGTTATGAACTCTCCTAGGGAAAGACTATATCTTAAGATACCTTTGTCTTCTTGGAGTCTATGTTCTCAATATTCTTTTTTATCAAAATGGTGAGTTAATATCTTATTCATTTTAAATCATGAGTCAATAAGATATGAAGTCTTCTAAATTTTGGATTTATTGATGATATAAACTTCAGGCACTTTTTAAGATAATTAAATGTAATAATCTGAGGCCATCTTAACATCTTTTACTAAATGACGTCTAAAAATAGGTAGAAACTATGGTATATGGCAGCACATACCACTGTCTTACAACATAGTAAAGCCTGAAGTTGCAAGTTTAAAGTTGGAGAGCAACATAAAATGACTTACTTTGCAATCTGTGCTAAATTAAGAAGAACTGTCTGGACCAAAACAGATAAAGAAACAAATAAATTTACAAAATATAAAATTAATATATTAAAATCTTTATAACATTACAATATAGTCAAAATAATTACTTACGATAGCATTCTACACTATTTGTACCCCTGCAGAGAGGAGAAAATTAACAATTGTTTTCCAGAAAAATTTCTATACATTATTTTCTTTCTTTAGTGGTAATTTAGTATCACCATTAAACATTTGTACAGCATAACAATAGTCCTAAATGACCTCCATAGCTATGAGAATCTTGGAAATTGTCTCTCATAATTTATATAGGATTGATTATATATTTGTTTTACATATACCACATGGTTCAAATATTCCATACACATACAAACACATAAATAAATAAATTTAATTAAATCTAAAGCACTGAGTAAATTTTTAAAATTTTAGAAATGTGTCATCCTCCACATACCTAGACAATGCTCTACATAAATTTCAAAAGCAGTTAAACAGAACATAGTATTAGGTACAGTCTATCGATCTACTTATGACATTCAGCTGGATTTTAGAGTACACGTTCAAACATTTTGATGTACCACGACAGTAATTTCCATAGTGTCTGCAATGGATTTCTCTCCCACAAAGAGTAAATAAGAGTTTCTTTATTCACTTCAACATTAGAATTTGTTGTCCTCTGATTTCTTTTTATTTTTTGCCACTTTGCCATCTTTTTAAATTTTTTAATTTCATTTTATACTCCAACCACAGTTTTTCCTCCCACACGTCCTCCCACCTGCCCTTGCCTCCTCCCACCCCACTCCCCTTCCCCTCAATACACTCCCAGTCCATTCTTTCTCACTGATAAGGGATCCCAAAAGGAGTCAACATAGTCAGGCACAATAGATTGGGGCAGCAGCAGGCCCCTTTCCCATGCATTAAGGCTGAGCATATCATTCCACCATAGGAAGCATGCTCCAAAAAGCTAGTTTATGTACCAGGTTTGTTTCACAGTCCTACTGCCAGGGGCCTCTCAGCCAGTCTAAACTGTCTTCTACATAGGGTCAACCTAGTTCAGTCCCCTGGAGTCTCCACAATGGTATGTCTAGAGTTCATGAGTTTCCACAAGCTTGGTTCAACGGTCTCTGCCATGATCTTGACATCCATTGCTCATGTATAACCTCCTCCTGCTCTTCATCCATATTCCCAGAGGTTGGCCTGGTTTTTGGTTGTGGATCTCTGTCTTGTTTCATCAATTACTGGATGAAGGCTCTATGATTATAGTTAAAAGTATTCTGAGTGGATGAAGTTTAAAAACTCAGAGAAATTTTACTCTACATTCCTCTGACAGCTATTGATATTGAATACTTTAAAAAGTAATTATATATTTTTATTTCATCTTTTGAGGACTCTGTTTAGATCTATAGCTATTTCATTGTTTTCTCATAATTTTTTTACTTTGATTTACATATGTATTTTGGATATTAATTTTCTATTGAATATAAAAGATGTGCCAGATACTTTCACCCTCTTTAAGCTGTCAATTTAACTAATTGTTTCTGTTGGTGTACAAAGGAATCTATTTCATGAGGTTCCACCTGCCAATTGTTTGCCATTGTTCCTAAGCGACAGGGGACCTGTTTAGAAAGCACCCCCTATGATGAAACCTTTGAATGAAATAACTGTCTTGTCAAAAGAATTGTCTTGGGTTGTAATGTGTGTGTATCTTGGACCATTTTGGATTTCATTTTTCAGCAGGAGAAAAAGTAAGAATATATTTCCTTCTTCCATGTGTAGATATTGATTTTCCTCAACAGTTTTTTGAAGATTCTGCCCTCCCTTCAGTGTGTATTTTGGAAACTTTGTTAAAGAACAAGTATCTGTAACTGCATGAACTTAGATGTGATTTTTCTGTTCAATCTCAGTGATTTCATTGTCTATTTCTGTCACAGTACTATGCTGTTTTTGTACAATGATTTTGTAGAACAACTTTAGATCCAAAATGGTCATGCACCCAGCATTATTTATTGTGCTCAAGATTTATTTGGCTTTCAGAAGTCTTCCTTATTTACATATCAATTTTATTTATTTTTTCTATTTTTGTTAAAAAGGGGTTGGAGATGGATTGTATTACATTGATTATGTTGATTTCTTTTCATAGGATCATTCTTTTCAAGATATGAATTAAATTATACTAATCTGTGAGCTTAGACTGTATTTCCATCTTATAGCACCTTTCTCAATTTAAATATTCAGACTTTTAAACTTTTCCTTGTAGAGGCCTTTCACCTTTTCAGCTAGTTTTATTTAAAGGCTTTTTTCATAAACTGATAAACTGGTAAGGAAAATATTGTGCAGATACTCATTGGGATTTTATTCATCTGTAAAGATATTTGAAACTATGAATTATCTGGGTAAATCAGTGGAATTGGGGGATCAACATAAATGGAAACTCAGGCACAGTAAGTCACACATTCACTTTTCTACGTGGATTCTATCTTTTAATCTTTAGATTTGATGATAAACTTAGTATCTTGATAAAATTCAAGAAACAAATAAAGGACCATGACCTTGGAAAATACCTTAAGATAAGGGAGTTACAGTGTTATTGATAGCAAAAAATAGAGTTGGGGAAATGTTGGGAGTGGAAAAATTAAGTCAAAAATAGGGACTAGGAATGGGTTAAATAAAATTAACACTTTATAAAAAAGCCATCTGGTTATTTTTTTTTTATTTTAGAGGCTCTCATATTACATATTCATCCACCCATTACCTTGCCCTCCCATCATCCCATGTTCCCCACCATGGGGGACTATCAAAGTTTGTCATATCATTTGGGGAAGGGTCTAGGCCCTCCTTGCTGGATCTGGGCTGCAATAGTATCCCTTTATAGGGAATGGGCTCCCAAAGTCCATTTGTGCTCTAGGGATAAACACTGGCTCCACTGTTAGAGGTCCCATAGACTGTCTTGGCCTCCTAGCTGGCACCCACATTCAGAGGACTTGGTTTGGTCCAATGCTGGTTCCCCAGCTTTACACTAGAGTCTCTGTGCTCTCACTAGTTCAGGTCAACTGCTTCTGCAGGTTTCTGAAGCACCATCTTGGCTCCTTTGCTCATCCCTCCTCCCTCTCTGCAACTGGATTCCAGGGGTATGGTTCAGTGGTTAGCTGTGGGTACCTGTTTCTGCTTTGATCAGCTACTGGATGAAGGCTCTAGAAATTGTAACCAAGGTAGTCATCAGTCTCATTATAGGGGAAGAGCATCAAAGGTAGCTGCTCCACCACTGTGTAGATTCTTAGGTGGGGTCATTGCTGTGGATACCCTATCATTTCCCCTATGACAGACCTCTCTCCAGACCTGTATTATCTCCCTCCAACAAAGCATCTCCTTTCTTGCCCACCTCGAATCCTCCCCTGTCTCAGTACTCTTGTTCTCCTCCCCCCTCCCCTTATCCCCTTCCCACCTTCTCCTTCCCCCACTCATGCTCCCACTTTTCTCAGGGGTTCTTGTCCCCCTGCCCTTCTTTTTGGGGGATTGGTGGGGATCATGGGAGGATGGGAGGGGGAGGGAATGGAGGGATAGATATGTAAATATGAGT
The DNA here is from genome assembly GCF_003668045.3 of Cricetulus griseus. Taxonomy (NCBI): domain Eukaryota; kingdom Metazoa; phylum Chordata; class Mammalia; order Rodentia; family Cricetidae; genus Cricetulus; species Cricetulus griseus. Next base: position 306,262,351 of record NC_048595.1, on the reverse strand, counting down.
GCCTCAAAAATAAAAAATAAATCATTTTTAAAAATCAATCTGGTAATTATTTCTTCATAGGTCAGTTGAAAAATATAATGTCAAAGCCAGTAAAATATCTTAGCAAGTACACATGGATGCTATCAAGACTAGGCATCTTGAGTAGATCATAGGAACCAACATGCTAGAAGGACAGACCAAATTTCATAACTAATCCTCCAACTGCCGCAGGAAAGCCATGCACATGGCTCATGTATGCCACTGACTAATTAATTAATTATTTAATTAATAACTGAGAAGACAATTTAAATCATTGTAAAGATGTTATTTTCCAGTATGTCTCTACAATGCTGTTCCTAAATACTAAAGGTTGTTAAATAAAATCTGTGATTTCAGGATAGGATGTTTATTCATAAATTCTTAGTCAGGCAAATTTCAGAAGCCACTTAAACAACACAAACTCTTGCCGTTGTTCTTCTTGGATTCCCAACATAACTAATTGAAGTTACTTTTTTTTTCATAGAACAACACACACATAAGTTGGGAGGTATAACAGAAACAAGCTAGAGATGGCTGGTATTGTCTTCCTTTTGGCTAGCTTTCATAGTCTCAGCAGGTGCTATCTAGACTGTTTGAGGGCTGATCTATGAGCAACAGTACCAGCTTGTTAGTCAAGATGTGTCAAATAATGCAATATGGAAAATACTGGTATTGTGGAAACCAACGGTTTCCTGATTGGATTTATAGCCACACCAAAGAATAATTCTCATATTTGCTACTGTAAGCCATGTTTTAAAAATGGATGAAAATGTCTCATGACATCAGGAGAAATTATTACCATTGTGTAGCTAAAGTGACATGATCCCAAATTGTATATATATATATAATATATATATATATATATATATTTCAAATTCTGCTCTCAGAGAAAGCAGAGAAACTTCTCTTTGCCATGAGCAGGGGTAAATACTAGTTATTGTTGAAACATAAAATTAGTGACATGTGAGTGCCATCCACTAACAGAACATCTGTATTAAAAATGCCTAAATCTTAGGATATTATGGAAGAGGCAGTAGAAAGAATTAAAGACCACCTAAGTGTGTCACTGCCCACAGTGGAATTGGCCATTCCAGATTAGCCATTAATCAAGAAAATGCCCCAGTAGACTTGTCTCTAGGCCAATCAGATAGAGGCAATTTCTTACTTGTGAGTTTATCTTCCCAAGAGGCTCTAATTTGTTTCAAATTGCCAAAAAATAGCTAGAACAACATATATGTTACTCAAATTTATTACTCTTCTCCTCTATTGTCCTCCCCATTATATTTCCCTCTAAAACTCATATTCCTTTTTATTATTTATTTATCCCACTTAGAATACGTTCCCCCATTGCAAATGGATATGAAATAATCCAATAAAATTTTTATATATAACACAGATAATGTACTTAAAAATGCACATACATTTAGTTATTCAAAATTACAAGATAAAACTATACTTTTGAAATAGTGTCATGGTATTATAAGCCAGTTTGCAAAATTATCATGACAATGAATATCATAGTGTAATAAATGTCACATCTGGCTTTTCTTCCCCCTCATATGGCCTGCCTCCTATCAAGGTGGGTGTACCCTCTGCTCCTTCCCTCTTCCTGCCCAACATCCCCATCAACCCCGATCTCACTGGGCATAGAGTGGGCACTGCACAGAAAAGGAGGAGCTACCTGAGTCTGGAAACACCTCACAATTCCTTCCCCCTCACCCAGCCCAACCTCTACTGAGTGAGGAGACTACCAGAAGAGGCAAGACCATCCAAGCAGCAGACATTGAAGTCTTGGCCCTCACACACCAACAGGTGACAAGAGGAGATAGAGAGACCCCACCTCCCCACCTGCACCCACTGGAAGAAGACATGGGAAGAAGATGGAATAGGAGCACACTCACAAACAGAAAGACCAATAGGACATCACCAGAATCTAGGGACTCCACAACAGCAAGATCTGAAAAGCACAATGTAGAGGATGAAGAAGTGATCGACCGTAAAAATTATCTTAGGAAGTTGATAGAGACCCTAAAAGAGAAACAAGAAAATTCCTTAAATAAATAGAAGAAAAAAACAAGCAAAAAATTACATGAATTACAGGAAAAGACAAACCAAAAAATTCAAGAAATAGACAAATCTCTTAAAGAATCTAAAGAAAGCCAAGAAAAACAATCACAAAAGTGAAGGAAGCACTCGAAACAATTCAAGGCATGAAAACTGATATTGAAACAGTAAAGAAAACATAGAATGAGAGGATGCTGGAAATAGAAAGGCTGGATAAATGATCAGGAACTAAGGATGTGAGTATAACCACAATAGAATACAAGAGATGGAAGAGAGAACCTCAGTTGTTGAAGACTCACTAGAGGATATACAGTCACTGAACAAAGAAACTCTCAAGTCCAAAAAATCCCTAACACAAAATGTCCAGTTAATATAGGACACCATGAAAAGGCCCAACCTGAGAACAGGTATAGAAGAAGGTGAAGAAATACAGCTCAAACTTACAGAAAACATATTCAACAGAAGCATAGAAGAAAACTTCCCCAACCTACAGAAGGATATGCCTATGAAAGTACACGAAGCTTACAGAATACCAAAAAGATTGGAGCAAAAAAAGAAGTCCCCTTGACACATAATAATCAAAACAACAAACCTACAGAACAAAGAGAAAATATTAAGAGCAGAAAGAGAAAAAGGACAAGTAACATATGAAGGCAGACCTATCAGAATCACACACAACCTCTCAATGGAAACTTTGAAAACCAGAAGGTCCTGGATATATATCCTACAAACACTAAGGGAACATGATGACAACACAGACAACTGTACCTAGCAAAGTTTTCAGTCACTATAGAAGGAGAAAACAAGGTATTCCATGACAAAGCCAGACTTAAACAATACATATCCACAAATCCATCATTACAGAAAGTTCTGGAAGGAAAACTACAACCCAACAAAGATAACTACACTCACAAAAACATAGGCAATATGTAATCCAACATTACCAAACATGAAACAGAAGGGCGAAATCCACACACAATGACACCACCAACAATAAATCCAAAACAAACAATAACCAACAATCAATGGACATTAATATCCCTCAATGTCAATGGTCTTAACCTGCCTATAAAAAGATACAGGTTAACAGAATGGATAGGAATACAGAATCCATCCTTCTGCTGTATACAGGAAACACAACTCAACTTCAAAGACAGGCATTGCCTCAGAGTAAAGGGTTGGGAAATGATTTTCTAATTAAATGGACCCAAGAAACAAGCTGGTATAGCAGTCTTAATGTCTAACAAATTAGACTTCAAACTAAAATCAATTAAAAGAGATGAAGAAGGGCATTACATACTCATCACAGGAAAAGTACATCAAGATGAATTCTCAATCTTAAACATATATGCCCCAAATCCGAAGGCAACCACATTTGTAAAAGAAACATTATTACACCTCAAATCACACATAAAACCCCACACACATATAGAAGGAGGCTTCAATGCCCTACTTTCACCACTAGACAGGACCACCACATAGAAACTTAACAAAGAAACAAAGGATCTAACAGGAGTTATGACCCAACTGGTATTAACAGACATCTATAGAATATTCCATCCAATCACAAAAGAATATGTCTACTTCTCAGCACCACATGGACCTTCTCTAAAATTGACCACATACTTGGCAACATAGCAAACCTCCACATATACAAAATAAAATGAAATAACCCCCTTTATCTTATCAGATCACCATGATTTAAAGTTAGATGTCAACAGCAATACAAATTGCAGAAAACCTACAAATTCATGAAAATTGAATAACACACATTTGCACCATTACTGGATTGAGGAAGAAATAAATATGAAATTAAAGACTTCCTGGAATTTATTGAAAATATAGACACAGCATACCCAAACTTAGAGGACATGAAAGCAGTGCTAAGAGGAAAGTTCATAGCACTAAGTGCCCACATGAAGAAGATGGATAATAGTCACAACAGAGAGTTGACGGAACAACTGAGCTTTAGAACAAAAAGAAGCAAACTCATCACTGAGGAGTAGATGCAAGGAAATTATCAATCTGAGGGCTGAAATCAATAAAGTACAAACTAAGAAAACAATACAAGGAATCAATGAAGCAAAGAGTTGGTTCTTTGAGAAGATCAACAAGATAGACAAACCTCTATCCAAACTAACTGAAAGGCAGAGAGAGAGCATGCTAATTAACAAAATCAGAAATGAAAAGGGGGACATAACAACAGACACAAAGGAAATGCAGCGAGTCATCAGGTCATACTTTGAAAACTTGTACTCCACAAAATTTGAAAATCTAAAGGAAATGGACAATTTTCTTGATAGATATCACTTACTAAAATTAAACCAAGAACAGATAAGCAGATTAAAGCAACCTATAACCTCTAAGGAAATAAAAGCAGTAATCAAAAGCCTTCCAACCAAAAAAGCCCAGGGCCAGATGGCTTCACTGCAGAATTCTACCAGAAATTCAAACAAGAGCTAATTCCAGTACTCCTCAAATTGCTCCACACAATAGAAGCAGAAGGGACAGTGCTAAACTCATTTTATGAGGTTACAATAACATTGATACCCAAGCCACACAAAGATACAACTAAAAAGAGAACTACAGACCAATATCCCCCATGAAAATAGATGCAAAAATACTCAACAAAATATTGGCGAATCGAATCCAAGAAAACATCAGAAAAATGATCCACCATGATCGAGTAGGCTTCATCCCTGGGATGCAGGGTTCATTCAACATTCAAAAATCTGTCAATGGTATACACCATATAAACCAACCGAAGAAGAAAAAACCACATGATCATCTCACTAGATGCTGAAAAAGGTTTTGACAAAATCCAACATCCCTTCATGGTAAAGATCCTGGAGAGACCAGGAATAAAAGGAACATACCTGAACATAATAAAAACAATATACAGTAAGCCAACTGCCAACATCAAACTAAATGGAGAGAAACTCAAAGCTATTGCTCTAAAATCAGGAACAAGACAAGGCTGTCTACTCACTCCTTATCTCTTCAATATTGTCCTTGAAGTTCTAGCTAGAGTAATAAGATAACCAAAGGAGATCAAGGGGATACAAATTGGAAAGGAAGAAATCAAGCTTTCACTGTTTGCAGATGATATGATGCACAACATAAGTGACCTGAAAAATTCTACCAGAGAACACCTACAGCTGATAAACACCTTCAGCAAAGTAGCAGGATACAAAATTAGCTCAAAAAACAGTAGCCCTACTATATACAGTTGATAAATGTGATGAGAAAGAAATCAGAGAATCATAACCCTTCACAATATCCACAAGCAACATAGAATATCTTTTTTGAGCTCATTTTTTATTAGTTCAAATTAGGAAGAGCTTGTTTCACATGTCAATCCCTTCACTCTCTCCCTCCCCTCCCCTCACCACTCTCTCCCTACCCCTGATCTACCCCCACCCCATCCAACCTCCACTCCCCAGTCAGGGTAGGGCCCTTGACAGGGGCTCTCCAAAGTTCACCACATCATCCTGGGCCAGGCCTAGGCCCTCCCCCATGTGTCCAGGCCTAGAGTGCATCCCTTAACATGGGATGGGCTCTCAAAATCGATTCTTACACCTGGGAAAAAACTAATCCTCTACCAGGGGCCCCTTAGAGTGTGAAGGCCGCGTAATTGACATCCATGTTCAGGGGTCTGGATCAGTCCTGTACTGGCCTCCCAGACAGCAGTCTGGGGTCCATGTGCTCTCCCTTGTACAAGCCAGTAGTTTCTGTGGGTTTCACCAGCCTGGTCCAACCCTTTTGATCTTCATTCCTCTCTCTCTGAAACTAAGTTCCATGTTTCAGATCAGTGTATATCTACGGGTGTCTGCTTCTGCTTCCATCAGCCACTGGATGAGAGCTCAAGGATGGCATGAAATGTAGTCATAAGTCTCATTATAGGTGAAGGGAATTTAGGTTTTCCTCTCCACCATTGACTAGATTGTCAGTTCGTGTCATCCTTGTAGGTCTCTGGAAATCTCTCTAGTACCAGATCTCTCCTCCAAAATATAATGGCTCCCTCTAATATGATATCTCTCATCTGCTCTCCTCTATTTTTCCCCCAACACAATATTTCTGCTCCTCCATTTCCACCTCTCCTCTCCTCTCCTCCTGTCCTCCTCTCATTCTGGCTCCCTCTCCCATACCCTCATTCTCCCAATTAGCTCAGGATGGCCTGCCCCTTCTCATTTCTGAGGTCCAAGCATTTTTCCCTTAGAGTCCATCTTATTTCCTAGTTTCTTTGGGGAAGAGTATTGTATGCTAGTAATCCTTTGCTCTGTGACTAAAATTCATATATGAGTGAGTACATACCATGTTTGTCTTTTTTGTGACTGGGTTGCCTCACTCAGGAAGGTTTCTTCTAGTTCCATCTATTTGCCTGCGAATTTCATGATTCCATTGCTTTTGTCTGCTGAGTAGTACTCCATTGTATAAATGTACCACATTTTCTATATCCATTCTTCAGTTGAGGGGCATCTAGGTTGCTTCCAGGTTCTGGCTATTACAAACAATGCTGCTATGAACATGGTTGAACATATATCCTTATTGTATGGATGTGCATTATTTAGGTATATGCCCAAGAGAGGATTTTCTGGATCTTGAGGTAGACTGACTCCCATTTTTCTGAGTATCCACCATACTGATTTCCAGAGTGGTCTTACAAGTTTGCACTCCCACCAGCAATGGAGGATTGTTCCAGTTTCTCCACATCCTCTCCAGCATAGATTGTCATTGGTGTTTTCAATTTTAGCCATTCTGTCAGGTGGGGGTGGTGTCTCTGAGTTGTTTTGAGTTGCATTTCTCTGATGGCCAAAGATTTTGACAACATTCTTAAGTGTCTTTCAGCCATTTCAGATTCCTCTGTCAAGAACCATGTACAAAACTTAAGTGCAAATGGATCAAAGATCTCAACATAAATACAGCCACACTGAATCTTCTTGAAGAGAAATTGGGAGATGCCCTTGAAAGTATTGGTATAGGAGATTGCTTCCTGAACACAACATGAGTAGCACAGACTTTGAGATTTACAATAAATGGGACCTCCTGAAACTGAGAAGCTTCTGTAAGGCAAAGGACACAGTCAATAAGACAAAACAACAACCCACAGAATGGGAAAAGATCTTCACTAATCCATCTGACAGAGTGCTGATTACTAAACTATAAAATGAACTCATGAAACTACCCACTAAAACACCAATCAATGAAATTATAAAATGGTGTGCAGAACTAAATAGACAATTCTCAAGAGAGGAGTCTGAAATGGCTGAAAGACACTTCAGAAAGTGCTCAAAATCCTAAGCCATCAGAGAAATGTAACTCAAAACAGCTCTGAGATACCATCTTACACTGGCCAGAATGGCTAAATTCAATAACACCAATGCCCTTCTCTGCTGGAGAGAATGTGGAGAAAAAGGAACACTCTTCCATTGCTGGTGGGAGTGCAAACTTGTAAGACCACTCTGAAAATCAGTATGGTGGTTGATCAGAAAAATGGGAATCAGTCTACCTCAAGATCCAGCAAATCCTCTCTTGGGCATATACCCAAATTTTGCATGTTCATACAACAAGGACATATGTTCAACCAAATTCATAGCAGCATTGTTTGTAATAGCCAGAACCTGGAAGCAACCTAGATGCCCCTCAACTGAAGAATGGATATAGAAAATGTGGTACATTTATACAATGAAGTACTTACTATTCAGAGGAAAAAAGCAATAGAATCTTTAAATTCTCAGGCAAATGGATGGAACTAGAAGAAAACATCCTGAGTGAGGTAAGCCAGTCACAAAAAGACAAACATGACCTGTACTAACTCATATATTAACTTTAGACAAAGAACAAAGGATTACCAGGCTACAATCCTCTTCCCCAAAGAAACTAGGAAACAAGAAGGAATGTAAGAGAAAAGTGCATGGACCGAAGAGAATGGGAAGTGCCAGGATCACCTGATCTAAATGGGAGCATGAGTATAGGAGAGAGGGAGCTGGCAGAATGAGAGGAGGAGAAGAGGAGGGGAGAGGAGTAAATGGAGGAGCAGAAATATTGACTTGGAGCAAGAATAGAGGAGAGCAGGATGAGAGATACCATAGCAGAGAGAGCCATTATAGGTTTGAGGAGAGAGCTGCCACTAGGGAGATTTCCAGAGATCTACAAGGATGACACCAACTGACAATATAGGCACCGGTGGAGAGGCTACCCTAAATCCCCCTCCTCTATAATGAGACTGATATCTACTTTATATGCCATCCTAGAGCCTTCATCCAATGGCTGATGGAAGCAGAGGCAGACCCACACAGATATAAACTGGACTGAACTCTGGAACCCAGTGGCGGAGAGGGAGGAGTGAAGAGCAAAGAGGTTGGGAACAGGCTGGTGATCCCACACAAAGAGCTGGCATGAACAAGGGGGACCACATGGACCCAAGACTGCTGTCTGGAAGGTCAGCACAGACGGATCCAGATCCCTGAACATGGATGTCAATGAGGGGGCCTCAGCACTCGATGCAGCTCCTAGTAGTGGATCACCATTTTTCATGGGTGTCAAAAGGGACTTGAGAGTCCATCCCACATGAAGTGATGCTCTTTCACCCTGGACACTATGGGGAGGGCCTAGGCCCGGCCCACATGATGTGGTGGACTTTGGGAAGCCCTCGCAGAGGGCCCTACCCTCTCTAGGGAGTGGAGCGGTGATGGGGTGAAGTCAGAATGTGCTTGGGGTGGAGGTTTGGGGGAGGGGAGGGAGAGGGAGAAAGGATTGAAATGTGAAGGAAGCTTTTTTCTAATTTGAACTAACAAAAAATTAAAAAAATAAATGTCAGGTCTGAGTCTCTTTCTATCATGGTTTGGTGACATATTTGTGGATATCATCATCATTATCATCATCATTTTATCTATATGACAGTTCTCTGTATAAATATAGTAGGCAACATGAGTTGAATTTTTTTTCTTTTTTTATTTAAATTAGGAACAACTTGTTTTACATGTCAATCCCAACTCCCTCTCCCTCCCCTCCTCCCGTTTGCCCTATTGACCCCTAATTCCATCTCCTTTCTGCTACCCATGGAGGGTGAGGCCTTCCATGGGGATGTTGAATTTTTGTCATATCCTTTGGGATAGGGCCTATGCTCTCCCCTGTGTGTCTAGGCTGAAAGAGTATCCCTCTACATGGATTGGGTTCCCAAATTCCATTCTTTTGCTAGGAATATATACCTATCTACTACTAAAGGACCCATTGATTGCCTAGGCCTCCCCACTGACACGCACGTTCATGTGGGCTGGATCAGTCCTATGATGGTTTCCCATCTATCAGTCTGGGGTCCATGAGCTCCCCCTTGTTCAGGTCAACTGTTTCTGTGTGTTTTTTCCAACCTGTTCTTGACTCCTTTACTTATCACTCCTCCCTCTTTGCAACTGGATTGAGTTGAAAATTTTAATGAATGAATTAATCACACATACAATAGATACATTAGCATCAGTTATTAAGTATTAGAATTTTTATGAGGAACTCAGTAATATCACATTTTTATTTCTTAAAGTGAAAAGTATTTTATGACTTTTTCCAGGTCTATCATTGCTCTTGCATAACTGAATATCTACTAATCACCGTGTTCTGACTGTGTCCCTTCTGATATTTGAATAGTGCCATTATCTTAGGTTTCACTTCTATTGTTACTAATTTCTCTTGTTTACTTTATACAACATTTTGCTTTGTATTACTTTCCATTTTTTTTAAATCAGAGGTATAATTTGTCTTATAGAAGCTTAGAAATACAGAAAAGGGTGAAGTAATTATAACCACTAGTCACTGATAATACCTAAATGATGAATTCCCTGCTTTTGTTGCCCAGAAAAATAAATATATATGCTATCCTTTAAAATAGCATAGGAATGGTGAATTACGTTAAAACAGTAATATTTGATATAAAATAACAAAGATGAAATTTGAAGATAAAAATTGAATTTAATTCATATTGCTGAGTTTTGGTAAAACAACAGGCTTCTTCCTTAAAAAACAGCATAAATATATACCAAAAATTAGACTAGCCAGAAAAAGAAAATAAATGAGAATAAAATACATGCTTCTTTATTCACTAAATATAGAGATAAGATTATTTTCCTCTTATCAATGAAAGAACTATTATATTATGTTGTATTTTCAATCTTTAGAAAATTGTCTCACCTTCCAAGATTAATTTGAAGATTAATGAAATAGATTGTGAAGTTATAAAAAGTAACCCCAAATATCTTTAAATGGAAACCATTTCATTCCAATTTCAATCCATATTTTAAGAAATATTTTGATGAATGCCACCATTCCCTGTTTGGGTCTTTGGTGTTCATTTGTATAATCTCATGTGTTCTTAAGCTTCATTTTCTGATAGCCTCATTATGGTTCCTTATTATAATGACTTTTAAAAACATTTCCCACAAATATTTAAGCAATTTATTTATATGCATATAAGAAATCACTGAAATAGTAATAATAAAAATAGTAAAGTGCTAGAGAAGAAAAAATATTTTGTATAGTGAAGTTATTTACCATTAGTTTTATGAAAAGTGTACTAGAGCTAACTGAAGTTTATAAAATGGCAAAAAGTAAAATTTGACTTCTCCTTTCCTTCACTTGAGTTTTACAACATAATAAAACTGAATGGAATAGCTACCTACTCAATTAACTATTATTATGAGTAAATTTATATCAATGTTTTAAACTATAGTTTCTAAGTAAAGAAGAATATATATATAAACTAAGGAATTTTGATAACCACACATTAAGGCACACCCTTTAATATCAGCACTTATGAGATATAAGTGGGTGTATCTTTGTGATATCAATGCTAGACTGTTCTATCCAGTGAGTTGTTCCAAGTCAGCATGGGTTACATGGTAAGATCCTGTGCTCCCCCAAAGAAATCTTTGAAAAACAATTTTCTTTATGTCACCATTATATCAAGCCAAACTACTCAAGTTCATTTACCATCACTCAATTGAGGTGATTCAAAGTTTCTGTAATTCGAACTCCTTGGCATGCTCTATCCTCTGTGGACTTGCATGCACACACACACACACACACACACACACACACACACACACACACACTCAAATGCTTCACACACTTAAACTGTCACACACACACAATCATATATACATGTAAATGTAAGTAATAAAAATAAAATACTTAGGAATCTGGGTACAGGACACTCTTCCTTCCCCTTACGCTGACTCACCACAGACCAGACCAGCGTCATCCACCCAGATCCCTCCAGGCTTCTCTCTGCTTGAAACAGACACGCCCAGGCAGGGAGGAGCTCCCTGAATCTGGGTACAGGACACACTTCCTTCCGTTCCCGGCGACCGATCTGCCTGGAGGATACCTATGGAGGCCTAACTCCTGCAGAGTGAGCAGACTACGAGGAGAGGCAAGACCATCCAGAGCTTCGGACATTGAATTCCTGGCCCCCACACACTACAGAGTAACAAGAGGAGATAGAGAGATCCTTCCTGCACTCACTGGAAAAAGATATGGGAAGAAGACAGAATAAGAACTCGCTCAACAACAGAAAGACCAATATGACACCACCAGAATCTAGGGACTCCACTCCAGCAAGACCTGAAAAGCCCAACATAGTGCATGAAGATGAGATGGACCTCAAAAATTATCTCAGCAAGATGATAGAGACCTTCAAAGAGGAAACAAGAAAATCCCTTAAAGAAATAGAAGAAAAAGCAAGCAAAAAATTACAGAAATAGAGGAAAAGACAAACCAAAAAATTCAAGAAATAAACAAATCTCTTAAAGAAGCTAAAGAAACCCAAGATAAAACACCCAAACAAGTGACGGAAGCTCTTGAAACAGTTCAAAGCATGAAAGCTGAATTAGACACAATAAAGAAAACACAGAATGAGGCGATGCTGGAAATGGAAAGACTGGATAAACGATCAGGATCTAAAGACGTGAGTATAACTAATAGAATCCAAGAGACAGAAGAGAGAATCTCAGCTATTGAAGACTCACTAGAGGATATACATTCATCAACCAAAGAAAACCTCAAGTCCAACAAATCCCTAACACAAAATATCCAGGAAATATGGGACACCGTAAAAAGACCAAACCTAAGAATAATAGGTGTAGAAGAAGGTGAAGAAACACTGCTCAAAGGTACAGAAAACATATTCAACAAAATCATAGAAGAAAACTTCCCCAACCTACAGAAAGATATGCCTATGAAAGTACAAGAAGCTTATAGGACACCAAACAGACTGGACCACAAAAAGAAGTCCCCCCGACACATAATAATCAAAACTCCAAATCTACAGAATAAAGAGAAAATATTAAGAGCTGCAAAGGAAAAAGGCCAAGTAACATATAAAGGCAAACCAATTAGAATCACACCTGACTTCTCAATGGAAACTCTGAAAGCCAGAAGGTCTTGGATAGATACCCTACAAGCACTAAGGGAGCATGGATGTCAACCCAGACTACTGTACCCAGCAAAACTTTCAATCATTATAGATGGAGAAAACAAGATATTCCATGACAAAAACAGATTTAAACAATACATATCCACAAATCCAGCACTACAGAAGGTTCTGGAAGGAAAACTCCAACCCAAGGAACATAACTACATGCACAAGAACACAGGCAATAGATAATCTAATTTTGCCAAACACAAAAAGAAGCAGGAGGGCAAAATCCACACACAATGACACCACCAACAATAAATCCAAACAAACAAGAACCAACGAACAATGGAAATTAATATCCCTAAATGTCAATGGTCTTAATTTGCCCATAAAAAGATATAGGCTAACAGAATGGATACAAAGACAGAATCCATCCTACTGCTGCTTACAAGAAACACACCTCAACTTCAAAGACAGGCGATACCTCAGAGTAAAAGGATGGGAAAAGATTTTCCAATCAAATGTCCTCAAGAAACAAGCCGGTGTAGCAATCCTAATATCTAACAAATTAGACTTTAAACTAAAATCAATCAAAAGAGATGAAGAAGGGCATTTCTTACTCATCACAGGAAAAGTCCATCAAGATGAAGTCTCAATCCTGAACATCTATGCTCCAAATACGAAGGCACCCACATTTGTGAAAGAAACATTACTAAAGCTCAAACCACACATAAAACCACACACACTTATAGTAGGAGACTTCAACAACCCCCTTACACCACTAGACAGGACCACCAGACAGAAACTTAACAAAGAAACAAAGGATCTGACAGAATTTATTACCCAATTGGGTTTAACAGATATCTATAGAACATTCCATCCAAACACAAAAGAATATACCTACTTCTCAGCGCCACATGGAACCTTCTCAAAAATTGACCACATAGTTGGCAGCAAAGAAAACCTCCACAGTTACAAAAGTATTGAAATAACCCCCTGTATCTTATCAGACCACCATGCATTAAAGCTGGAATTCAACAGTAATATGAATTGCAGAAAACCTACATTTGCATGGAAAATGAATAACTCCCAATTACACCATTCCTGGGTTGAGGAAGAAATAAAAAAAGAAATTAAAGGCTTCCTAGAATTTAATGAGAATGTGGACACAACAGACCCGAACTTATGGGACACCCTGAAAGCAGTGCTAAGAGGGAAGTTCATAGCACTAAGTGCTCACATGAAGAAACTGGAGGAAAGTCACATTAGAGAATTGACAGAACAACTGAAAGCTTTAGAGCAAAATGAAGCAAACACAACAAGGAGGAGTAGACACCAAGAAATAATCAACCTGAGAGCCGAAATCAACAAAGTAGAAACTAGGAAAACAGTACAAAGAATCAATGAAACAAAGAGTTGGTTCTTGGAGAAGATCAACAAGATAGACAAACCTCTAGCCAAACTAATCAAAAGGCAGAGAGAGAGCATGCTAATTAACAAAATCAGAAATGAAAAGGGGAATATAACAATGGACACTGAGGAAATCCAGAGAATCTTTAGGTCATACTTTGAAAACCTGTATTCCACAAAATTGGAAAATCTAAAGGAAATGGACAGCTTTCTGGATAAATATCACTTACCAAAATTAAATCAAGATCAGATAAACAGTTTAAATCGACCTATAACCCCTAATGAGATAGAAGCAGTAATCAAAAGCCTCCCAACCAAAAAAAGCCCAGGGCCAGATGGCTTCACTGCAGAATTCTACCAGAAATTCAAAGAAGAGCTAATTCCAGTACTCCTCAAACTGTTCCGCACAATAGAAGCAGATGGGATATTGCCAAACTCTTTCTACGAGGCTACAATCACTTTGATACCCAAGCCACACAAAGATAAGACTAAGAAAGAGAATTACAGACCTATATCCCTCATGAACATTGATGCTAAAATACTCAATAAAATATTGGCGAATCGAATCCAAGAACATATCAGAAAAATCATCCACTACGATCAAGTAGGCTTCATCCCAGGAATGCAAGGATGGTTCAACATATGAAAAACCATTAATGTAATCCACCATATAAACAAACTGAAAAAGAAAAACCACATGATCATCTCACTAGATGCTGAAAAAGCCTTTGACAAAATCCAACATCCCTTCATGATAAAGATCTTGGAGAGAACAGGAATAACAGGAACATATCTAAACATGATAAACGCGATATACACCAAACCAATAGCCAACATCAAACTAAATGGAGAGAAACTCGAAGCTTTTCCTCTAAAATCAGGAACAAGACAAGGATGTCCACTCTCTCCATACCTCTTCAATATTGTACTTGAAGTTCTAGCTAGAGCAATAAGACAAGAACAGGAGATCAAAGGGATACAAATTGGAAAGGACGAAGTTAAACTTTCACTATTTGCAGATGACATGATAGTCTACATAAGTGACCTGAAAAACTCTACCAGGAAACTCATACAGCTGATAAACACCTTCAGCAAGGTAGCAGGATAAAAAATTAACTCAAAAATCTGTAGCCCTACTTTATACAGATGATAAACTCAATGAGAAAGAAATCATGGAAACATCACCTTTCACAATATCCACAAGCAACATAAAATAACAAAAAAGTGAAAGACCTGTACAATAAGAACTTTGAGACTTTAAAGAAAGAAATTAAAGAAGATACCAGTGAAAGACCCCCGAAGAGGTACTTTCGTAGAAGGAGACCCGCACCCAGGAATCAGCGAGACCACGAACTTGGATGCAAAACCGCAAGAGGCTTTATTGGAGATACGGGTACCCGGGCGACTTAGCTTCTGTGAGGCCAAGCGCGCCGAGCCAAGGGAAAGGGGTCCTTATATAGGGAAAAAGGCGCAAGCTAGGAGCAGGGATTCTATTGGATAATTCTAATGAGGCATTGTACAGAGCTATTCCCATTGGTCAATGTAAATGAGGTGCTATACAGGGTTATTCAAATGAGGCGCAGTACAGAGTTATTCAAATGAGGTGAAACACAGAGTCTTTCAAATGAGGCGAAATACAGAATCATTTCTATTGGATGGTTCAAATGAGACATAGAGTCATTCCAGATCAGCATATTCTCAAGGTCTGGTGTCTGGTGTCTGGTACAACAGACTCAATTCCCCCCCTCCGCTTCCTGATGGCTGACCTTGGGGGCGGAGACCTTGGGACGGAGTGTTTCTCATCGGGCGGGGGCTCAGGGGCAGGACTCCAGGCCGGCTCACTTGGTGTTTGTTCTCGTGCCGGCCCACCTGGTGCTCGCCCTCGGGCCAGGCGTGCGGCGGTCGGCTGGGGAAATGGAGGCCTCGGGGGGTGGGGATCGGGGAAGCCGCCGACCGGAGGAGGAGGCAAACTTGAGAAAGAAAGGGCTAAGGGGCAGGGGTCTTTCACCAGAAAGTGGAAAGATCTCCCATGCTCTTGGATAGGCAGAATTAACATAGTAAAAATGGCAATCCTACCAAAAGCAATCTACAGATTCAACGCAATCCCTATCAAAATCCCAACACAGTTTTTCACAGACATTGAAAGAACAATACTCAACTTTATATGGAAAAATAAAAAACCCAGGATAGCCAAAACAACTCTTTACAATAAAAGATCTTCTGGAGGCATCACCATCCCTGACTTCAAGCTCTACTATAGAGCCATAGTTCTGAAAACAGCTTGGTATTGGCACAAGAATAGACAGATAGACCAATGGAATCACAATTGAAGACCCAGATATTAATCCACTCACCTACGAACACCTTATTTTTGACAAAGGTGCTAAATCCATACAATGGAAAAAAGATAGAATCTTCAACAAATGGTGCTGGCACAATTGGATTCAGACATGCAGAAAATTGCAGATTGATCCATACCTGTCACCATGCACAAAACTTAAGTGCAAATGGATCAAAGATCTCTCCATAAATCCAGCCACACTGAATCTTCTAGAAGAGAAAGTGGGAACAACCCTTGAACAAATTGGCACAGGAGAACGATTCCTGAACATCACGCCAGAAGCACAGACACTGAGGTCTGCAATCAATAAATGGGACCTCCTGAAACTGAGAAGCTTCTGTAAGGCAAAGGACACAGTCAGTAAGACAAAACGACCACCCACAGAATGGGAAAAGATCTTCACCAGCCCCACATCTGACAGAGGACTGATTTCCAAAATATACAAGGAGCTCAAGAAGCTAGCCACCAAAACACCATACAATGAAATTAAAAAGTGGGGTGCAGAACTAAACAGAGATTTTTCAACAGAGGAATCTGAAATGGCTGAAAGACACTTAAGAAAGTGCTCAAAATCCTTGGCCATCAGAGAAATGCAACTCAAAACAACTCTGAGATACCACCTCATACCTGTCAGAATGGCTAAAATCAAAAATACCAATGACAACCTATTCTGCAGAGGTTGCGGAGAAGAAGGAACACTCTTCCATTGCTGGTGGGAGTGTGAACTTGTAAGACCACTTTGGAAATCAGTATGGCCCTTGCTCAGAAAAATGGGAATCAATCTACCTCAAGATCCAGCCATTCCTCTCTTGGGTATATACCCAAATATTGCATGTCCATACAACAAGGACATATGTTCAACCATGTTCATAGCAGCATTGTTTGTAATAGCCAGAACCTGGAAGCAACCTAGATGCCCCTCAACTGAAGAATGGAAAGAGAAAATGTGGTACATTTATACAATGGAGTACTACTCAGCAGAAAAATGCAATGGAATCTTGAAATTCTCAGGCAAATAGATGGAACTAGAAGAAACCATCCTGAGTGAGGTAACCCAATCACAAAAAGACAAACATGGTATGTAGTATGTACTCACTCATATATGATTTTTAGACATAGAGCAAAGATTTACCAGCCTATAATCCTCTTCCCCTAAGAAACTAGAAATAATGAATGACTCTATGGGATAAATGGACCCCAGGAATGGGAATTGGCATAAACTCCCGAGCTAATTGAGAGCATGAGGGTAGGGGAGTGGGTGGCTGCCACAATAAGAGCACAAGAAGAAGAGGAGAGGAGAAGAAATGGAGGAGCAGATATATTGAGTTGGGGGAAGAATAGAGGAGAGAGAGCAGGATGAGAGATACCATATCAGAGGGAGCCACTATAGGTCCGAGAAGAGATCTGGAACTAGAAAGATCTCCAGAGACCTATAAGGATGACGCGATCTGACAGTCCGGGCAGTGGAGGAGAGGATGGCCTAGAAACCCCTCCCCTAGAATGAGAGTGATGACTACTCTCTATGCTATCCTAGAGTCCTCATCCAGTGGCTGATGGAAGCAGAGACAGACATACACAAAAATACACTGAGATGAATTCTGGAACCTAGTTGAAGAGAGGGAGGAATGAAGAACGAAGGGGTCTGTACCAGGTTGGAGAAACCCACATAAACAGTTGGCCTGAAAAAGGGAAAGCATATCGACCCCAGACACTCTTTGGGAGGCCAGTATGGGACTAATCCAGCCCCCTGATCATGGATGCCAATGGGGAGGCCTCTGCACTCCTGGGAGCCTCCGGAGGTGGACTGGCTTTTTGCCCTGGTGTATGTGGGGTACTTCGAGAGCCCATCTCACTTGAAGGGATGCACTCTGTCTCTGAACACATGGGGAGGGACCCAGGCCCAGCACAGGAAGATTTGGTGGACTTGGTGGAGCCCCGGTTGGGGGCCCTACCCTGCCTGGGGAGTGGTGGGTGGATGGGGTGGGGGGTAGGTTGGAGGTGGGGGAGAAGGAATGGGGGTAAGGGGAGGGAGAGGGAGAGGGAGAGGGGAATTACATGTGAAACAAGCCTGTTCCCTAACTTGAATTAATAATAATAAAAAGAGAGAAAAAAAATACTTAGAAAAAGGGTCATTATGTTTAATTAACATGTCCAGATAAACTATTGTACAGTGATAGATACCAACATAGCACTGAAATATCAGTTTAGTAAATTTTATTTATGATAATAAGCAAATTAACCAATTAGCTTAAAAATACTCTGATGATTAAGAAACAATACAGGCAGAAGGCATTAAGATATTCTAAATAACCAATTCTATATTTATTTCAAGAAAGTCTAAAGTGAATTACTCTTTAGTCTTACATATTATTTTGAAGAATTGAAAGACCCCGAAGAGGCACTTTCGTAGAGGGAGACCCACACACCCAGGAATCAGCGAGGCCACGAACTGGATGTAAAAAACAAGAGGCTTTATTGGAGACGCGGGTACCCGGGGCGACTTAGCTTTTCTGAGGCCAAGCGCCCCGAGCCAAGGGAAAGGGGTCCTTATATAGGGAAAAAGGCGCAAGCTAGGAGCAGGGATTCTATTTGATGGTTCAAATGAGGCACAGAGCCATTCCAGATCAGCATATTCTCAAGGTCTGGTGTCTGGTACAACAGACTTGATTCCTCCCTCCGCGCCCAGGTGGCTGACCTTGGGGGCGGAGACCTTGGGACGGAGTGTTTCTCAATGGGGGGGGGCGTGGGGGCGAGGGGTGCTCGGCCCCAGCCCCGGCGCGGTGCCAGGGCAGCCCCGCCTGGGTGAACCGGCTTGGGAGGGAAAACGGCAGCCGGGGGAAGTGGAGGCCGGCGGGGGCAGGGCGGCTCTGCGGCAGCTCGCCCGCGCTGCACTCTCCAGCCCCTCCCGGCTGCTCCAGAGAGAACATCCAGCATCAGCATAGGCGGGGGGAAGACAGAGAGGCAGCGGGCCTTTCATTCCCCCATTTCTCTTGTGACTGAATGAAATCTTTCATTCAAAGGTCTCTGGTTAGGTCTTTCTCTAAGCTTGGCCATGCTGTCTCTAATTATTCCTGTATGGTCTGTCTGTTCTGCAGGACCACCTCAGAGAGTGATGTTAAGGATTTTTCGAGTGCACTGACTGACTCTTCTAGGACCTGGATATCCGTGTGCATGGCTTGTTGTAGAAGCTTAAAATGATTAATTCCCTGTAAGGCAATGGTTCCGGTCCCTATGCCGGCTGCTATGGCCCCCACTGTTATCCCTCCTAATAATAGGGCCACGGTAAAGGATATTGGCTCCCTCTTATGTCGGGTTGACTTCTCTAGTACCCTATAAATATATTCAGGTTGGTGATATGTGACCCTGGGCCAAAGTTCTGTCAATATACAAAAGTCAATAGTGGCATTGAGAACGGTAGTAGAGACGCAGGGGGTCAAACCAGTACTGCCTATGCATAGCCCCTTTCCTGAGACCTCAGACAATGTGAGCTTGTGCTGCATGGCAGTTTCACAACTGGTAGGCGCTGAGGTCTGGTGACGCCGGACCCAGACAGTGTCCCCGATCTGGTAGGAATGGGGAATGGTAGGATGGTCCCTCTGGTCTTTATAAGTTTTTTTTTTTTTTTAAAGGTGTGAGCCCATATGGCCTAGGGGTATGCTAGGGGGAGTAGGAGGACCCAGTCTCTAGTGTCCCCATCAGGGAGTGATAGGTACTGGCATCCCCTCGCAAGGAAGTTCCCTTTGACTTAGCATTTCAACCAGGGAGAATGGACGGCGAAATTCTTTTCCAAACTGCTTCCTGCTGACTTTGGGACGAAGTTAAGGACCCCAGAAGGTTGAAATGCTAGTCAAAAACAAAAAGGAATTTAGGCAACGGGGAATCCATCAGGGGCTTCTGGTTAGCAGACACTGTTGCAGAGATAGGGGGTGTCCATATCAGCAGACTAGTTCACATCCATAGCAAGTCTAGGGTTCGCAGTCTACTTAGAACAGTCTGAAGTCAGCAACTGGTACTCAGATGTCTGTCAGAAGCAGAAACCTGTTTAAGACATATTTAAACTAGGAACAGAGGTTAAAACTTATTTATAGAAGCCCACAGTGCAGAAAAAGCAGATATCTGGATATCTGTTCAAACAGCAAGAACACATTTATAACTTTGAGTCCTAGCAAAAACTACAGATTTGGGCTATAAGCATGTACATTTTTCTTCTGTCCAGAGAGCTAGGTATGGATTGGACAGGGGTGCCTTTGGCCTGATGAAAAGCCCTTTAAGTTTGTACTTAGATGACAACCAAAATAAACTTAAAAACCTTGAGCTTGTGCCTGAACAGTAGATAGTCATTATTTTATCAGCTAACATACTGACTAGTCTATAGTGGATCTGACTGTCTGATGCTGTCAAGCTGACAACCAGTAATATTTCAGAGATCTGAGAAGGGTATATTTTATCCGAATCTACTAAAAAGTGACAGAAGCCAGTTAGAAGTAGGTCCATATACAGTTAGCCAAATCCAAGTTTCTCCATTACCGTTGGAGGCAGCTGTCTCAAAGAACAGCAATCTTCGCCAGGCCTATCTGTGAGAGGTTTTATTTTCTCTCTGTGGAAGAGGGACATGGAAAAGACTGACCTTGTTTTGTCTAGGCAAAGGGGTACAATCAATTTTCCAGCGTCCAGCAGCTTTGTCCACAGTCTCGGCCAGGTTCTGGCAGGCGGCAGGTTTCATATCTGAGCATCTGCTCATTGGTCCAGGTGCAGGAACTGAGGTGCCTGTAATCTTCGGGTCATTGTCAGGATCTGGCAGTCTGTCTGACATTATAAACTTTAAAGATAACAATTTAAATGCCATATTCTGAAGATCTCTGAAGCATTAGAGGTCTGTTTGTCTGTTTTAATTACTTGCCTTAAGCACACATTAAGTATACAGGTGGCTAGGTAAGGTCTTATTTCTGTAAATAATTTTTAGTCTGACTGTAACTGGTTTTAACTTAGTAAGATGTTTGAAACAGCACAGCTACCTTATATTCCTTAAACAGTAGCTTAACTTCTTTCTTAGGCAGGGTTTTTCTGTGACTTTGGAGCCTGTCCTGGAATTCGATCTGCCGGACCAGACAGGCCTTGAACTCATAAAGATCCATCTGCCTCTTACTCCCGAGTGGTGGGATTAAAGGCGTGTATCCCCAATGTTCTAAACTTAAGGCGTGTGCTACCAACATCCTGAGCTTAAAGGTGTGTGTTATCAACATCCTAAATTTATTTCTAAAATATAAACTGTAATACCTTATAATAGATCAGCATCTTTCATAAAACAAAAACTTTACATTGTCAGGCTTTGCTCAAAAATAATTTTAAATTGAAGCTCTTTAAGTACAAACATTAATAAAAACAAACATAAAAAAAACTGGTTTTAAAAAGAAATTTAAATTCCCTTAAGGTCTTTCTGTAATATATAGAAGCATTAACATTGTAAATCTCAATTGAAAAACTTGTTTCTAAGATGGTACCTCTAATTTCCATGCGGTCATCTTTAGTCAAG
Organism: Cricetulus griseus; assembly: GCF_003668045.3. Taxonomy (NCBI): domain Eukaryota; kingdom Metazoa; phylum Chordata; class Mammalia; order Rodentia; family Cricetidae; genus Cricetulus; species Cricetulus griseus. The sequence continues at coordinate 306,240,580 of NC_048595.1, read as the reverse complement.
ATGGCGGTTTAAGTATTCCTTTTTTTAATTTTAGCAAAATGGCGACCAGTCAAGTCATATGAACATTTTAAAACAAATATATATAAAACAGAATTAGCTTAATATGGTTAAAATTTTAGACATGAGAAACCATAGCACAGTTTACATTTTTCTCTGACTTATAATAACCTTTTTTCTGACTTTTAACAACTTTCCTCTGACCTTTTACAACTTGCTTTGACCCTCCATAACTTTCTGTAACAATCTTCTCTGCTATGACTTGCTTGCTTTAATTTTCTATAACCTTTTAGTTCATTTCTCTGACTCTCTTAGACATTCTTAGACAAGTTTCCTTTTTCCTTTCCCTCTTTATTATTTAAGTCTCCTATATTTTTTTTTCATTTCTCAGTTAACATCAAAATTTTATCAAAGTCTTTTTTACAGTTCTTAATAACTTTAAGGCCGTTTAGATGTCCGGATCAGGCCAGATAAGTTTATACGCTCGAGCTGAGGAACAAAGAGTAATTCATTTGCGTTTATGCACATCAATTATAAAACAAAGGCCAAACAACACAGAACACAGAACAGGTTTTCGCAGCGCAGTTTCAACAGAGAGTCGAAAGAATTGGGGGGGCGGGTCGAAGAAGGGGGCCCTCCTTCTTCGTCCCCAGTAAAGATTGCACATCCCTCAAGTCGAGGGCCTTCTCCAAAGAGACTGGGAAAATGTCCAGTCATAGATCTAAGTTCAAAGTACAAATCCCTCATACTGAGGGCTTCCCAAGTTCAAAATACAAATCCCTCACACAGAGGGCTTCAAACGCTACCAGGACGTCTCCTGGAGCCGCGGTCGGGAGTTCGAACCCGTCAGTCCCTCCTCGGATCCGCCTACAAATGTACACAGCTGTATACTACAAACGCAAGCGCAATTCACAAGACAGACTCAGACCAGACAAGACAAAACAGCGGATCCGCACAACACTTACCTCCCAGACGTGGGTCGGTGGTCCCTGGGCGGGTCTCGATCCCGGACGAGCCCCCAAATGAAAGACCCCGAAGAGGCACTTTCGTAGAGGGAGACCCACACACCCAGGAATCAGCGAGGCCACGAACTGGATGTAAAAAACAAGAGGCTTTATTGGAGACGCGGGTACCCGGGGCGACTTAGCTTTTCTGAGGCCAAGCGCCCCGAGCCAAGGGAAAGGGGTCCTTATATAGGGAAAAAGGCGCAAGCTAGGAGCAGGGATTCTATTTGATGGTTCAAATGAGGCACAGAGCCATTCCAGATCAGCATATTCTCAAGGTCTGGTGTCTGGTACAACAGACTTGATTCCTCCCTCCGCGCCCAGGTGGCTGACCTTGGGGGCGGAGACCTTGGGACGGAGTGTTTCTCAACGGGGGGGGGCGTGGGGGCGAGGGGTGCTCGGCCCCAGCCCCGGCGCGGTGCCAGGGCAGCCCCGCCTGGGTGAACCGGCTTGGGAGGGAAAACGGCAGCCGGGGGAAGTGGAGGCCGGCGGGGGCAGGGCGGCTCTGCGGCAGCTCGCCCGCGCTGCACTCTCCAGCCCCTCCCGGCTGCTCCAGAGAGAACATCCAGCATCAGCATAGGCGGGGGGAAGACAGAGAGGCAGCGGGCCTTTCAGAATAAGCTGTCAACTCTTAGAAATAGCTATGAAGACTTTATGGAAATTGAAATCAAAAGCACTAATTAAAATGAAAAAAAGCCAAATTATTGCATACCATTATGATGAGAATACAAAATGATCTGGAGGAAATCTCTAGGTGTTTTAACTATTTACCTGATTTTCCTAGTCATGAAAATGCAAAAACCCCAAAGATCAAGTGATTAATGATGATAATAATGATGATGATGATGATGATAATGATTATGACGATGATCTTTTGTTGTGATTTTTTAATCCTTGAAAGGTCAACTAAATTTACAAGCAGAGTTTTTTCACAAATCTCTGGTTTTATAAAATGCCTTAGGATTTGAAATGGAGTATTTTATCTGATTACTTTCTCCAGGTTAACTGAGAAAATTTTACCAATAACAAATCTATCATCAGCTCACCAAAATTTGTTTTTTTATTCCATTTTAATAATGATAAAATTTTAAAAAAATAATAAAAATTTTATTTTTTATTCCATTTATTTTCTTAATTAACCTTGAAGCCCTGTGTTGTGTTAGAAAAGTTTATTCAAAAAAATCACATTTGATTTGATTCATGGCAGAATCAAAGAGATTTATAATTAACAGATTTACAAGATGTAGTCATAAAATAAGATAAAATAAACATTATTTATGCTACTGGATAATCTTGATGGGAATTTAAAAGCTGCTTACTGTTTGCTCAACACTGCTGAAGTCATTTGACATGTATCACTTGTGACATATTTATTAATCACTATCAAATCCTACATGGAATGTAGTTGAGTCTTTCATTACTAGTCTTAGAATTGCTGGCTGCGTCTATGCCACAGTTTTATAAAATAACTGTGGCCCTTATGCTTATGTATATATGCTTTCTCTAAACATACACCCCTTTTCCTGTGAGAATCAGAGACTCAAATGTTCTCTTCACATATATTAAACATATATGTTTAATAATAATATAAAATGATAAAACTTCATTTTTAATTTTCCTTGTACTTGGAACAAACCATCAAGTTTTTTTCTGCACAGTATTTTTAGTTATTTATATGTATTGTTACTCTCTCTTTGAAATCATTCTCAACATATTGATTGTTTTTCATTATATTTTCTGAGAATTTCATACCTCCATATAATGGATTTTGATGAAGGTGCCCACAGTTTTCTTTATTTTACCTCCACTGCTATTTATATCACCACTATCCTCTCAATTTCAAGTATTCTTTTCCTTTTTAACCATGTAGTACAGTTAATGTTTTCAGGATATGTGTGGATATAGAACTACCCATCTAATAGACATGTCCTACCTACCAAGAACTGCATCTATGAAGAAAACTGACTCTTGCCCCAGAATCTCTAAATTGCTTTCTTTTAATAGCTGAAGAACATTTCATTACATGAAGGTATTACATTTTTATTCTCTAATCGTCGGTTGACACACATATAAATGTACCTATTTTGGGTATTATTATTAGAACATCAATGAAAAAGGAAGAGCAAGTAGTCCTGTGATGGGATGTAAATTATTCTCTGCAGATTTGTAAAATACACACACACACACACACACACACGTGTGTGTGTGTGTGTGTGTGTGTGTGTGTGTGTGTGTCTTATATCTCTTTCTAGATTGTTGAGGAACTAACACAACAATTTCCATAAAATCATTTTATAGTGGCTACATCAGTTTTGTCTTCCAGAAATAGTGGATAAATGTGTGCCATCTCCATATTTACTCCAAAATTTGTTTGTTTGTTTGTTTGTTTGTTTGTTTTTGTTGTTGTTGCTGCTGCTGCTTCTGTTTTCCTAAACATTTTGGCCTGGAGAAGAAGAAATATCAAAGTAATTTAATTCATATTTCATTGATTTCTAAATATATTGAGCATTTTTCAAATATGTCCCAAGCACTTATATTTCATCTGAGAAATCTGTTTAGTTCCTTGTCCCCATTTTTTGGCTGACTTGTTTCTTTATGTTTACTTTTATGAATTCTTTGCATAGTTCAGACAATAACCATCTGTTAGAATAGAGTTGGCTGTTTCTTCAATCAAGAGGTAGTGTTCATTGATATACAAAAGTTTGCGTTGTTATTGTTGTTTTGTTTCATGGGAGTCTCATTTGTTAGTTTTTGGTCTTAATGCCTATACTAGAAAGATTGTTCAGAAGGTGCCCTTATTTACCTAAGTTGAAATATATCACTTATTTCTCCTGTACTAGATTCAGTGTATAAGGTTTCATGTTGAGGTTCTTGATCCATTTGCAATTCTATACAAGGTAGAGATGAGAAGTGAGTTTTTTTTTCATCTTTCTTTTTATCCCATTCATTTATTTAGCTCATAAATAAAGTCATGCACAATTATGGAACATAATACAGTATGTTCACAATGGTATGGCTAAATTAAACCAATTAACATGTTATATCACACATATTCATCATTTTTGTTTTGAGAACACTTAAAGTATACTATCTCACAAATTTTAAAATATAGCATATATCAACCATATTTATCATGCTCTCAGTAGACCTCAAGATGTCACAGAGTCCATGCCTCTTGTCCAACTGCAGTTTTATATCCTTAAACCAATTGTTTCCCCATTGTTAAAAGGCCCACATTGAAGCCTAATAGCCATAATTCTGCTCTCTGTTCCCATAAGTTCATCATTTCTAGGTTACACATAAAATTGAAATTGTGTGACATTTGTCTTCCAGTGTGTCAATTATTTATTTATTTTTTTGGCAAGCATATAACTTTACTACTTACTAAAGATGAAATCAAATTTGCATGCACAGGTGAGCACTCACTGAAACACCTTGGATTCATCACATATTTGAGTTTCAATTAATATATATATATTAATATATATCAATAATGGCAATATGTTATACATCAATAGTAGCAACAGCTTTTCCAGGTTCTGTAGTCATTTGAACAAAATTGTAGAGACATCCAGCACACTGCATTTTTAAAAAAAGTAAAAAACAAAATCCCAGAATACAGCACAGTTCTGTTACTCTTGTGGTACTTGGCACCATTTTTTTTTAAATTAGCTTCTCAATCATCATCTGGGAGGAAACCATTCTGAGCAACATCATTGAGAACTGAGCTTTATACTTCTACATGTCCCTGTCCAGTTTGACTTGTACCAATTCTGGGGTAAATTTCTTTTCTTCAACTAGTATTTTTGCCTCTCTGTCAAAAAAAAAAAAAACTTGGGTGGGGCTCTATGCCACTAGTCTTAAATTCATTTCTATCCATTGATTAATGCATACACTTTTATTTCAGTGCAACCCTGGGTTTGTTATGATAGCTATCACATAACTCGAAATCAGGGATGGTTATTGAGAAAAAAATTATTGTTCATTATTCTTTTGTGTATCTGGGGTCATTTTAAGAATATATGTTTTCAATTTATATGACAAAATGCATCAGACTTTTAATGGGACTAGCAGTGTATGGGTAGTTTGCTTTGGGTAGGATATCCATTTACACACATAACAAAAACAAACGTACAAGAAAAGTAATTAGGGAAACTATCCCTTTCATAAAATATAAAAAGCACCAACACTCTTTCACCAAATCAACCTAAGAAGTAAAAGAAGTGTACAATGAAAACTTTAAGACTTTGAAGAATGAGATTGAACAAGACAGCAGAAAATGGAAATATATCCCATCCTCCTGGAAGGGGAGCATCAACCTTGTGAAAATGACCATCCTTCTCAGAAATATTTATAAGACTCATTTATCCCTAAGTTTGAACAAAGCTAATGAGAATGAAGGTCACAAATGCTATGGGATGTATTCTATTTCATTATTGTCCCTTCAGCCTCAGAAATACTCTTTTTAAAGATTTCAGTAGTGATTTAAAAATTTATAAATGGCCAATAGGAACTTCCTTCACTTGATATTAAACTTTAACATCTTCTTCAAGAAAAACCTGGAGTAAGCTTTCTGTACTGGTTATATTTATGGAGGCCTCTTCTTAAGACTTCCCAGAACACATATGTATAATGACTATTGTGAAACATTGGTACCTAAAAACTGTAGCAGGTACTATGAAGAAGTTAAGCATAACAGGCTGTGGGAATCATTGTATTAGGATGCAAACTGAGATGTGAAACTGATTGTTTGATATTTCTGAAAATAATAATTTTAATCTATACAATAGTAATATATGCTCATATAAGCACATGTGAAAATGTGTTAATAAAACTGAATATTAACTTTTTAGAAGATAGAGTTGACCTTGAGAGTTTCATGACTATAAATGTTAGGAATATTTTAGCCACATTATTTTTCAGGATCATTTTCCTAACTCCTGATATTAGAAGTTTCGAAACAAAAAGGATTCTCTCAAGAAGATATATTTACATTTTTTATTTTACTTTACAGTTACTAATTTCATTTAAGAATAACATTCAGATTTTCATTAACACATTTTAGTAATATTTAGTTTTCAAGAGCACATTTTGAATAGACAAAATGCATGCTAAACCCTCATAAATCTATCTATATGTATCTAAACCTTCTTAAAGTTCACATTCTGTCATGATTAAAGTTAAACATTAAAAGTAGTGTTTAATTTGTTTCTCCAATTTCAATTTATATGTGCTTTAAAATGTTTTAAGGTATTTACAGTAAAAGAAAACTATATGAACAAAAGTGATGTAAATAAGGAAATTCATCAGGTGTGGGGGAAATGGATATTTTTTAATATGTCCTTTACAGGAAACACAATTTAATTACAAAACCTATTTTATATTTATGAAAGATTTGGGTAAAATCTTTATAAATCCCATTCATAAAAATGGGATTCTAGCATATCACCCTTTTGTATTCACCCTAAGAAATACTTATTTTACTGCAAGATTGAAATACCTATGAGGTTAAAATGATATGTAACATGAACTACAAATAATAGTTGGATAGAGTTAGATATAACAAAAATAAAAGGTTTAAGTGAGAGCTAAACATTGATTTTAAATCTTAATTTTCTAAAATAAGTTTTATTTAACAACAACCTGAAATATTGCATTTCTTGACAAAAGTGAAAAATAAGAGGATGACCTCCTTTTAAAAGAACAGTCACTCCACAAGCCACAAAATGGATACAATTGATTATGGACTATGATTTCATCCTTCTGTAAAAATAGACTCAAGTTTATTGCCCTATGCTAATGTGCCATGGTAAAGCAGTCTTGGTAATTACACTTCGAGTATTTTATCTTTGAGTTATTAAACTTGTCCCTGCCTCCCTACACACTAATGTTAGAGGTTAATAGCAATGTTCTATTTTATCCTGTGCTTTATTTCACTTAAAGCAATGATGCATGGGTTTCATTAAAGCATAAAGCAAGGAATTAGAGGAAAAATAACATCTACATTCAGAGCACAATAATCTTACATATATATGTATTAATTTTTGTTAGATATATATAAGTATACAATGTAGTTGTCATGGTAGTTTTACTTGATAAAAGAGAACACTTTGTGGTATTTCCAAAGCAATGTTTCCAGTATGTTTTATATGTAAATACCAGATAAAATATATCAGGTGAATATATTCGATGAAACTCCCTTTTATGATATCTGTAACTTTGGAGTTGTAGCTTTATAATTTCAATGGGTTCATTGCTCAGTAAACTGATTACTGGTGATGATGTTATGTGTACTTTTAAACATAATTTTAAAGTATTGTCTTTTATCTTTATTCATTTATATGAAAAAGTTATAAAATCTATTATTATTTGTTTCCTTTCTTTCTCTGTGCCAGAGTCAGTGTTGCTGTTAAAAATATGACATGACCATAGTAATTTTTACAAAGGAAAGAATTTAATTGGAGATGGCTTATAGTTTCAGAAGCTTTGTCCATTGTCTTCATGGGAAAGAGAAGTATGCCCCACAGGCAAACATAATGCTGGAAAAGTAGTAGCTGATAGTTCTATATCTGCATCAATAGCCAGCATGAAAAGAGAGACGAGCCTGGCTTGAGCTTTTGAAACTTCAAAAGCCAACCCTGTTGACACATTTCTACCAACAAGGCAATGTCTATTCCAACAAGTCCACAACTCATAATCCCTCTCAACTAGTGTCCCTTACTAATGGTCAAGCCTTCGAATAGATGAGCATGTAAGGGTCATTCTTACTCAAATCACCACATTTGACTCTGTGTCCCTCATAGGCCCTCATAGCACAATGAAAAAATGCTTTCATTCCAAGTTCAAAAATCCCAAAAGTCTGTAATAGTCACAACACTGTTTAAAAGAAAACCATCTTTAAAGTCCAAAGTTCAAAATCTCTTCTAAGATTCATGACAATCTCTTAATTATAACCCCTGTAAAATCAAAGTCAAGGAGCAGATAATATGCTTTGAAAATACCAAAAATATGCATTACCATTTCAAAAGGAGGGAAAATGAGCATAATGAGAAAATATGTGACCAAAGCAAGACTGTAAACCCCCAGCGCAAACTTTAAACTCTGCATTTCCATATCTAATTGGAAGTGCTATTCAAATCTCCAACTCCTTTCAGCTTTGTTGACTGAAACACACTTCTCTATCTTGGCTGTTTCTACAGCTGGCTTGCCACTTTCCTGGAAAGGTATCCCATGTCTCTGGAATCTTCAAAATTTTGGAGTCTCCAAACCAATCTAAGCTTCACCTCTACAGCTTCACAAAATGATCTTTCTGAGCCTCTATCTAAACAACCCTGACACATGTCTGACCTCAGCAGTTGTCCTTAGATGCAGAGGCAGATTAGACAGCCCCTTTTTTTGTGTCTTTGGCTCTTAAACCAGAACCATGTGGCCAAATCTGCCAAGTTCTTCTACTTGCCAGGGCTTTAACTGGCTGTGTTCAAATACATTTTTAAAAACTTTCTGTTTTAGTTTTTTTCAGCTTACTTTTCTTCAGTTCCTTTCCACAATTTGGGATCCTACCTGGGCAGGTTCTTGTCCTGAGTTTGCCACTCACTGTATTACTTTTACCATCAGGACTTGCTTTAAACTTTTGATTTCTTTGAGCACTAGACTCAGCTCCATTACATTTTCTGGCATTCCTTTTTTCCTACAAACTGTACAATTTGTATTTTTCTTGCTTAGCATATATTATATATCCTTTTGTTATATATGCATAATGTGGTCACTAGTAGCCCAGGGACACAGTCAGTACTAAGTTGTCTTGAAATCTCCTTTGCCAATGTCATTAATCGCACTCTTCAATGTAGTCTCAGAAAGATGTTTTGGACAAAGGCAAAAATCAGCTACCTTCTTTGCTAAAATGTAACAAGAACACTTTCTAGGTTACTTACTAATATTTTCTTCCTCTTTTGCCAAGGCACCACAATTCAAATTGCACTCAGCACTGTTTCCCATGCTCCTCCCAGTATGAGCCAATAAGCCCTGCTTAATGTGTCCAACTGCTCTCCTAATCAAAAATCCACATTCCACAAACAATGAACATGCTCAAGCCTTTTTTAATTTTTAAAATTTGAATTAGAAAATTTATTTTACATGACACCCATGTTCAGGGTTCTGGGTCAGTCCTATGCTGGTCGATGAGTTCACCCTTGTTCAGCTCCCTGTTTCTGTTGGTTTCACCATCCTGGTCTTGACCACTTTGCTCATCACTCCTCCCTCTCTGCAACTGGATTCCAGGAGTTCATTTCAGTGTTTAGCTGTGGGTGTCTACTTCTGCTTCCATCAGCTACTGGATAAAGGCTTTAGGATAGCATATACAATAGTCATTAATCTCATTATCAGGAGAGGGCATTTAAGAAAGCCTCTCTACTGTTGCTTAGATTGTTAGTTGGTATCATTTTTGTAGCTCTCCAGACATTTCCTTGGTGCCTGATTTCTCTTTAAATCTATAATGTCTCTCTCTATTATATTATCTCTTATCTCGCTCTCTTCTGTTCTTCCCCAACTTAACCACACTGCCCCATCATGTCTTCCTCACCCCTCCTCCCCTTCTCATTCTCCTAGTTTCCTCTCCCCTATCCCATGCCCCCAATTTGCTCAGGAGATCTTGTCCCTTTCTCCTTCTCCAGGGGACCATATATATCTCTCCTAGGGTCTGCTTTGTTTACTAGCTTCTCTGGCAGTGTGGATTATAGGCTTGTAATCTTTACTCTATATCTAAAATCCACATATGAGTGAGTACATAATAAGTTTGTCTTTTTGTACTGGGTTACCCTTGTTTAGAATGGTTTCTTCTAGTTCTATTATTTAAAATCAGCATAACATTTCTTTAAGTTTCCTTTCCAGAGACATTTGATAGATCACTTTGTTCCTGTTGTCAACACCATAAACCTGTTACTGGAATACATAGGTAAAACTTCAGCTACACCAATAAAATGATTCACAACACAAAGATACTTGCCTACAGGCCTGATGTCCTGAGTTCAAAAGACAGGACTCACATGGTAGTAGGAGAAAACTGACTCCTATAAATTGTCATATGATAATTCCATGTATGGTGTGGTTAATGGAAAAACAAGCACTCAAATAAGAAAAGTAAAAAGAAATTGAGATGACAAAACAAAAACAAACAAAAAAGGAAGTAAGAATTAAGCAGAACTCTTCCTTCCCCCTTGGCTGCCCTGAACTCTCCTGAGCCCTACTCCTGCCTAAAATCCCCATCACCCCAGGATCTCTCTGGGCCTGGCTGCAGAGAGTGGACCCATCTGCACAGAGAGGACCTGCCCAGACAGGAAGGATCTCCCTGAGTCTAGAAATATCTCACTCTTCCTTCAACCTCTGCCACCCCAACCTCTCCTGAGTGAGTAGACTACCAGGAGAGGCAAGACCATCCAGAGCTTCAGACATTGAAATCTTGGCCCACACACACCACCAGGGGAAAAGAGGAGACAGATACACCCCACCTATACTCACTGGAAGAAGAGGTGGGAAGAAGGCAGAATAAGAACACACTCAACAGAAAGACCAATATGACACCACCAGAATCTAGGCACTCCACACCAGCAAAATCTGAAAAGCACAACACAGAGGAAGAAGAGACAGACTTAAAAATCTACTTCATGAAGATGTCTGAGACCCTTACAAAGGAAACAAGAAAATCTCTTAAAGAAATAGAAGAAAAACAAACAAAAAATCAAGAAATAAGTTATTCTTTTAAATAATCTAGAGAAAAAGCAACCAAACAAGTGAAGGAAGCACTGGAAACAGTACAAGGCATGAAAGCTGAAATAGAAACAATAAAGAAAACCCAGAATGAGGGGATACTGGAAATACAAAGCCTGTATAAATGGGAAGGGCCAGGATCTCCTAAGCTAATTCAGAGCATGAGGGTAAGGGAGAGGGAACTGGCAGAATGTGAGGGGAGAAGAGGAAATGGAGGAGCAGAAAGGCTGAGATGGGGGAAGAATAGAAGAGAGCAGGATGAGAGATACCATAACAGAGGGAGCCATCATAGATCCGAGGAGAGATCTGTCACTAGGGGGATTGCCAGAGATCTACAAGGATGACAGCAACTGGCCATCTAGGCAATGGTGGAGAGGCTTCCTTTAATGCCCTTCCCCTATAATTAGACTGATGACCACTTTATATGTCATCCTATGGCCTTTATCCAGTGGCTGATGGAAGCAGAGGCAGGCAGCCACAGCTATACACTGAACTGAAATCTGGAACCCAGTTGCATAGAGGGAGAACCAGTTTCTATTGCTGTGAAGAGACACCATGACCTGAACATCGGGGAACTCTTGCTCCCCATTCTGATAGCTGGAATACCAGCATGGGACTGATCCAGACCCCAGGAACATGGGTTTCTGTGAGGAAACCTCAGAAATCTATAGGACCTCCTGTAGAAGACCAGTATTTATCCCTAGCATAGGTGTGGACTTTGGGAGCCCATTCCATATAGAGGAATACTCCCTGAGCCAAGACACATGGGGGTGGGCCTAGGCCCTATCCCAAAGGATACAATAGACACTGATGACACCCTATGGAAGGCCTCACCATCCAGGGGGAGCAGAAAAGATATGTGACAGATAAGGTTTTAGTTGGGGGGGGAGGACGGGTGGAAGAAGGGAACAGGGATTGTCATGTAAAACAATCCTGTTTCTAATTCAAATTAAAAAAAGTTGAAAAAAAAAAAAACAAAAAAAGAAGGGACTTTGAGAGCCCATCCATGTGAAGGGATGATCTCTTGGCCTGGACACAATGGGGAGGGACTTGGCCTGGCTCAGGATGATATTGTGGAATTTGGGGAGCCACTGTGGTGCACCCTACCCACTATGGGGAGCAGAGGGTTAAGGGGGAAGGGGCTGGTAGGGGGTTGGGAGGGAGTGGAAGAAGGGATTGACATGTGAAATTATAATTTCATAAAAATAAAAATTTTTTAAAAAAAGAATTAAGTGGCTTGTTGCTACTCCGGTTTCTGCAAATACCAAAAATTAAAAGCTCAGTACCAATTTATCATTATTAAAGTAATTTATGTTTCTGTATTGTATTGCTGTGATTGGGTTCGTCTGGTTATGACCTCATATCAATTTCAGCAGTTCCCTCAGATTGTTCTTGAACCACATTGCCAAAATATTTGTCTAATTGTAAGTGATGGATACTCATAAATTGTGTATATATGCTACTACAATGAATTATTTTATATTACAGTTTGTTGCTTTAAAACATAATGGACTGGAGAGATTGCCCAGGATATATGAAAACTACTGCAGAGGCCTAGATTTTGTTCCCAGCAACCACATAGCATCTCACAACTGTATGCAATCTCAAATCCAGGATACCTTATACACCATATAACTTTCTAAGGCTCCTCTAACTATGCAATGCATACATATACTCTTATACACTGTCTTCTTTAGGGTTTCTATTGGTGTAAAGAAACATTATGATCACAGCACTTCTTACAAAGGAGAACACTTAATTTGTTTTGGCTTACAGTTTCAGAGGTTTATTCCATTGTTGTCATGACAGGAAGCATGGTGGTGTTCAGGAAGACATGATGTTGAGGAGCTGAGAATTCTACATCAGGATCAGCAGGTGGCAGCAAGAGCAAATGAGACACAGTAGGTCTGGCTTGAGCTTCTGAGATCTCAAAGCCTGCCCTCCAGTAATTCATTTCTTCCAACAAGGCTACATTCACACCAACAAGGCCGTTCCGCCTAATATTTCCACCCCCTGTGAGCCAATGGAGGCCATTTTTATTGAGTCCACCACATGCATGCGAAAATAGACACACATATAAAAGTAGGACCCTTTTTTTAAGTGATTGAAAGGTTCAGGTTTGAAAATCAAATGTAGAGAGGTAGTTTGTAAGCATGATGGTAAAACAATTTGGTATCATATTTCCATTTTCTCTGAATTCCACAAAAGTAGCATAATGGTTTCTTACATAATTATTACTAGTAAAAGTAAACACCTAAACATCAAAACTAATAAATTTTTTGTACTTTCTGGAATGTTAATATCTCAATTTTTAATATGGTTTCATTTAAGGTTTATAGTTTGTTAATTAGTTGCCATACAATGTAAAATATATAATATTGCAAAATAGAATTAATAAGAAAAACATTTCATTTACTAACTATAGAAAAGTAGGGCTGCCTAATAAGGAAAATGACAAATGGAAGTTCAAAATTTTCAATAAAAAATAACAAAGAAATTTAAAAGGTATCATTCTCCATACAAAATTCAGTTGAGATACATGAATGGTAAGAAATGTCAAAGTCACACTTTGTAGATGGCAACATTACTAAAGGAAGCTGAGATAAGTTCTGCTGATTTGTTTTTACATAAGCTTTTCCAAAATTTGGAAGCAATCAAAATTATTGCATAAATAAGATATGAAAAATAACTTATTGTATTTTAAACATGGAGCGTCCTATGTATTATGTTAGGTTCTTTAAGCTAATACCTTCAAGATCAAATATTCAAATAATTTTAGAGCCCAAATAAAATAGAAAAATATTATAACCATGGTAAAACTATATTTACAGTAATAAAGTGTTAAGTGTTTCATAAGAAACATAGTCAAAAATACATGAGAAACTTTTTATTTGATGTTCTGATCCATTATTTGAAAGCCTTTCTAATACCTTAATGTATAAACAAATAAGACTTTCATTTCATAAGGAGAATTTAAAAGACAAAACAAAACATGTATTTCATCTCAGAGACAGATTCACTGGTTTTCTGCTTGGAGTATTTTCTACCGATAGACACTCTTCAAATACATTTTTTAAAGAAAAGATCTATCATTAAAAGCAAAGTCTTTAGGTATCAATTTTTAATTAATTATCTTCACAGTAGAAACCACTTAGGACATTTTGAATTCTAGAAAAATTAACCAGGTAACCTACTTATGTGAAAATGTTTTAAGGACTGCTCTAAAAGTTGCACTGATATTTTAAGCCTGTTAGAGCTGTGTAGAAGAATTTCTCTTTCTTTGTCTTCTATGGTTGTTTATCCTCAGAGCTGCATTGGTAATGGTACTATTACACCAGGAGTAAGAATTCAAGTAAGACTCAAGATGAGGAATAAGTCAAAGAGGGGGCTAAAAAGATGAGCTGCAGGAGCTCCCATCAATGTCCTCATGCTTCAGAGAGAATGCAGCAGACTCTTCACCCTCTGCTGAACATTTACTGGCTGATGGTCACTACCTGAGGCATTAGGCCTAGTTACACACTTAGACTTCTTCCTCACTTTCACTCTCTTTACATTATTTTCTTTAAAGCTTTGTTGTAATAATAGTTCATAGTTCATTTCTTTGTTATTTTAAAGCTTTACTTAACTCTGCCCTTTTGGTAGCATATAATTTATATAGATGTATTATTTTTCCTGTGGAGTCATAAATTCAATATCTAAATTCCAAGCATTTTTGACACCTTACATTTTTCTTATTTGTTCTGTCTTGTTTCCAGGCTATGAACAAATGCATGGAAATCATTACCTTAAAAAATCTTATTTTGCAATGATAAATTATGAAAGATTTGCTCTGTGGGGGAAAAAAAAACAACAGAAGGCTGAAGATTCAGAAAAATAAATAGCTTAGAAAAGTCATATCATACTGACCCAAATATTATGACGCGTTGTTTATAGTATTTCACCATAGTGATTTCTATTACTAAGCTTAAAATATGAGAAATGGCTAATAATCAACAGAGTACAAAACTCAGTGACTCAGGGAGAGAAAAACTGCAACTCTACATGATGAAGCCCAGAGTGAAAAAATAATTAAATTATTCAGCTAGATGAACAAATAAACTTTTGCTCACACATTATTCTTTAACATGCTTTTATGAAGTAGGTTATAATCATAAAATGTTTTCAAAAATTAAATAATGACTAAAGATATTATACATTAATCTTCAGTGTGTGACTACCAGTTCCGAGTAGTCATCTCTGAATCAAATTCACAGACATTTAGACCATGAATGGTACTCATTGAAATCTGTGCTTTTTACAAAACACACAGTAACAGTCCTAAAACAAACCACATAATAACGGGCAACAATCCAATATCTATGCTTAAGCTCAGCACATCTTTTTCCATCTCCTTATTGTTAAGATTGTTTGTGGCATTAACAAACAGATGAGAAGAGAAAAAAGATAAACACATTCTTTAAATTTGAATAAATTCAAAATTTAAGATCAAAGAATGATATGTTACTGGAATGTAACCATGTCCCATGTGCATTAATTTAGTGTTCCTTTGGCTCAGAGTTAACATCTTGTGGCAATGGCCAGATGGCTTCCATAACTAAATGTACTCTCTGCTCTTCTACTGAAAAATTTCACTAACTCTTATAAATAAAATAGAACAAAAACAAAACAAAACAAAATCCAGACATTTTATTATTGTTCATGACAGTGAATTTCATTACTAACCTCAAACAATACTCATAATAAACATTAACATTAGTTTGTCATTGAATGCTTCAAGCTTTGTGGTACTATGGCCTATTTGAGAGAAAGTTTACTGTTACTACAATCTTGATATTCAGCAGAAGACAGTAAGTCAAATGGTTGTCAGATGAAAATATCAATATCATTAGCCTGATACTAATAACAAATTATTCTTTTTTATTTTTGGTTTTTCAAGACAGGGTTTCTCTGTGTAGCTTTGGAGACCATCCTGGCACTTGCTCTGGAGACAAGGCTGGCCTCAAACTCACAGAGATCTGCCTGCCTCTGTCTCCCGAGTGCTGGGATTAAAGTCGTGCCACCAAGGCCTGGACCAAATTAATTCTTGATAAAGCATGTCTATTTGTCTTCTAATATCAATTCCCCTATTTTCCATCTTGTGAAGCTACTTTATCCCCTAGACAGCATAATTTGTACTTCCACATCAAATATAAATTCATGACTCTAAATACCTTCATAAAATTCCATAATGACAACTGAAAGAAAACACAGTAACAATCCTTCACTTAATATGATTCTATACAACATATTTTTCTTTTATGGCAGAAAAATTACATTGTTTTTATAATATATTCACTGTAGCCATTCTTCTGTCCTTGGACACCTAGTTCATAATGTTGCAGTTACCATTGATATATCAGTATCTCTCCACTGTTTTCACAACTGCTGGAGAGAATATGGGAGAAAAGTAAGAAAATGCATTCATGTGGGATGGTAAATTGGTCCAGCTCCTGTGAAAGTGAAGACTGTCATATGATCTAGCTATGCCACTTCAAACATTTACCCAGGTGACTCCAAGTCCCAAACCTTGTTAGTTTTTTGAACTGTCCATCTAACAAAATTCTTCAACTTTAAAGAAACAATTACAAAAAATATTACACTGACACATAACTTTAAAATATTGAGTGAAATTAATGCTTACTTTTCTCTCTGTTAGTAACAATATAAGAGGTATTTTGATGTTAGCACTCAAATTTAACTTGTATATTTATTTATGTACTGGAATTTTTTCCTTTTTTGTTTAAAATAAAAACAATCTTATTTTACATAACAATCATGGTTTCCTCTCCCTCCCATCCTCCAATGTCCCCCACCAGGCCCCAACAGTCCTTAGTGCTGAAAACACTATACATTTTGAAAAGGGACAAAGACCTAAGCTGGAGGTTGTCAAGATGATCTCTTCTTGAGAAATATCCTTCATGAAAACCAGAAGGCACCATGCAAGCTTCCTCAGGTGGGAGACAATTAACATGCTACTTACACATGAAACCTATGAACCAAACCATTGGCCGGCATCTCTCTTCCATCAATGCCACCATAGGAAAATGAGGAGTAGGACCAGATCTCACATGCTCACATTCTCTGCCAACTCACCTACACCCCCATCAACAGGGACATTTCTGCTGTTCTACCCAAGAGGGGCAGGCCCCACTTTCCTAAGTGCTGTAGCTGGTAAGGGTAAGATCAGCTCCCTCTGCAGCATGGGTATTAGTGAAGAGGGAGGACAGCAAATTTCCCCTGTCTCCATCACCAACTGCAGAAGAAGGAGACTGAACCAGTGTCAGCTCTATTATGCTGTGCAGGACACTATAGTGCTTCAGCCTGTGAGGATCAGTACATGTTCTCCCCCATTGTAATTTCAATTGGCATTTTCAAATTTATTTGTAAAACTCCAAGCATGAGACAACTGCAGATAGGTCCATATCTGTCACCATGCACAAAACTTAAGTCCAAGAGGTACAGGAGACCCCTTCCTGAACATAAGACCAGTAGCACAGATATTGAGATCTACAATTTAAAAAATGGAACCTCCTGAAACTGAGAAACTTCTGTAAGTTAAAGGACACAGTCAGTAAGACAAAACGATAATCCACAGAATGGGAAAAGATCTTTACCCCCACATCTGACAGAAGGTTGTTTTCCAAAACATACTATGAACCCAAGAAGCTAGCCACCAACACAAAAATCAATGAAATTAAAAAGTGGGGGACTGAACTAAACAGAGAATTCTCAACAGAGGAATCTAAAATAGATGAAAGACATTTAAGAAAGAGCTCAAAATCCTTAGCCATCAGAGAAATGCAACTCAAAACAACTCTGAGATACCGTCTTACACCTGTCAGAATGGCTAAAATCAAAAACCCCAATGATAATCTATGCTGGAGAGGATGTGGAGAAAAAGGAACACACCTCCATTGCTGATGGGAGTGCAAACTTGTAAGACCACTCTGGAAATCAGTATGGTGGTTGCTCAGAAAGATGGGAATCAGTCTACCTCAAGATCCAACAAATCCTCTCTTGAGCATATACCCAAATTATGCATGTTCACAAAAGGACATATGTTCAACCATGTTCATAGCAGCATTGTTTGTAATAGCCAGAAACTGGAAGCAACTTAGAAGACCCTCAACTGAAGAATTGATAGAGTAAATGTGGTACATTTGCACGATAGAATACTACTCAGCAGAAAAAAGCAACGGAATCTTGAAATTCAAAGGCAAATTGATGGAACTAGAATAAACCATCCTGACTGAGGTAACCCAGTCACAAAAAGACAAACATGGTATATACTCACCCATATATGAATTTTAGACATAGAACAAAGGATTACCAGCCTACAATCCTCTTCACCAAATGAACTAGGAAACAAGAAGGACTCTAAGAGAAAAATGCATGGTCCCCAGAGGATGGGAAGGGTCAGGATCTCCTAAGCTAATTCAGAGAATGAGGGTAGGGGAGATGGATCTGGAAGAACCCCAATATGAGTCTCTGTATCATTTATTTTTTGTGTTACAGATTATTACAGTTAATTTCTTTTCTAGTTAATAATGAATTCCATAGGAATAACTACATTAAGGAAGTCTATATAAGAAGCCAACTATGCGATTTTGTTTTTAATCTTTATTAAAGATTAATGTTTATTAAAGTGCATGATATATTTCATAAGTATTCATAAAGACTAGTGGATTTATTCAGATAAGTTCCTAACATAATGTATAATTTTTATTCCTGGATAGAATTCACTATGTAGACCAGGCTGGGCTGAAATTCAGTGATCCCCATTTCTCATTCTCCAATCTATAAAGATTATCAGTTTGAGCCACCAAACTTTGTTTGACTTATCTCTATTAATATCTGATTTTGAAAAAATATCTAATATGTTTTATTTAAAATAGGATATAAATTTCATTTCTGTTTCCTCCCTAGCCTCTCCCAGATACCCTCCCTCAAACTCTGCTCACACTTCAACTTGCTAGCTTTTTTCTTGGATTATTATTGCTACTTACATATCTATTTAAAATAAATGTTTTCTGTAAACAAATTAATGTTGACAATTGCCTGCTATTGTAAGAGTATATATGATTTTTAATTTATTGTTTCATTGCGTCTCTATTATTTTATTTTAAAATATAGCTAGTATGGTAATGATTCTACCAAAATTGTCTGATACTTGTCTGGCAAACCTTTCATGTTCATACTCCAAATCAACCATATATTAAATAAATGAGTACATAAATTTTTCAAATGAGCTCTTCTAAGCTGGGCAAAGCATTGCAAACCTATTGTTCCAACTAGTTAGGAGGATCAAGCTTAATGGGATGTCACTGAAAAACAGCAAAGTATCATGCAAAAGTAAAAAAAAATAGAACAAAAATACAAGCAATACTGTCCGATAAATCTTTCTCAATAAAATTATAAAAACCAAAAAATGTCAGTGTCTTAAGACTTGTTAAGATATGCAACAAGCTATGTGTAAGACATAATTTAGAGTCTGGGAAGAGATTAAAAATGAGGAGGGAAGAGAAAGCTAAATGAGTAGATGACAGAATAGGATGATAAAGTATATGTGTGAGCAAGGATATGACAGTGAACTTGAGTAATTGATATGAGTTTTAATAATTTTAAAATAATTTTAGTAATAGTAAATGCAAGGTATATAATAGAACTCATAACAGTTTTCAGAATATGTTGGAAGAGAAAGATAATATACTGGCTTGTGAAATTCAATGCTTGAATGTTGTGGAATAACCCTCTGTAAAGACTTGTCACTTGAATTGAAATAATAAAAACACTTATTGACCTGTAGCCAGGCAGGAAGAGTAGGGAGGCAAAACTAAGGGTGATGGGCAGGAGAAGGGCAGACCCAACAGTCACCAGTCAGATGCAGAGAGAACAAGATGGTCATGTGGTAATGACAAAAGATACTGCTATAGGTGTTTTTATGGTACAAAATGGCCTATATATTACCTTTTCTGTTTAGTGTTTTTATGGAATTCCTGAGTGTGCAAGTGACTCTGTTTCCTATGCTGTATCATGGGTACTTTTCCTGCAATTTCTTTTGTCCTATTCCAATATGTTAGTATTTGTTTTATCTTAGTGTATTATATTATTATTATTATGCAGAAACTTGTTTGTTTTATAATAAGGCACAGAAAAAGATAGATGTAGATGAACGGGGAAGTGGGAGGAAATTGATGACAAAATGGCAGATGTAATAAAGATATATTATGTGAGGGAAATACCTATTTCCAATAAAAGGAAAGAAATAGGAATTTTTGTAAGATAAACTGATTTAGTTAGTACTTTTTTAAATTTTACATATAGCAGAACATGTTTTTTCATTAGTACTTCCCAGCAAATAAGCTGTAAAAAATGGATATAATGTGAACTTGTTACTAGAATTTTCTTACTGAGAGATGTCACTCAGTAATGGAACATTTGTGTAGAATGAATGATATCTTGGCTCCAATCCCCAGGAAAAAATTAAAAATACTTTTCCAAGCATGTTATTATGCCCCTGTAATCCTAGAACTTTGGGAAATGTTGGCAAGAAGATATAAAAATCAACCGAACTCAGCTGTATGGGACACTTTCACAGTGAATTTCAATTAAATGTTAAATTGAGGCCAGCTAGACCTACAGTGTTAGTGTCTTGGTGCAACATAAATGCTCTGGGTTTTAGAATAATTAAAAATGTATGGTTTACACTTATGAGTAAACAAGACTAAAGCCTATTTGGTACTTACAAAACATTATCAGTCTGTTATTATCTGTTTTGACTTAAAATATTTGGAAAACTTGTCAGAGATAATATATTATCATAACTACAAACAATAAATTTGCAAGGAACTATTATTACATGCACATTAAAGAAAATGAAGTCTAATGAAGAGTCATTAACATGTTCAAATTTTGTCACAATAGCCAAGGATTATATAAATAATTTTTGGTAATTAACTCATGAGTAAATGAAGAAAACTATACATGTATATTGCAGCAATTCTCCAGCAATGAAAATGATAGAATCAGGTTAGTTGTCACAATTTGGGTCTAACTGGACATTTCTGTTTATGTGAAAAAATTTAATTAAATTTGTATCATGAACACTAGAGTAGATAAATAAACTTAAGTCTGATATGCTTAATGTTTTCCAAACTAAACTATACTATAAAATTCTATATCACACACAACTTGATGAAATAAATGTTGATCCAATTACAATGACAATTCATTTAATTTGCAGATATATGGGGAAAATTGTTGGGAAATACTATTATAAGGTGTGTGGTTTTTTGTTCATTCTGCATTTAACTCTGTGAAACTGAATTACTATGTTTGTCTAAAACAACTGGCGATCCTAATAAAGTGACTAATAGCCAAAAAATAGTAAGGTAGAATTAAGGATAGAAAGACCTGTAGGCAGAGAGCATAAACAGGAGAAAATAGGAAGAGGAAGGAAAGCAACAAGAGAACAAGGAGAGGAGAACATCAGGGGCTAGCCACTCAGTCACCCAGCCAGCCACAGAGTAAGAATGAAAGTAAGATTTATAGAAGAGAGAGATAAAAGCCCAGAGGCAACAGGTTAATTTAAGATTTAAAAAAAGCTGGTTAGAAAGAAGACAAGGAAGGCCCTATCCTCCCTGGGGAGCAGAAAGGGGAAGGGATAAGGGGTGGGAAGGGGCCAGTGGAGAACGGAAGTGAGAGGGAACTTGGATAGACATATAAAACAAGCTTGGTTCTAATTTAGATACATAGATAGATAGATAGGTAGATAGATAGATAGATAGATAGATAGATAGATAGATAGATAGACAAAACAAGACAAGCCAAAGCCAGGCATTCATAACTAAGAATAAGCCTCTGTGTGTAGTTATTTGAGAGCTGAGTGATCCCCTGTGATCCCCCCTCCCTCCACAAACCAAAAGAGCAAAAAACAAAAACAATAGGAATGGAAGTATTTTTTGTGTGTGCAACACTACTGGCCAAATTTATCACAATTACCTCATATCTGTTGTTGTTGTTGCTATTCTTGTTTGCTTTGTTATACAACAAATTCTTAGGATTCACATTTCAGCATGAGTTTATTAGGAAGAACACTGTAATTGGGCCTACCTACTTGGAATTTCTGATCATCAGTAAATTTTGAGAAAATAATACAATAGACAATTTCTCTGACATGAAAGAGTTGAGGTATACTAACAATATTTATTACAAATCATGTTCTTCAGATTTTATCTTTAAAAGCATGTTATAGTTTGAAGATTATCCATTATATCAAGACAGCTACCATTTTATATTTAGAGTCAACATTGTATGAATGAATTTCATGAAAGTTAATAATTTTTATTTTCTCTTTACCAAATTATTTAATAGGGACTTAAATATAAAACATGATACTCAAAGGCGTTTCACCCACTCATTGGAAATCATCCTATACATGTATATGTATTTATAAATATCTTTGTCCATCCTTTTGTGATAACAAGTTCTGACTTTGTCTTTCTATGCTTCAGAATACTATTAATTTTATTTCAGAAGCTATTGATCAACATACTTGGTGAATATGGTAATTTAAAATTCATACCTGGCTGCCTCAGCCAAATGTGTTGTTGATTTCACTTTCTATGTGTTATTTTGAATTTATTATAAAAATCTGTGTTGAAATCATCAGACTGTAATGTAAATATATTACTAGAAGGAAGAAAACTTTAAATTATTTTTCAAAACTAGTAACATTGTCTACAGAAGAAATGGTTTAAATAGTCATATATAAAGTTTAGATACGATTTAGTGCTAATTGTTAATTACCTAAAAACTGTACATAATTTAAGTTATAACTATTTAACCTAATGAAAATGAGTGATGCTATGTGATTTACTCAGCAAAGGATATTTCTAGAAGATTGTGGCTCCATTTTGATGTCTCTTTCTTTAGTGTGGTGACCCTTAGCTACATGGTTATCAACTTTTATTGGGTCATGACTTAAAGTTACATTCTATAGCTTTCTTCAGTATTTATAGTCTGCAATTATGGACAGTATTAATGGTCTTTTCCAGTATGATAAATCCTCATCCTTAGACTCTAAAACTTTGAACTTTTAATTTTACATTTTATTTCTATTATCTGACATCAGTATAAGAAAAATGACACTTTTAAAAGGCATTTGTTACAAGTATCGCTTCCTGTTACCGCTCCTCACTTAACTGTATTATCTACATCAGAGAATAAGAGAGAATTGTCATTTGTAAGATTTTGAAAGCCATAAAATATATTCTGAGAAACTTGATCATTTTTCAGTAACTGAAGTAGAACTACCACAGACATTTAATACGGCCAATAAAAGTGCAGATATAGTGGGAGCACTACCATGGTAATATATAACTGGAGACTAACATCTCAACGACTTCTTCAAGTACTGAACCTAACATCAATCGCAGAAAAATGGTCTTAACAGCTCATCAGGCAGCTAGAAAAGGGAAATTTCAAAAATAATCTTGTACATCATTCTCAGGCATTAGGCTATTAATAAAATGGCAAACCTTTGTCAGAATGAAAGAGATTTAAAGAATGATTTATTCACAAACTAAAAAAAGTAAAAATGAAAGAAAAAGGTTGGTACTCAGCTTTCACCTTTAGCTACCTACCCCCTGTATCGGAGTATTCCACAACACTTGCCTACTTAAGTGCTTCTAAATTTGCCAAATCATAGGAATATCTCTCTCTCTCTCTCTCTCTCTCTCTCTCTCTCTCTCTTTCAAAGAGAGAAAACTAAACTGATTACTACAGATAATGTTTACCATCCAGATTTTCTTTTTAATGGTAATAAAATTGTGAGCATAATAGTTTTAAAATTAAAGCTATTATTATAGTATGAGGTGTTTAATTACCTATTAGATTTTGATCTTTATTGTTCATTACAAAACTTTTGTAGAACATTGCTATATTTTTATTAAAACACTGATAAATTCATATATTTTTATTGGCTTATGAATTAAATTTTTATGCAATATATTTGGACCATATTATTTCTGCTCTCTAACTTACTTAAGATACTCTCCAACTCTCTACCTTCTCAACTTACTGTTCTCTCTGTTTCACTCTCTCAAAAAATTAAATTAAAATATACAAACAAACAAAGAAAAAGGAGAAAAATTTCAAAACAAAAGCAAAAGCACATAAAAACCACAGATCCTGATTCTGTTAAGCAAGTAATCCTGCAGACATCAGGCTTGTCTTTTCTGGTTAAGATACACAGCAATATTCTATTGGAGAAAACTGATCACCCCTTTCTCAGCAAGCATGACAATTACAAACATCTTCTTCATTGTGGGTGTCTTTGTGTTCACCTCATCTTCTAAGTTCTGGGATTTTGTATGGTTTGAACTTGTGCAGGTATTGTGCATGCTATCATGGTCTCTTTGAGTTCACATGGGCATCAGAACTGTTGTGCCTGGGAGAGGCTGTGTCCTTAGGATCATTCACTACCTCTAGATCTTCGACTCTTTCACCTTCTCTTCTGTGTAGATGACCAAGCCTTACAGGCATAGATAAAATAAAGGCATTCCATTTGTGGATGAATGCTCCAAAGCCTCTCTCCATGTTTTCACAATATCCAGTTTTGAGTTTCTGTATTAATTACCATCTACCAGTAGAAGAGGTTTCTCTTATGAGATTTGATAAATGAACTGATCTATGGCTATAGCAATATGTCATTAGGAAATGTTGTATTGCTATTGTCCTTTAGCAGCATAATAGCAGTAGGTTCTATGTAGGGATTCATGGCCATCTAGACTCAGGTTATAGACTGCTTTACCAGTGTCAGGTGTGGATTCTATCTCATGAAGTGGACAGCTTACCCCCATAGCATTTGTATTACTATAATAGCAGTATATTTTGTAGGCAGTTTGTCATAGTACATCAGTAATTTTGTAGCTGGTTGATATTAATGATTATTTTATTCTTCTGGAAGTGTGCAAATTACCATCAGCACTAAAAAATTCTAGTAAGTAGAATGGTGTACCTCATGTGGCACCAGATTTCTCCATGTTGAAGACATACATAGTTAGTGCCCTCAGCAACATGGCCTTACCATCAAGTTGGGGAAGGCAACAAATAGCCTTGACAAATTCCTGTAATGCTGGGTAGGCATCTATGAGATGAATCTTCCCACAGCACCATATTTTATTTCCCAAACCTTGAAAATTCCCCTCATAGTTCTTGATTGTTGTGATTAATCTAAATGCAACACACATACATAAAGGTTAACATCTACATATGAGAGAAATCAGGCAATTTGTGTCTTTTGGGGCCTGAGATACATCACTTGGGATGACTTTTTTCTGACTCTTTGCATTTATTGATAAATTTCATAATTTAATTTTTTTCATTTTATATTCTTCTCTCATATATTGGATCCTGACTGAAGTTTCCCCTCCCTTCCCTCTCCTCCAGATCCATTCCTCTCTCTCTCTGTCCTCAGAAAAGAATAGTCCTCCCCAGGACATCAACCAAATTTGTCATAGTATGCTGCAATAAAGTCAGGTACATACCAGCACATCAAGGCAGCAAGCTAGTAGAAATAAAAGGCTCCAATAAGTAAGCAAAAGTGTCAATGACTGCCCTCCTCCCACTTTTAGGAATCTCACAAGAACAGGAAACTAGTTTAGTTGTAACATATATGTAGGGTACTTAGATCAAACCTCGACAGGCTCCCTGATTTCTTCAAGCACCTATGAGTTCTGATCAATTGATCCTATGGACCATTTTCTCTTGGTGTTGCAGACATCTGTGGTTCCTCACATCCTTCCTCTTCCTCCTCCACTGGATTTCTCTAGCTGTGCCTAATGTTTGGCTGTGGGACTCCACATTTGTTCCCATCAGTTGCTGGTTGAAATCTATCTAGTAGTCTCTTTGATGAGGATATTTCTAGGCTTTGTTCCTAGAACCATCCATAGTTAGGACACACTGTATGTCAAAGGTTTAGTAGCTGGGTGGTATCCAAATCCTTCCACTGCAGGCCTTTCTTGGCTATGGAAGATGGCTGGGCCTTTCAAATCACTGAAGTGTAGCAGCTAATGATTGACAGGAAGCTATTGTAGAAGGTATTAGGTAAACAGATAATAGTCATTAAAATGCTATGCAGATATCTACAAAGAAAGTGAGAGGGGTATTTGTCATAATGTGTTGAGTAGTAAAACAAGTTTGAGGACTGGAACTGCTCTGTGGTAAAATGTTCTTACTGCTCTTGAAAGGGATGCAGCTACAATTCACAACATATTCAAGGATGCAGACAATCATTTTTTTTAACTCAGTTAAAGGCAAGCTGAAGCTCTTTTATGCCTTTTGCAGTAGCCAGATGTGTGTGTGTGTGTGTGTGTGTGTGTGTGTGTGTGTGTGTGTCTGTGTGTGTGTGTGTGTGTCTGTGTGTCTGTTGTCTGTGTGTCTGTGTGTGTATGGGCCTTCAACATAAAAGTAAAAAATAAGTAACTATATAAACAGTGAATTTACTTCAACTTTTAATTTTTAATAAAATTGGAAATGGTGGGTAATAAAGTCTAATCCTGGCTAAATTTTAGAAAGGATCTTTGCAGGATATGGGTCAGATGGAGGAAGGAAATCTTTTACTTTTACCATATTTTTTAGAAAACTTGTTTTACTTTTTAGTCTAATCTGGAAAAACATTTCATTAACTTCTCAAATAAAAAAATTTTACCTCTATCTTTTTAGTATAGATTAGCCCATACATGTCAAACAACCTACTTGAAGAGGCACGGTTATTTGAAACTTGTTAGTAAAGTCGAGTCCTTCAATTGTACTTACTTCCAATAACTAATTAAAACATTTGCACTCTGATTCAGTCCACCATTTTCTTAAAATTTCAAACTTCCATTCTTTTGGCTTCCTAATTAATTCAGAAATAAATGTCCATATGTTAGCTAAGAAAATCTCTTCATTGACACTTAACCAGAAGAGGAAATACATATAGATGTATGACCAGAACACATTTTCTGTGCTCATTGCCTAGTTATAACTTAGGAAGTTGAACCTTACACTTGAAACATTATTTTATATATGCAGTTAAAGCTAATGCACACGTAAAACTTATTTTCAATATCAAAGTTCCAAAACTTGTAGGAATTTGTTAACAATCTTATGAAACCATATGTTCAAATATTTGGAGATACTTTGAATAAAATTGACAATTGTCTTTTTTTATAAATTTTATTTAAATTAGAAACTTACTTATTTTACATATTAATCCTAGTTCCCTCTCTCTCCCATCCATCCATGTCCCCCACTGAGCCCCCATCCCACTACTATCCACTCCATAAGGAGGGTGAAACCTTCAATGGGGGATCATCAGAGTCTACCACATCATTTGAGGCAGGACCTAGGCCTTCCCCATTTATCTAGGCTGAGAGAGTGTCTCAAAATAGTGAATTGGAGCCAAACATCCATTTATACACTAGGGATAAATACTGGTTCCATTGCCAAAGGCCCCAAAGACTTCCCAGGTCTCCCAACTAACAGCCATATCCAAGGGCCTGGTTAAGTATTATGTTGGTCCCACAGTGCAAACTTCTACCAGAAATTCAAAGAACAGCTAAAACCTATACTCCTCAACATGTTCCACACAATAGAATCAAAAGGAAAATTGCCAAACTCTCTTTAAAAGGCTATAATTATCCTTGTTAACCAACACACAAAAAGACACAAAGGAAAGAGAACTACAGACCAATACCTCTCATGAACATTGATGCAAAAATATTAATAAAATACTGGCAAATAAAATCCAGGAACTGATCAAAAAATCATCCAACATGATCAAGTAAGCTTCATCCCAGCAGTGCAGGGATGGTTCAACTTATGACAATTCATCAATGTAATCTACCACATAAACAAAATGAAAAAGAAAAACCACATGATCATCTCATTAATGCTGAAAAATCCTTTGACAGAATCTAACACCTCTTCATGATAAAGGTCTTGAATTTATCAGAGATAACAGGTACATGCCAGAACATATAAAAGCAATATATAGTAGAACCCACAACCAACATCAAACTAAATGAACATAAACTCAACAGGATTCCTCTAAAATAAGGAACAAGACAAGGCTGCCCACTCTCTCCATATCTCTTCAATATTGTCCTTGAAGTTCTAGCTAGAGCACTAAGACAACAAAAGGAGATCAAGGGGATACAAATTGGAAAGGAAGAACTGGCAGAATACAAGATTAACTCAAAAAATCAATAGCCCTAATATATGCATATGATAAATGGACTGAGAAAGAAATTGGAGAAGCATCACCCTTTACAATATCCACAAACTATATAAAATACATTGGGATAATGCTAACCAATTATGTGAAAGACCTGTATAACAAAACTTTGAGTCTTTAAAGAAAGAAGTTAAAGAAAATACCAGAAGAAAATGGAACAATTTCCCATGCTCTTGGATACGTTGGATCAAATAGTAAATAGTAAAATTGTAAAAAAAAAAAAAGTAAATAGTAAAATTTATAAAAAAAGATCAAATAGTAAAAATGGCAATCATCCCATAAGCAATCTACAGACTCAATGCAATCACCATCCCTATTCTTCACAAACCTTGAAAGAATAATACTCAAATTTATATGGAAAAACAAAAGTGGCAGGATAGCCAAAAGCCCTGTACAAATAAAGGAACTTCCATAGGCATCAACAACCCTGAATTCAAGCTCTATTACAGAGCTATAGTCCTGAAAACAGCTTGGTATTGGCATGAAAACAGAAAGGTAGACCAAAGCAATCAAATTGAAGACCCTGATATTAACCGACACACTTACTAACACCTGATTTTTGACAAAGAAGCTAAAGTTATACAAAGTAAAAAAGAAAGCATATTCAACAAATGGTGCTGGAATGACTGGGTCCTGACATGTAGAAGACTGTAGACAGATCCGTATCTATCTCCATGCATATGACTCAACTCCAAATGGATCAAAGACTCACCATAAACCCAGTCACACTGAACCTCATAGAACAGAAAGTGGGAAGTACCCTTGAATAAATTGGTTCAGGAGAGAGATTCCTGAACATAACAACAGTAGCATAGACATTGAGTATAACAATTAATAAATGGGACTTCCTGAAACTGAGAAGCTTCTGTAAGGCAAAGAACACAGTCAATAAGACAAAATGACAACCCACAGATTTGGAAAAGAACTTTATCAACTCCACATCTGAAAGAGGGCTGATTTTCAAAATATACAAATAACTCAAGAAGCAAATCACCAAAACAACAAACAATCCAATTAAAAAGTCTGGTAGAGATTTCTCAATAGAGAAATCCAAAATGGCTGAAAGACACTTAAGAAAGTGCTCAAAATCCTTAGCCATCAGGAAAATGCAAATCAAAACAACTTTGAGATACCATCTTGCACCTTTCAGAATGGCTAAAACCATTCTGAACACCAATGACAGTTTATGGTGAAAGGATGTAAAGAAAGGGGATCACTTCTCCATTGCTGTTGGGAGTGCCAACTTGTGCAGCCACTTTGGAAATCAGTATGGCAGTTCCTAGGGAAATTGTGAATCAGTCTACCTGAAGATCGAGCAATTCCACTCGTAGGCATATACCCAAAAGATGCACATTCATACAACAAGGACATCTGTTCAACTATGTTCATAGCAGCATTATTTGTAATAACCAGAACCTACAAGCAATGTAGATGCCACTCAACTGAAAAACAGATAAAGAAAATGTGGTACATTTACACAATGGAGTACTACTTATTGAAAAAAAAGACAATGGTATCTTGAAATCACATCCAAATGGATGCAACTAGAAGAAAGCATCCCCTGTGAGGTAACCCAGTCATAAAAAAAGACAAACATGGTATGTACTCACTCATATATGTATATTAGACATAGGGCAAAAGATTACCAGTATACTACCCACAACTCCAGAGACTACAGGAAACAAAGAAGATCCTAAAAGATATATGAATGGTCCCTCAGAGAAGGGAAAAGGGACAAGATCTCCTGAGAAATTTGGGAACTAGGGGTGAGTGGAGAGGGAGTTAGGAGAAAGAGAAGGGGACAATAGGAGGGAAGAGGAAGACATGAGGGACCAGGAATATTGAGTTGTGGAAGAATACAGGAGAACAAGAAAAGAGAGACCTTAATGGAGGGAGCCATTATACTTTTAAGCAAAAATCTGGAACTAGGGATTTGTACAATGATCCACAAGGATGGCCCCCACTAAGTATCTAAGCAATAGTGGAGATGCTACCTTACATGCCCTTCCCTTATAGTGAGATTGATGGCTACCTTATATGCTATCCTAGAGCCTTTATCGAGTAACTGATGGAAAAAGAAGCAGAGACATACAGCTAAGCACTGAGAACTGGAATCCAGTTGTAGACAGGGAGGATTGATGAGCAAAGAGGTAAATACCATGCTTGCCAAACACACAGAATCAGCTGACCTGAAGAAGGGGGAGCAAATGCACCCCAGACTGACAGCTTGGAAACCATCATAGAAAAAATCAGGCCCCCTGTAAGGTGGTGTCTCTTAGTAGGCCTGGGCATCAATGGAACTCCTGGCAATGGAATAGCAATTATACATAGTGTATGAATGGACATTGGGAGCCCATTATCCATAGAGGTATACTCTCTTACCCTAGACACAGTGGGAGTGCCTAGGCCTTGCCCCAAATGATGTGACAGACTTTGATGATCCCACATAGAAGCCCTCACCCTTTCTATAGAGCAGAAGAGGAATTGGATGATATTTGTTGGGGGCATGGGAGGGAGCGTGCAGGGACCTCCAGCAGTCAGGAATGTGGGAAAGTCCAGTCCAGCAAGTCACTTCCCAGGGCTGAGTGGGATGGTGAGTGTCCACAACCCAGCCACCCTCCTATTCACCACAGAGGACAACACTGACTTGTGGAGACCTGTTGAAGCAGAGTCTCACTTTATTGTAACAGGCATGTACTAATATAGAGTTGGGAAAGTGGGTGGAGACTTCAGGATGGGGTGAGATGTAAGGGGCAATAATATCTCACCAAGCCAGCAGTAGCTGGGCAGAGGCAGAATTGCTGAGTCATGTTTGTATTCATGTGTATGCACAAATATATATTTGAAATACCCAAGGAGAAATTTTTATTGGTGGTGTTGATGATTTCAAGTCTGAATACTCTGTACTGTACAAGCTTTAAGGAGCTCATTTCTGGGAGAGGCTAATTCTCCTGCAAGCAGGCATAATTTGCCTATAGTTCTTTGTTTACTGGTTGGACTCCATAAAATTCCATCCCTTCCATATTTACTTGTCCACTGATACTGTCACTTTTTCCATTTCTTGTTGGTTTTGTTTTTGTTTTGTTTTATACAACCATGTCTATGATGCAGGAGCTATGGGATAAACATTTCCATTGGAGACTGTTTTCCTACAATTGATCTCTGTCTGTGGTCAGTTCTTGCTTTTTTGTGATGGTCTCCATTTGCTATAATAAAAGCCTTCTTTAATGAGGGTTCTTAACTACATTTATCTTGGATATAAGGATATGATCCAGAAATACAGTAACAAATTATTCTGCTCCAACAAAGAAAAGGCAATAGATTGTTTTCTAACTAAAGTCCATGATGTCACTAGCCCCAGGATGCTGGATAACTTTCTAGTTTTAGGAATTGTCTCCATCCTTCAGTTGGGCCTTCAATCCAATTAGACATTGGTCGGTTACCAATGGCATGAGAATGCCACTTATTGTACCTTTCTGCATTTCTTTCCATGATTCTTTTTTGGTGGTGGTTTATATGTGTTGGAACTGGGTAAGTAGGAGTGTTTGATTACTTCCCTGTCTTGACAGCTTGCATAGTATTTTTTGGAACCAAGGAAACTCTACAATAAATCAAATCCAGCTGGAGACAACCTGGTTCTGTGTCATAAGCATGTGGTATCTTCTGCAGTAGAGTTCCACTCTCATTCCATAAGAAGCAACCAATGGCTACATCAATAATCAATAATATACATAAATGGCTAATCAGCAACACATTGTTTTGGGAGTCATATGGGGTACCTGAATGTCAGTGGCAATGTTGGAGTAACTGCAGTCAACAATGGAGCTTATGGAATACAACTCACATGATAGTATACTTATGGAGAATATACACTGGAAAGGCAAAGCCCAGAGGGAATTGCTTCCAGAATGTTTCTTGCTGGTGCTGTGCATTCTCCTGCTTGCTGCTACAAAGTATCTACTGTATTTGATATGGTGTAATTACTATCTGAAAGAATCCTGATGTATC
The DNA here is from genome assembly GCF_003668045.3 of Cricetulus griseus. NCBI lineage: Eukaryota > Metazoa > Chordata > Mammalia > Rodentia > Cricetidae > Cricetulus > Cricetulus griseus. The sequence continues at coordinate 306,208,489 of NC_048595.1, read as the reverse complement.
TCTAGTATAGTGTGAGTGTTTCATGGGATTTACATGCAGATAATAATGAAGATGATTTTTATAGCACAATGATGCTTAGAGATATGAAGTTTGATGAAGATGAAAAATGCATGCATCATGGTCCCATGATTTCTGCCTGTGCAAAAAGAGGCTGATGATTAAAGAAAGCAATCATGTCCATACACCCAAGGTTAGGTCTCAGCCCTTGGTCATGTAGCTAACAGAATTAGTCCAAGGTTTAGGTATGGACCTTTAATATACAAAGTGGTGAAAGAAAATTTAATGACCCTATTATGTGTAAAGAAAAAGAAAAAATAGATGTGTAACTAGATCATTTGAGTAAAATTTTGTATAATATGGATAAGCATTTGCTGCATTGAAAACTCAAACATCACATGCTCACACAAAATAACTATCTGAAATATACTTATCTTGCATATAATATAATATGCAACATTATAATATAATATAATGTGTTAATCAATGATAAATGAATCATTGCCTTGTGGTAAAGATGTCATGGTGGGAAAATTAATACAAAGGAAAATATTTAACTACATGTGAGTTTTACGGAAAACATGTAACTTGTATGATCATAATGTGATTTATTTCTGCATGAAGATTTTAATGTTTTTAAACATTAAACTTGTGATTGTATGGTGATTTCCTTCTTGCTTAAAGATTTTTAGATGGTATAAAAGGATTAAGTGAAAAATGAGAAGAGAAGAGAAAGAATAAAAGAAGAGAATAAAGTTTTGTCCCCTCACTTAACTCTGCTATTTGTGTTTAGTATTCATCAACTCCACATCTCCTATCCAGTTTTCCTGACCAGCTATTGAAAAAGATGTTTTTTATATCTAGTATTTAGATTTTTCTTATCCTATCATTCTTATGTGTCGTCACTTTTTGGGCCAAATGGCTTAATATGTTTATATATGTATATATGTAAATATATATGTGTGTATTATGTGTCATATACTTTATATTATACATAATATATTATACTATTATAATGTGTTATATATGTGTATGTCTGTTCATATATTTTCTCTTAGGTGTACTGTATATAACTTTAGATAAATATTAAATAATATGGTTTTGTGGCTTTACCAAAATATATTTGTAATAGTCATCTCTCATCCCTTCTCCATTCCTCTTTGTATTGTGCACCCCTCACCTCTCCATTTGGACACTGCTCCCCATTACTCTGTTTGCCAATTCATA